>NW_008352891.1:1863509-1921254 GCF_000622305.1 Nannospalax galili
AGGATAATGTTGGAAGTGATTTTATGGTTTGTTTTGAGTATTTCTTATTATTTTCAGAAAAAAGACCACATTTATCCAATAGTTATTTACAACTTTTTTTTTGAAAAATAAAACTTATTTTACGCACTAACCTTGTACTTATATCACAAATACAACACACTATTAATCAGGCCCCTATATAGAAAATGCAACAATAAACCAAATTTCCAAAACATTATAAATACCCTGCCCTTGACTTCTCCCTCTTTTTAAGAAAATATTTTACTTATTTATTTTTCTTTTTATGTGTATTGCCTCCATGGATGTAAGTGCATCCATGCCATGCAATGCCTGAGGAGGTCAGAAGAGGGGATCAAATCTGCTAGAACTGGAATTATGGCCGGCTGCTAAGCTGCCATATGGATGGGGGGAAATGAACCAGGATCCTGTGCAAGAGCAGTCAGTGCTCTTAACTGCCAAGCCATCTCTCCAGTCCTGAATTCTCCCTCTTAAGACAGTCTTTAGATTTGGCCACTGTTGGAGTCATTATCACCATTATTAGTGAGATCCTAAGTTTGCTTGGTCAACAACCTATATCATTTTACTCTTGTGGAACAACAATCAAAATTTCATTTTGATCCCTGTGAGGAAGGCAGCACAGACATATTTCACTGAAAAAAGCAGCTAAAGGTAGTAAGGTAGCATCATTTCAAGACTATCGACTTTAAGAAAAATTCTGCAATGTGAATCTATTTCCTAAATGATATTTAATGTTTGATATGAGGAATTCTCATTCACTATTATATAACCTAGTATATCAAGTCCTGGCTATAATGCCGGATCTTCCTTAGTCATTTAGTTTTCACCAGGTACTTTCATCATGTCACATTTATGCTCCGTCTACAGTGCCCCACAGTATAAACTGTATAGTCTTATCTTGACAGCAAGAACTCTTTTCATCTGATCAAACTCTATAATCTACTCCTTCAGGTTCTCCCTTATTTCTATTTCCCATGAACCTTTATTTTCCTTTTCTTAAAAATTTTTTTTTGTTTTAATTTTCAAGGGTCTTAAAAGAAGCCCCTCCTGGTTTGAGCATTCTAAGAAAGAAAGATTGGCTTTAAACTTCTGATCCTTTTACCTCCACTCTCCAAATGCTGGGATTAGAGGTGTGCCCTACCACCACACCTGGAGTACTAGGGACTGAGTCCTGTGATTTTTTTGCATTTTAGAAAAACATTTCACAAGGTGAGCTATCACTCTAGCCTCTTGAAACTTTCTTAATCTTAATAACACTTGTCTTTACCAATCTCTCAGTATCGTGTTCTTTTTGATTTCTATACTTTTGTTATTTTTTGTTAAATATGACTATTTGTGGTGGTTTGAATCAGAAGTGTTCTCCATAGGCTCAAGTATTTGAACAGTTGATCAGTTGGGGACACTAATTGGGGAGGGCCAAGAAATCCATAGGAGGTGTGGCCTTGCTGGTGTAAATATGTCACTGGTGTGGCTTTGAGTTTTCAGCCCATTTCCAGTTGCTCTCTCTGTTTCTCGCACTTGCTTGAAAACATGAGCTCTCATATTTCTGCCTCTTGAAGTATGTCTTGAAGTGCCTTTCTTGTCATGATAGACTCTTACCCCTCTCAACACATAAACCCAAATAAATTCTTTCTTCTATATGCTGTCTTGGTAATGGGGTCTTCTCATATCAATAGAAAATAATGAGTAAAATACTATGGAAATAATTTTTGTTCAATTTCATCTCTAGTATAAATCTAATTAATTTCTATGAATTTAAATGTGACTTTTTAAACATTATCTGGTGTGGCACCATTATTGAATGAATGAATGAATGAATGAATGAACGAATGGTTAACTGAATATTGCCAAGCTAGTAAATTGCTTAACCAATTTCAAATGAAAGAGATAAAAAGAGAATCAAGGAGGCACAGTGCTATATATAACTAGTTTAATTAGATTCCGTCACTTGTGATCTCCAGGGAATACCCCAAGATTATTTTATTACATAAAAGAGATCTCATGTAGATCAGACTGACCTGGAAGTCCCTAAGTAGCAACAGATGAACTTGAACCTCTGTTCCTTCTACCTCCACCTATGCAGTGCTGGAATGACCATGAGTGAGCCACTATATCCAGTTCTGTGTGATGCTAGGCATAGAATCCTGCATACTAGGCAAGCATTCTACCATTTGAGCTCCATTTCCAGCCCCATAAAGTGACTTCTTCACTTTCTTCCTGTATTTACAATGGTAAAGTCAGGAATCTGGGATGTACAGCAGTACATTCTGATGAAGTGAGTCATTTTGTGGGAAAACCTAAACAATAAGATCAAAGGATTCCTGAAAAGGGGGAAACAACTCTATCTAATAATTTAATTATTCCCCCTGTAGCAGTGTGGTTTTAAAATCTCTTCATTAGTCAAGGTAATGATGTGGCATAGCAAACAAGACCCCAGAAATCATCTCCGGAGGAGACCTGCTGTGACTGTCAGTGAGCACACAGTATGCAGGCAAAGCATCTTAAACAGGATAATTGCTCTCAGAGCACTTCCCAGAAGCCTCACCTGTTTTATGTCATTTTTTGAGTTTTATCAAGTAGGAAGCATGCAAATATGCTGCATTAATTTAGCACTTAAAACCCTTGCAACCCTGTAAACATTAGCTTTTCCAGTTGAGTAAATGGGAAGGAAAGTTCAGAATTGTTTGTGCCTAATTAAAAGTGGATAATGATAAAAAATAAAACAAAGTCCACTGAAGAGAAAGAAAAACAGAATAGACATACTCCAAAGGAATAAGCCTAGTACATTTCCAATGACTGATCATTGCTTTTAATGATTCTTAATTACGACAATGATTAGGAAAAAAGAAGCAAACGTGTATAGAATGGGAGGGGCATTCCACTTTAATTTTTATTTATTCATTTGTTTTTCTAAGATGGTGTCTCAATGGCCTTAGGGATTCACCCTGCGGAGTGCTGGAGCTGGCAATCTGAGCCACATCATTGGATATGTTAATTTCATATTGTTATTTTGTGAACTGTGTAACTTTCTCCTTAGAAAAATGAACCACTCAGATTGAGTAAAGAGGAAGATGATTTGGAAATCCTGCTGTTGATAAAGAACAATTTTCAAATTATATACTCAAAATTTTTGGTTTCAGCAAGTAAGGATATGAAGATAAAAATACAATTGAAAATGTATACTTATTTATTTAGAATGCTTGTGTATGTGTGGGGGTGCACATATGCCATGATATACATGTGGAAGTCAGAGGTAGCTTCTGGGAGTAGGCTCTCTATTTCCTTCGTGAAATTCCAGGGATGGAACTCAGGTCTTTGGGCTTAGCAGCAAGTTCCTTGACCAGCTGAGCCATCCCACAGGCCCCTAAAATGCAATATTAATACACATACAGAAATTGAATTCGTTCATGGATTGAAGAGGTGTTTATGAATAAAAAGTATTTAGCATTAAGAATGGATTAGAACTGAGACAATCACTATAAATAAATAAAAATCAGAACACATGTGACAACAAATTCGTTACCTGAAAACTCTGCTGGCAAATCCTAGGTTTACCAGTTGACCCAGATGCCTGAAGATTACAACAATAATTGTCACTTCATATTCAACCTAAAATCCAAAATATGAGCAAATATATTTCCAAAACTATTTCCTAAACAAACTGCTGCAGAGACGGTGCTGATCAATCTAGCTTCCACTGCATGGACTTCCAATCCAAACACCCTTGAAAGCTTCATTGTTCCCCACTGGACTTTCCCACCCCACTCTTATCTTTGAGTCTATTCCATTGTAAATGAAATGGTAACTGTGGTTCTTGCTATAGCTACCTCAGAGTTTGCTCTCATTTGGAGGACTTTTCCTTAATTTAACAAAGCCAATGAGTAGAGACTTTTGCCTAAAATAAATTAGATGTATGAAAGAAAATGTGAGGTAAGAAAGCATTTAGATATTTCTTAAAAGATACATGAATTATGCATACTATATTAGTTTTTGATTTTGCTCTTTTGAAACAGTCTGCTTAGATTACCCTAACCTGGCATGCATGATTCTCCTGATTCAGCCTCATGGATTTAAAAGTATGGACCGCCATGCCTGTTTATATTATGTAGTATCAGGAAATTAATTATTTCTTGTTTATTTCCTAAGTCTTTCAAATTCCCCAAATTAAACCAACAAAAGAAAATGTCATGAGTTTTTCAGTCTTTCTCAAGCTATTGACATTAAAAATCAGTATTTTATTGAAAATAAAAATCTGATCATGCTCATATTCAATGCAAAATCTTCACGTCTTTCTAGAAATTTTTCTTAAAATGTTTTGTTAGTCCATGTTTGGGGATGAACAAGTGCTCATTTTAGAGAAGCAAAATAAAATTTCAGAGTACTCACCTGCATGATAATAAGAATTAGCTTATTTCCCCAGCTGCATTTCCTACATTATGTATTATAATGAAGATGCCAGTCTATATTCATACTTCGGAGTCACAATATTGGACCATATATAATGAAGTTAATCAGTGTAATTAAGTTAGGAAACTAACTAAATCATTCAATAAATGAATTCTGAGTGTCTGATGAGACCGAGGGCAGTTCCAGCCTGTGGAGTTCACACTGGGACAGGGTAGCAGTGTTTTCATAGAGCCCTTTTCTCCACAACTGAAAACCCCTCTCTGTTCTGTCTAGTTTCTCATTGACTGAGGTAAAAGTGATGATTCCTTTAGTCTTCTGAACTGTATCTATATTCTCTTTTAAGCCAGAGGAAAAGAGGGAGTCCTGAATATTTCAGATGCCTTCTTGCTCAGTTGTGCATAACTTCATAAAACTGGTAAAATCAATAAAGCCAATAAAACCGAGAATATTCTTGGCTTCTGACTAAGACAGAACTGATTGCCAAGGACAAGAAACAGGGTTGCTTGTTTTTGAGATCACCATCCTAAACTGCTTGATTGATTTCTTTCTCCCATCGTCATCAACTTCATATTATGCACTGTTTTATGATAGTCCATAATAATCCTTGCTAACACCTGTGATATGATTGGGTGTAAATTGTCCCCCAGATGGCTCATATGCTAGGCTCAGTCTCTAGATGGTAGTTCCAATCATTGAGAAGGGAATGGATTATGAGGGTTTTGACGTAATCAATGGATTCATCCTCTAAAAGACTTCATAATCTAACAGCATTATTGAAAGATGATGGCTTCTGAAATGGGAGGAATAGGCCTCCAGGGATATGTACTTGGGGGTACATCTTATGTTGAGCCTTTTTCTGCTTCATGATTGCCACAAAATGAGAAACTAAGCACTGTCATCTTCTCCACCATGACATTCTGCCTTATATCACGTCCAAAGAAATGAAGCCATGAACTTATATTTTGGTAACCATAAGCCAAACTAAACTCTCCTTCAGACTGTTTCTTTAATGTATTTGTAACAATGAGACAAAAGCAAACTAACAATTTAATAAACCCTTTCTACATTCAGTATAACAGGCTCTACCTTACACTCATCTTCTTAGGAAATCCTTTCTTGCTTACTACTTATTTCATGTTACATAAGTATTTTGCCTGCATGTATATAAATACACATGTGTCATGCATTGTCTGCAGAATCCAGAAAAGGATGACAGATTCCATGGAACTGGAGTTATGAATGATTGTTAGCCATCATGTAGGTGCTGGGAATTGAACTTGGGTCCTCTGCAAGAGCAGCTAGTCCTCTTAAACACTGTGTCATCTTTCTAGGCCCTTTTTAATAAATTCTTTTATGAATATATGATGTAGGAGTTCCTAGTATACACACAGGAAACAGGATTTCAAAAGGCTTTTTAGCATTTTTATTGAACTTTTGCAATTTCCAGACAATATAATTTAATGACATTTAGATCCCCTCTCCCATCCACTCTTCCCTACACCCAACCCACTTAATTCTGGGTAATAAAGCCTGTAGTGTCTAACTTGAATCCCCAAATGTTCTCCAGCATGGGCTCATCCATTCGAGCTTGCATAGGACTTGTGCATGCTGTCACCGTTGCTGTGAGTTCATAGGAATAACTGACCAGCTATCTGGAGAACTCTGGCCCCCCCATGGTCATCCACCACCTCTGGTTCTTACAGTCTTTCTACCTCCTCCTCTGCAATGATTCCCAAGTCCTGAGCTTTGGACCCAGCAAAGTTCATTCTGATCATCCCGCCTGGACTGGGAGTCCACATTATTATGAGGGTACCACAGCTACATCTCACAGGAGGGGCCCATAGCTCCAGATCACAGGTCGAGAACCACATCTCCAGCTTACAGGAGGGGAACCACAGCTCTAGCTCACAGGAGGGGAACACAGCTCTAGCTCACTGGAGACCACAGCTGCCTCTCACAGGAGGGGACCACAGCTCCAACACACAGAAGGGGACCACAGCTCCAGCTCACAGGAGGGGACCACAGCTCCAGCTCACTGGAGGGGACCACAACTCCAGCTCACAGTAGAGGACCAGGACTCCAGCTCATGGGAGGGGACCACAACTCCAGCTCACAGGAGGGGAACTACAGCTCTAACTCTCAGGAAGAGACCATAGGACCAGCACACAGAAGGGGACCATAGCTCCACCTTGTAGAAGGGGACCACAACTCCAGCTCTCAGGCAGGGAATCACAACTCAAGCTCTCAGAGAAGAACCACAGCTCCAGCTCACAGGAGGGGACCACAGCTCCAGCCCATGGGCAGGGTCCATGACTTCAGCTCACAGGAGGGGATGGCGGTTCTAGTTCTCTTTCTTTCCTAAGTTCTCAGGCTATCAAACAGTGTTTCTCCTTGCATGTACATAGTACACTCATGTCCTGAAATGCCCACAGCAGTCAGAAGAGGGGCACCGGATTCCCCGGAACATAGCTGCTTTGTTTAACTGGCCCAAAACCTTGCTCTTCTGGATAAAATCTTTCACATATAATCCTCTAGATAGAGTGGACAGGCCCAAGATGGTGGGGCACCTGGGTTCCACTGTGCAGATCCCCACTCATTCTCAGCTCATTTCTCAGCTACTGAGCAGATGCTGGAGAAGCCCATGAAGGGCCCCCTGAGTCACTGAAGTTTCTCCAGCAGGAGCAGCAGCAGCAACGGCTTCTGCCATTATCATCCAGATGGCTTTGACTTGTGATATTACTGAGGAACCATGTTATAAATGCACAAGGGCAAAGTCTCTTCAAGACTCTCCTTCAGCAACCCTCCATCTTTGGCAGAGTAAGATTCCTCAATCATCTGTAGCTTCAATTTGGCCATGATCAGATTGGATTCTTGTAGGAATTCTGACTTGAGGCTCCCTCGGTCCATGGTAGCAGTAAAACGTTTGTGCATTTTGGTCACCTGGGCCTGGGGTGGACTGGCTCCCTGCCACTGGGGCTTCTCCTTCAAGTGTTGCTCTAGCTTCAGCTCCCCAGGGAGAAGTTCAGTCATGTCGTAGCTGTTGATAAGCTTGGTTTACAGATGCTTGAAGAGCTCAGGGTCCTCTCCTGTTGGCACTCAGGCTACAGTCCATCTACATCTCCATCTCCAGCCACATGCCTGCCTTCCTGGCTGCCATGACAGCTTAGTAGGAAGCTGGGCCTGGGAGGTAGCACCCTCAAAAGACATTTTTTATGAGTATGAATGTTTACCTGCATGTATGTGTGTATGCCACAAGCATGCAGTATCTGTGGAGACCAGAAGAAGGCATCAGGTTGCCTGGAGCTGGAGTTAGAAATCCTTAGCCTCTATGTGGGTGCTAGGAACTAAACTTGTCCTCTGCAAAATTAGTAAGTACTCTTAATCACGGAGTCATCTCTCCAGTTCTCCAAGCAGGATTTCAGAAAAGCTTATTAATTTGTATCAAAATCATATAGTGAGTGCCTGAAGAGAATGGATTCCAAGTCCTGACCATCTGTGCCATCAAACACTTTGGCAACCTCTCTCCAGTTCTATCTTCCACTGAAGAATGTGGTCTATCATTTTACATCTTCCCCTTCTATTGCTGAATCTTGGCAAAGGATGAAAAGCTCTCATTGCAAAGTGTTGGCACACCTATGGAATTTTCTAGGGAATTGACCAAGAGAGGGACATGCATTCTGGGTATCTGACTTAGAGAATTTACTTTAGGAAACTCACAACTGTAAAATACTTCTCTAGTTATTTGACGGGTAAATCTTACTAATAGACTATTGCCAATTTCAGAACCCAGAACTGTCTTTCTCAAGGACCTAGAGGCTATCCTTTGAAATATGATCATCAAGGAAAATACTACCTGTATCACAGACTATTGTAGAAAATAGAAACTTAACTTTGGTTAGGTGCCCAACTCCAAGGATAGTCACTGCCTGTGGTGAAGCTGTGCGAGAGTTTGCTTTTCTTCTGAGGAACAGCAAAGAACCAGCACAAATGGCCCAAGTTTCACCTCATTCCTGCTTTTAAAATCTTGTACCTTGCTTTTTAGTGGCATTGAGCTCAGCATGAGCTCTGATGCTCTCCTATATGGCATTGCTTTCAAGTGTCCACTGCTTTTTCACTGGTCTTTGGAACAGTTTTTTGCTTCAGTATTGCTTCAGATTTCTTACTTAAGCATGTATCTCTTTGCTTTATGCCTATATAGTGTTGCCCAAATTGGAACCCGTAATAGTCTGAGCACTTTGAGAATTATAAATCATGATTCTAAGCAATTATGGTTAATACCACATATTATATATACTCGTTCATTTTCCTTAAAAATTTGCATGTGTTTTCTGTATATCAGCGATCAGAATCAGCTGTGAATTATTTACCTTCAATAGATTTACAGTTCAGTGCCTTTCTAATCATATTGTACTATGATCAAATTTAGATAACATTTTTTAGTATAATTTATTTTTACTATGCTATAAAATAACTTTTCATTAAATAAACTGCATATAAAACAATATTATATATTTCAATAGCGTGTGAAATTACCTGTTTGATATACATATTTACTGAAAAATAAAGGAAAAAATATTAAAATAAAAATAAATTCTTAGACTGGGTCCAATCAGTGGACCACGTGCCTTGCAAGCATGAGTACCTGATTTCCATCACTAGAACACATGTGGAAAAAGGATTGGCATGGTGGCATGTGTTTATAATCCAAGAGGGGAAGAGGTGGAGATATACAGACTTCTGGCACTAGCTTGCTGACCAGCCTATTTGGTGTATTTCAGGCTGTGATCTTGTCCCCAAGAAAAAGGTGGACAGCACATGAGGTATGACACCCGAGCTTGTATGCTGCCCTTCACATGCATGTGTACACACATGCATATACAGCCATGAGCATGAACATGCACACAAATGTACAAACACATGCATAAACACACAGTAAGTTCTAACAAAATCACTGGAAATGAATATAATTTGCCAGATATTTAATGCTTAAAATGTATTCTGAAAATGAAATTATTTGATGTTCTAATGAGTTGGCTTTTGTAATCGTGTTGATATTGTTCTCTTTCATTTTTAATGCTACTTATTTTCCCTGTAATTTTAGCATTTTAGTTATTTTTTAAATTTTTATTTATTTATTTTCATTTTATGTGTCTTAGTGTCTTTCCTACATACTTGTAAGTTCACTTGTGTAGTGTAGTTGCCATGGAGGAAAGAGGAGGGCATTGTATCCCCAGGAAGTGGAGTTGAAGATGATTTTTAGCCACTACGTGGGTAATGGGAACTGAATCCAGATCCTCTGCAAGTGAAGCTAGTGCTCTTAATTGCTCAGCCTGTGATTTGAGTTGTTTTCTCTTGATGTGTATTTTGTGTTGCACCTGCCTGGCATGTTCGTGTCTATATTTTTTACTCAAGCAATAAATTTTCTTTCTTTCGTTCTTTCTTTCCTCCTTTCTTTCTTTCTTTCTTTCTTTCTTTCTTTCTTTCTTTCTTTCTTTCTTTCTTTCTTGCTTGCTTGCTTGCTTGCTTGCTTGCTTGCTTGCTTGCAACTTTACAAAACCTTAATTGAGAATTTCATATATGCATATAAAGTGTTTTGATCAAATCCATGCCCACTCCCACCCTTCCAGCACCTCCCATATCTCCCCACCACTTTCTTCATTTTCTTTTTTTTTTTGTTCATTCATTTATTTATTTTTATGGGGCTTTTGGTTACTCTATCATTCCCCCCTCTGAAGAGGTAACCCTAAAATCTTTTAAGGATTAGATCAAAGTTCCCAAATACTTTTGACATTTTTGGCCTTTGGAACTGAATATGTTGCTAACAGGCCCAAGGACATTTTGAATTTTAGCCGAGAAACTGGCTACTTTTCTTTGGGGTCTTTTTACCCTAACTGCCTCGCCAATTCCTACCTCCTATTCTTGTCACACCATCCTCTGAAGAGGTTACCCAAATTATCGATAGAGAATCAGGACGCAGACTGCTCTGGCTTCTTCCATGCTGGACAGGGAGGGATGCAGGGTGAGGCAATTGGTGTACGTACCCCTTCAGTGGATCTATCTAAAAGGCTCCCAAATTGCATAACTCTTATCTTTAAGGTGAAAAGAAAGTCCTTGAATCTTGAATAGGAGATGTGAAGGAGAAGTAAAGGCAAGAGTTATTAGCATTACAAGTTCTAAACAGGGAAATAGAAAAAAGTTAGAACAGAACAGTTTTCAAATGTGTATATGAGAGTCCACTGGAATTTCTTGAAAAGGGCTTCCTAAAGCATCCCTCTATTGGGTTTTTCCTCATTTTTCTTTTGTCTTCCAAGGTTGGACTCTAGAGTGATGGATTCAGGATTTGCTTTCAGCTATTTCGATAGCTGTTGAAGTGGTTAGAATCAGTGTCAGTTCCCTCTCAAAGGCTTCTAGATAGGGGGAGAAAACAAATTTATCCATCATTTTAGAACAATAGCTGGTTGTCGCACTTAGCTACAGGTGGGCACTACAGCATTGGACACCAATATTTGAAGTCTTACATCTGGGCAGCATTTTTTGGTTAGGAACAAAATCATCAATGAGAAATAATTGTCCAAATAACTTTTTATATAAACTAAAGCCTAATGTCTAGGAGGTGTAATTCCTTGAACTCTTAAAGAAGTAAACTTATGACTTTACTCTTTGGTTATACTTTCCTTTTGGGTGTTTAAGACCATGCAATAGGCCCAAATAAATTAATTTATTTTTACACTTAAGGTCATTTGAGGATCTGTTCCTCGGGGGTCACATGGGCTTAGGAGGTGCTCCTGGTTCCTTTCTTTTACCAGTTCCATGTATGTGAAGATAAGTCAAAGGTCCTATTCAACCATGTCTGGCTTCACATGGAAGCATGAATGAGATTTTTCCTGTAAGTTGACCCTCCTGTTTGTAGACTGGACACTGGTTCATGCCCATCTCGTGGGGTCACCATTTCCTCCCTGAACAAGGGGACAGGTGATTCACAACATTTACATGATATTTTGAGAGATGTTCCATAGTTCCCTGGAACTCGGTCGACCTTGGAAGGCAAGGAGCAAAAACTGTCCTTTAAGTTCCTCTGACCACATTAGTATAGACCTTAAAGTATGGCTGTTAAACATCAAATAAAGTTAGTTCCAGCAATATGATACTTTTAATTATCATGCGCTATGTAGATAAGGCTTAGGTAAATAACCAAATATTCTCAGATAAACATTGACTAGATTTATATTTTGTTCTTTAAACTAGTTGACTAAACTATGACCACAGAAATTTTAAGATTATGTATATATTATTTTTGTCTCATTTTTTTATATATAACAAACCTAAACAGACCTTCACCCCTTGCTTAGGCTTTTTCATTTTTTTCTGTATATTTTGAAAATATCTCCATTCCCATATCCTTTTAACATCTTTTACTTTCTCATTTTTAAAAAATAATTATGGGACATAATAGCATTAACAAATAAATTTTCCATTGGTAGTGAAACTTCTTCTCCTGGTAATGCTAAGCAATACTTATTCCCTTTTAAGGTTCTAGTGTCAAGCCAATGTTTCATTAAAAGTTTTACTGGGGAACCATTGGATTTATTGAGCTTACTTATCAAGATAACTGAGGGGTTGCAGAGGTATATGTATGACCTGAGGGTATGCATATTGGATAACCTTTACCCAGCATGGGTCATACCTTCTCTTCCTAGCCTTCCACAGATTGTATAACTCAGCTCTCCCCAAATCTAGGAGGCCATGTGTGATTAGAGGCAAATTACATATGGTTGGCTGGGAAGAGTGGCTGGATACTTCAGTAAGGGTTCAGTGACACTGTTTGGCCCTTCTTTAATGAATGAGCACAATCGTCAATAAGCCCAATTATGATGATGTTTAGCTTTCAGGCTCAGCTGAAGTCGTGATGATGGTAGTTATTTCATGCAGGAGGGACTGCTGTATAGCATCATCTTATTAAAAGGACCTGGAATTTGAAAGAATTTGGTGCTAGGACCCACATATGAGGGAGAATATATGTCGTTTGTTTTTCTGAGTCTGTGTTACTACACTTAATATGACAGTTTCTAGATCCATCCATTTACCTGCAAATTTCATTATTTCATCTTTCTTTACTGCTGAATAGAACTCCATTGTGTAAATACACCAATTTTTCTTAACCACTCATCAGTTGAGGGGCACTTAGGTTGCTTCCGTCTCTTCACTATTGTGAAAAGAGCAACAACAAACATGGTTGTGCAAGTATCTCAACAATAGGATGAGTCATGTGGGTATATGCCAAGGAGTGGTATAACTGGGTCGTATGGTAGGTTCATTTTTAGTTTGTTAAGAGTTCTCCACACTGTTTTCCATAGATGTTGTATGAGTTTGCAGTCCCACCAGCAGTGAATGAGCGTTCGTTCCCCTTTCTCCACATCCTCGCCAGCATTTGTTCTCCTAATCCTAGCCAGTCTGATTGGAGTAAGATGATACTTTAGGGTGGTTTTACTTTACATTCCCCTAATTACTAACAATGTTGAACACTTTTTGAAATGTTTTTTAGCCATCTTTATTTCTTCCTTTGAGAACTCTCTGTTTAGATCTTTAACGCATCTTTTAATTGAGTCATTTGGTTTCTCACTTCTTTGTTTTTGAGTTCTTTATATTTTCTGGATATTAAACTTCTATCAGATGTGTCATTAGTGAAGATGTTTTCCCCCATTCTGTGGGTTTTCTCTTCACTTTTTTGATTGTTTCTTTTGCTGTACAGAAGCTTTTTAGTTTAAGGAGGTCCCACCTATTGATTGCTGACCTTAATTCCTGAGCAACTTCTGTCTGATTTAGAAAATCCTTCTCTACATCTATATCTTGTAAGTTACTGCCAATATTTTCTTCTAGTAGTTTCAGGGTTTCCTGTTTCACATTGAGATCTTTGATCCATTTGGAGTTGACTTTTGTGCACAGTGATAGGTAAGGATCTAGTTTCATTCTTCTAGAGGTGGAAATCCAGTGTTGCCAGCACCATTTATTGAAGATGCTGTCTTTCCTCCATTGTGTGTTCTTGGCCCCTTTGTCAAATATCAGGTGGCTGAACTCTGAACAGGTGAGTGCTTTTCTTAGTCAAAATTATAAAAAGAAATATAATGGGTGACAAATCTGAAGAATCACGTTGAAGAAATCAGAGAACAATGGGGGCAGGTAGATGATATTAAAATGGTCAGCCTGTGAATATATTAACATTGTAATTTCCTAGCAGTTACCAGCTCCTCGCTTATTGAAATTACTGTAATAATGAGAGATTTTACTTCTGAAGCTTATTTCATAAACTAACACTTAATTGCTTTTAGGCATAGTGTACATATGTAATCTTAATATTTACTTCATTTGAAAGAATAGCTGATTTTCTTTTGTATATTTACATTGTAATAATGCCTGTAGATTTGTATCTGATGAAAAATGTAAAATAATAGTATTTCATGGTATCTCAAGAATATATACAAAACTCAAGCTTCTATTTCCATAAACAAAATGTTATAGAAACAAAACTATATCCAGATACATGATAATTTTGATAAGTTGGAGATGAGTATTTTAACACAGATCATAACGCTAAACTCTTTACAGTCTGGTTATTTCCATGCTGTATCCAGCCTTGCTTGTGATTGCTGCTCTAACGTGTGCAGGTCCTAGTTCCTGGAGATGTCAGTTGCTCTTACCCATGTAGATGTGACATCAGCATGTTACATCTGGGAACTATTTTTATGTTCCTATGCTATTGTAAAACATTTACCTCCTTTCACAGTTTATTAATGAATATCCTCATGACTCAAGATTCAGAAATACATCCTAAATATTGAGAAAGATTTCTTGGACAGAAACTCGGTTGGTAGGTGCAGTTGTGATTCTTCAACTCTCCCTACTTGGAATGGCAGCACCTCTCACTTCTAAGACAGAATCCATGGCAAACGTGAGCTGTACTTTTTCTAGACAAAATCTCTCCTAAAATGCTTAAGTTCTAAACTTGAATGACACTAGATTTTCTTTGCTTCATTTATGTCCAAAATTGAGTTTATTCCTAAACAATATTTTCTTATTTTATTAAATGGAGCAACAAAATTGCTCTTCATACTATTTAGATATAAACAAACTGAAACACATCAAAAATTTTATTCAGTGAAACTCTGAATAGTAAATCTATGTACCAAATAGAAGAGGTAACTTTTTTTTTATTTTAGTAAAATCAATATAAAAAAATGTTTCAATAGTGACAAGAAAACTTACAACACAAGCACTATCATTTACAGATTCGTGAGGCTGTGTGAAATGCCAAGTTTTAGGGGTTATAAAGGCATTAAGTATACCATTTCTTCTAACCCCTACTAAATAACTCTATTTGGAGGACTGAGTCTGCAAGTCAGTCTATAACCAAAGAGTTACAGATGCCTGTTTCTCCCAATGTGTTACATGGAGAAATAACAGTGTACTGAGGGAGAAACAGACATTAATATTGCAAATTCAGTAAATAAGCCAGTTTTTAATGTAGCGTAAGCTATAAAAACTGTCAAAAATAAGACTTTGGAACTCCACATCCAAATACAAGCAGTGCATACCCTCCATCAAGCTAAGACATACATGCTAGAGAGTTGTTTACTAGGTGCCAAAAATTCTCTTCACAGTTGTGGGTCAGTAATAACTTTCACGGAATAAGTTTCCAAAAGGTCTTAAAGAAAAGGAAAGTCTTTCTTTGCTTTCCTTTCATATGAATGCTAACCTAACATGTGGGTGCCAAAATATTGCGTTGGGAAATTATGAACCCCAACTCATTGCAAGTAGACAGCAAATTCTCCAGACAGTACAACTGTGAGTGTTGTTTTATAATTTTGTCAGCATGGCCACAGCTATTGTGAAGAACTCTGAATTTATGAGATTCTCATCTTGGAGGAGGAGAACATTCCTGGAACATTCAGAGTGCATTAATGTTTGTGAATAAGGAAGGCTAAGAAGGACTGCTGTGAATACAAGGCTAGACTGGGTTACACAGAAAGAAACCCAGTCAACCTCCCATTCCCCTTTCTCCATTACCTCCAAACGTTTTGCTGATGGCAAGACCAAAAGGTGAAGTTGAGTTTTAATTACTCCTGTTGTTGGAATGATTTTCAAAATTGTTTTAATTTCATATAAACTTTTCTGGACTAGTTCCAGTGCAGAGGTACCATTTGCACTTCTGTTCCCTGGAGAGTCTTCATAAGAGGAGGTTTTCTGGTGGGTGTTTCCTTTCTGCTCCTCTCCCCATGCTCTGTCTATTCTACATCAAACACAGACATACAGAGGTGAGCGCATGCACACACACACACACACACACACACACACACTCATGCTCACACAGGTACAATGTTTTCTTAATGGAATTTGTATTTATTCCTTGTGTTTTGTAATGCAGAAAAATTGCTTTGGAGCAATATTCCAAAGCTATTTTTTCCTGGATATTTGCTGACTCTTTGGTTTTCTCCTTTTTGTTCTCCATTGCCATACCCATCTCATTTTTACTTGTCTTAACTCACACACTTATATTTGCTTAATTGGACAATAAGTAATCACACTGAGGGAGGGTGAGATAACTTGATGGGCAAAGGTGCTGACTGCTCAAACTGAAGACCTGAGTTTGATGTCTAGAAGCCACAGAAAGATGAAAAGTGAGAAGTATTTCCACAATTTGTCCTGTGAACTCCACATGCATGCATGGCCTCTCTCTCTCTAAATAATAAATAAATAAATAGATAGATAGATAGAGAGATAGATAAATAAATAAATAAATAAAATCCCCACATACATTTCTTTTTTCTTTCGCTTCATTCTTTCCTTCCTTCCTTCCTTTCTTCCTTTCTTTCTTCCTTTTTTTTTTCTTTTTCTTTTTCTTTGAGACAGGGTCTCACTGTAGCACAAGTTAGATTGAAACTTGCTGTGTAAGCCGGACTGGCCTCAATCTCACAGAGATCCACTCTACCTCTCCAAAGTGTTGGAATTAAAGGTGTGCACAACAATGTCAGCCAAGTATATCTTTTTTTTTTCTTTTTTGGATTTTCATGCATGAGTACTGTATTTATATAATTTTCACCCCTCTCTTCCCCCTTCCAACTCCTCCCACATCCCTCAATTCCTTCTCAATTTCATAACCTCTTATTCTTTACTTATTTTTACAAATATATATACACATATATAAGCCCCCCCCACACACACAAAACCTACTGAGTTTAGTTAGTGTAGTGCACAAGTATTTCTAATAAGAGTAGATATGTTCAAAATGCATGTTACTTTATGAAATGAATTGTGTCCTCTCTAAAAGTTGCATATTGAAGTCCTGATCCATATTGGTAGCATGTCTGGAAAGAAGGACTTAAAGAATGTAAAAGTTAAGTGAGGTCACCAAAAGGAGGTCATACTATACTAGCATTGGAGCCTTTAAAAGAGGGAATGACTCTGGGAGGCACCTGTGGAAAGGAAAGGTCATAGAAAAACAGACCGACAGCAGAACACAGGACTCACCAGAAGTGACTTGCCAGCTCTTTGGTTCTCCACTCTCCACAACTCAGAGAGCAGTTGTTCTAGGTGTTTGGAGCCTAGGTCTGTATTCTCACATTTTCTTATGGCTGGCCTAGTGGAATAATGTAACTCTAAAATGATGTCTCACCTTCATAATGGTGTTTCAGAAAGTCAAATAAACCTTTCCTCGTGTTTAAATTGGTGATTCCTTCCACCAGCACACTTGTTTTGGGTTGTCTTATGAAGCTCTTTTACCCTTGATTGTCTAATGAACTCTAGTAGATATCACTATTTAAATGATTTCATATATGACTACAGCATTCTCCACCTTCAGCATATAACCAGAGTACAAAGCTAGAAAACATTACAGAGGAACATGTCATTTGTGGCAGCTCCAAAATTGTGTGTAAATAATTCATGAGATAAACTATTACTTTAAAATAATAAGAAATAAATCATTAATAAACAAAGGCATGTAACCAGCTTCTAAATATAACCACTTATTATTTTATTGTTATTCCTCTCCATAATGAGATTTCATTGGGAAGTAGAAATAATGATCCTGAAACACAATTACACATTAACAGGCAAATATTTTTGGAAAAGAATAATAATCAAAATAGTTTATTGCCATCATGGAAAATGTATTATACAGGTATAAATAAAGGCATATGCCTAAACAAATTAATGGATGTAGTTCAACAGTACTGCCTCAGTATTAAAGATTTAACACAGACTGAAAAGTGTACAAACTTTCAAGCCTGAAAATCTGGGTAAAAACATTAAGGCAAATCTTTTTGGAGCAAATGCTTTTCAACCATAGAGTCAGAGGAAAGGTAGTCTTTTAGCAAATAATATTACCTGCCATATATACTCTTAAAAATTTAGGCTCCAGTTCCATGTTACATGTTATAACATGTAGAACATAACAAAAATTACTCTAAATGGATCAACAACAGATACAAATTTAAACTGAAAGCTATAAAATTTTAGGAACAATTCATAATAATTTATAAGGAAAATTATTTATGATCTTGAATCTGGAATAAATTTATTATATACAACAAAAAACTACCAAACATCTAATGAAATTGGTAATTTAGATTTCATCACAATTATAATTTTCTATTTTTGAAACGTTCTATTTTAAGATTATAAAACAATTATGTATGTATCTCTCCGTGTGAACCAGTGTATACAGGCACCCGTGGAGGCCAGAGAAAAGAGTCAGATCCAATAATTTACAAAAGGTTATGAACTGACCAGTGTGGGTGCTAGGAATAGAATTTGTGCCCTTTGGAAGAGCAGCAAGCACTGTTAACCACTGAATCATTTCTGCAGCCCCATAAACACTCTTTAACAGGACGAAAAGGAACTTCACAGACTGAGATAAAGCATTAGCAATTCTAAAATGTGACAAACATTAGACAGTACAAAGCCACTTTAAATAATGACAATGATAATTTACAGAAAAGAGAAATGAACATATTATAACATTTTGAACACCATTTGTCACTCAAGGAAAGAAAATTAAAACATAAGGAGATAGCTTTACCTATCCTTTACATTGCAAAACTTAAAAACACAGGTAGTACCTAGTGTTGGTAAAGTGGCACAGAAAAAATATATAAAAATCATGTCCACATTGGAAAGCAGTCTGACAGTTTCCATCGTGTAATATGGACTGCCACCATGTCCTCTAGTCATCGGATTCGTAGGTTGGTATTTATTCAAAATAAATGATGATCCTGTGTATTTATACAAAGACATACGGATGTTCACAGCAGTTTGTTTCTAAAAACCACAAACTGAAAAAGGCTCAATGTCTACAAAAAAGGTGAATGCATAAATAAAATGGCTTTACATCTTCCTAGTAGATACTAGTTAATAAGAACTACCCATTGATACGGTCTATAACACTGTGATTCTCAAAATTAAGATGCTGTGGGGGCTGGAGAGATGGTTCAGTGGTTAAGAACACTGGCTGTTCTTGCAGAAGACCCGGGTTTGAATCCCAGCACCCACATGGAAGCTAACAACTGTAGGTAACTCTAGTTCCAGATAGCTTCTTCTGTCCTGCGCAGGCATTGCACGACATGGGTGCACTTACCTACATGCAAGCAATACACGCACACATAAAATAAAAATAATAAATAAAACATCTTTTAAAATTTAAGATGTTGAAAGTAATCAGACAAAAAAATAGTGTTGGCATGTCAAAATAACCTTCTCCCCAGAAGCAAAGATCTTGTCTATGGTAAGTAATTCCATATGTAGTTTTCTCACACAGTTTTCCCAGTATTGCTTTCCTAAGAAATCAGTAGCTTCATTCAATAGTATTAAATCTGCAGGAAAGGGGTTAGATGAGACCGTTTCCCTGCCCAGTTCTTCAGAAGTTAACCACAGTGAGATGAAGCCTGAAGAAACAAGACATTGTCTGCAGACCTCAGCTTTTCTGGTAGTATGATTTTTCCTTCTAAAAATAAAAGTAGTCCCAGCACTTGTCAGGCAGAGGCAGGGGGATCTCTGTGAGTTCAAGGCCAGCCTGGTCTACATAGTGAGTTCCAGGACAGCTGGGGCTACAGGGAGACCCTGTCTCAAAAAGAAAAATAAATAAATAAATAAAAATAAAAGGTAGTTTAAAAATGATTAGCACTAAATAAAATGGGTGGATAAATGTAATCATTTACAAAGGAAGTAAAACAACTATTCACCTTAGTTTCTAGAATATTTTCTTATGAATGTTGCTTTTTTATAAATATTAATCTGGCACCTGAATTCAGTTTTAAGAATTCACAGATTTATTTAACATTTTCAGTTGGCATATTTAGTGAAGTAGCAATTCCAAATCACACAGAACCCAAAAACTTGTGAATTGTTTAACAAATACTTATTTTAATTGTTTTACCTAATTGAAATTCAAGCCAGAGTTGGTAGGCTTCACTACTTGATCTGATGAAACATTGAGAATGAACCTTCTTCAAGGAATTCATATTCAGTAGCAACAGCAAGCCTCTCATCACTTATGATTTTACTAATTTAATGATGAGTCACCACAAATGCATTAATTCAAATGTGAAGATAAAAGATTGAAAATCAGACTAAATTTACTAATTCTCAAGATACTACAAGTATCGCATGGTTCTCTTTCACTGATCAAGAGAAAAACCACAGGATTGTTATTTGAAGTTTATTGGTGAGCCATAAAGTAGACACGAAAAGGTTTGTGTAATATCAAACTATCAACACCTTTAATATTGTTCCCACATAGTCAGTTAAGAATTAACCAATGTTCTCATGTTGAAACCAAAATATTGGTAGTAATGCAATTTGGCTACTATTGCTATATCATAGAGTCAGAAAACTCATCCCTTCATTTTTGAATAGATGATTATGCTAATGTAACAGGTCTAGGATGAACTACTATACCCAATTAATTGTATTAACTCACACTATCTGCTCTTCAGTAAATAAATACATAATGATTTAGCCTGTTCAAATTTATGTAAAGTTGGAGACTGCTGTAAGCAAGGCTTGTAATAAGAAGGCTTGTGTGGTGGTTTGAATGAAAATGTCCTCCATAGGCTCCAAGTATTTGAACATTTTGTGCCCAGTTAGAGGCACTGTTTTGGGAGGTCTTAGAAGGTGTGGCTATCCGGGAGGAAGCCTGTCACTGAGGGTGGGCTCAGAGAGTTCTTATGCCTTATCAGATCTCCAGATGCTCTCTCTTTTCCTGTGTCAGCTTGAAGATATGGGAAGTTAGCTTCTACTCCTCCTCCAGCCACCTCTGCTGCCATGCCTCCCCACAGTGATGGACTGTAATTCCCCAAGAACACTAAGCTCAAAAAAACACTTCCTTTTATAAGTTCCTTGGGTCAGTGTTTCTATCACAGCAACAGAAAACTAATACAGCTTGGTATTACAGTGAATGATCCGCACCTACGCACAAACAAGCAGTACTAACTGGATGTTACATTATATATTATTTAAAAAAATAAAATAAAATAAAAGACCTGGATTTGGGAGGGGGATGTGATAAGGCAGATATGGGGACAGATGACAGAGGAGATGTAGCATAGATATAATCATATTTCGTTGTAAATGTGAGAAATTATCAAAAATAAAGAAAAAATAAATCAATAGACATCATTGCCTACAAATATTAACCCTCGAAATCGAAAGAATAAGTGAAGCACTATTACTTTAGCTCAACTACCATCGAATTACCTGTATCCTAAGAAGGAAAGGAATGAATATTCTGGCTAAGAGGCTGAACTGATCTTTTGATCAGGTTCTTCAGCTCTGAACCATTTTGTGCATGATTTCTCTGTCTCTTCAGCTTGTCTTTTTTAAAAGATGTATGGAGTTCTGTGGACTCCATAAGTGGAGCACAGTGCTAAATCATTTCTAAATGGTTCCCAGTTGGAATCTCAAGGAAAAGGCAAATCTGACATTATTACTTGGAAACCAACAGAAATACATGTCTTTATAAATGCCTGTGGCATGAACTATCAGGCTTACTGCTGATTGCTAAAGCAAAAGACAATAAATCCTGACTGCCCTACCCCGCTGGTATTCAAAGGAGACTGAATAAATATATCACCGTGACTTGTTCACTTGTTGGACAAGAACTACCAGATATCTAGAGATGCTAGTTCCACTGACAGCCCTCAGAGCTTAGTCTTTCCATCAGGTTCCTTAATGGGCAATAGGAGAGCGCTGCAAAGACTGACCCAGTCAGGGTTTGTTTGGTGAAGACTAAGCAACACATCTTCCTCTGCTCATGTTCAAAGTAACTCAAAATATAACAGGTAGTAGTCATCCTGGAAGAAATTCAATGTTGATAAAAATCTGTTCCATGTATTTTTATCAACAGTAGACTCTGGAAAAAAAAAAGGTATGGAACAATTGACCCAGTATTTTGTTTGTAGAAGCCTTTGTTCACAGATAAACTGAGGCATCTGTAGTTGCTCCAATTCATGTATTACCATATGTAACATATTCTCCTCAAATCTCTAGTCATTTACCAACTTAAAAGAATGTGAGCAGCTTGATCCAGTGAATTAGTTGGAACAGAATTATACTACAGAGAGCCATGTGTTTCCTCCAGTGATGTGCTTGAGTTTGGTAGAAGCTGCCAGATTGCTAGTGTCACATGGTTACTACAGGTACTGCCATTCAATCTGTGTTCTAAGGAACATGTGTCCATAAGTAGATGAGTTTAAGCAGAAGGACAAGCTACTGCCTCTGTCAAGAGTAGGTCAGTCTCTTCTAGAGAAATCATATTAACTGAACTTTGATCAGTAAATGTGCACATTTTGTCTGTATAAATGAGGTATTGTTCAATTCCTGAATTGCCTCATTGAGTTTCTTGGTGTTTGAATAAATAGTAATTTTCTTTTTTCTTTTCTTTTTTATTTCTGTGCTTTCCAAGCAAGAATACTATTTAATATGAACATTGGCCTTAAATTTCTAGTAAATTATGCTAATCGTGTGCCTGAAGAATCCAATAGTTCTTTCTGAAATTTTGTTATTGGTTCAGAATCATGGACTTCCTCTTTTATGAGGAGGACTTCTAGGAAGCCTTGAAGCCTTTGGGGTTATTTACTGTTCTGTAAACTTCCTTATAATTTATCAACTGGGTTTCTTTCAAACTTGAGATTCATGTTTAAACTTCTAAAGGAGAAACGAGTATATTGATAAATGAGCAAATATCTAAGAGTTGTACAAATGTTAAAGGGAAAACCAGCAACACTGTGACTGAATTTGAGATCTTCTTCAGAGAAGGCAACCAATACCTGATACTATAAACTCACCTAACTGACTTTTGACATGTCTAATTCAGATTATATTACCCAGTCAAAACTCTACAAATTGAACAGCCTAGATGAGCACACCAAAGTTTTTCATTTAGATCCCCAACAGTATTAGGGGTGTAAATAATCAGTTTGGCAATTTGTTATATACATAATAAAACTATTAACCTAATATTTTAAATAAAAAAATTCTGTCACATGATTGGAAACCTAAAATTATATCTGGCTGTGGGAAAAGTATGAGCAGTCCCTTAATAATGCTATCTAGGTCTAACCCTAACACTCGGTCCCTTCTCTGAAGGCCCCATCTTCTTAGAATAAGCAGCCTCTTGTTTGCTTTGGCCTGCAGGCAATGATCACTGAAGTATACCCCCTCTAATTGTATAAAACAGTCTAATAAGTCTCATCTTACAATCATTTGTGCAACATATTGGTTCAATTCATCCAAGAATCTTCAAGAATATGCTAAAATGTAGATTTTTCCCAGAAAATGTTATTTGAGATCAGCTAGACTTCCTCCACCATTTGACTGTGTGCCATTGTGCAGGTGTTAGTAGTTCTACTCCAGCCTGATTTATACTAAACTCTTTACTTGAACACAGTGGGTAAATCCAAATTAACTACCTTCAGAATAAATGGAAAAAGAGATCATCGTGTCAAAGTATAATTATAATTTAATTTGTGTGTCACTGTTCTTTCTCTGGACTGTGTTATTCTAACTATGCTATTAAAACATCTTTCTAATCATACACTCCTCAGTGTGAACTACCTGTTTGCTTTTTAATTTCTAATTTTCCAAAATTAAAATTAAAATCATGTAATGCCAAATGTCTGCACACAAGTGTATAATTATGTAAATTCATCAAAATACATAAAAATATAAATATGCATACATTTATATCAAGGATTTTTAATTCTTTGATTGATCACACATATATGACAAAAATATATGAAATATGTGCATGCTTATTTTCATATGAGTCTTCAAATTAGGGCTGTAGTATGTAAAAGTTTTGAGAAAAGAGTTCAGAAGGGTGTAGAGATAATTTAAATGACAAATACCAAATTACCTATTCTGAGGGTGTAATAATAACTTCCATGTGTGACAAAATATTGACTTATGTCATGAGTAAACTGATTTGCTCTATTCTTTCCCAAGTCAAAAAAATAACCAGAAGTTTAGAATTCATTGTGATTCATTGCTGCTGTATCCATAGATGTATGTTGAGTGTACTCTTCTCTAGCACAAACACCAAGTCAATTGATTTACCATATTTCATGTCAGAACAAATGGTTAGCTGCTTCAAGAAAATAAAGCAATTCCCATCTGAGCCTCTACTCTAAACTTCATGTGGAATCAAAGAATGTGACTTAGGAACTATATCTATTCTTCTCTGACATCATGAGTCCAATTACTTAAATATCTAACTTGTTTCTATTGATCTCTATTGAATTTCCTTTGTACTCAAAAACCTTTGAGGTATTCTCTAAAACTACACAACTGTATTTTTCTGAAAGATAAAAGAAGGACGCTCCAGGGAGCTGATGTGTACAAGAGTAATTCAGACAGGCCCACGAGATCTCCCAAATGGGTTTATCTCATGTTCTCAACTTTCTATCATTTACAAACCTCTTACTGAAGTTCATTTGGTTCTGGTATTATTGAGAAATAAGATGATGCAAATTCTACACATTACACAAACATTTCATGTCTTCAAAAGAGTGTTACTTATAGAAATATAAAAGTATGAAGAACTGTTATGTAGTATCAGTAGAAAGAGCTTAAAATAGAGCCAGGAGCACCTCCCAAGGCCATGTGACCCTAGAGGAACAGATCCTCAAATGACCTTAAGCATAAAATTAAATTGATTTATTTGGGACAACTGTGTGGTCTTAAACACCCAAAAGGAAAGTATAACCAAAGATTAAGTCATCAGTATATTTATTTAAGACTTCAAGGAATTACACTTCCCAGACATTAGGCTTAAGTCTATACAAAAGTTATTTAGAAAATTATTTCTCATTGATGATTTTGTTCCTAACCAGAAAGTGCTTCCCAGATGTAAGACTTCAAATCTTGCTCTCTAATACTGTAGTGCCTTCCTGTAGCCAAGGGGGACAATCAGCTATTGTTCTAAAATGATGGATAAATTTGATTTCTCCCCCTATCTTGAAGTTTTGAGAGGGAACTGACACTGATTCTAACCACTCCAACAGCTATCAAAATACCTGAAAGCAAATCCCGAATCCGTCACTGTAGAGTCCAGCCTTGGAAGACAAAAGAAAAATGAGGAGAAACCCAATAGAGGGATGCTTTTGGAAACCCTTGTCAAGAAATTCCAATGGATTCTCATATGATCATTTGAAAATTGCCCTGTTCTGACTTTTTTCTATTTCCCTGTCTAGAACTTGTAATGCTAATAACTCTTGCCTTTACTTCTCCTTCACATCTCCTATTCCTGATTCAAGGACTTTCTTTTCCCCTTAGACATAAAAGTTATACAATTTTGGAGTCTTTGAGATAGACCCACTCAAGGAGTATTTCAATTGCCTCACCCTGAATCCCTGTTCAGCATGGAAGATGCCAGAGCAGTCTGCATTCCTATTCCCTATTGGCAATTTGGGTAACCTCTTCAGAGGATGGTGTGATAAGAATAGGATATAAGAATTAGCTGGGCAGTTAAGGTAAAAAGACCCCATAGAAAAGTAGCCAGTTTCTTGGCTAAAAGTCAAAATGTCCTTGGGCGTCTTAGCAACATACTCTGTTCCAAAGGCCAAAAATGTAAAAAAGTATTTGAGAGCTTGTATCTAATCCTTAAAAGATTTTAGGGTTACCTCTTCAGAGGGGGGAATGTTATAGTAGCCAAAAGCCCCATAAAAATAAATAAATAAATCAAAGAAAAAAATAGCTTTATATTTTATTATTTTATTTCTATTTCAAATTATGTATGTGTATGTGTATGTATGTGGGCGTGTCAGTGTCTGTGCCTGTGGGTATGTACATGTTAGTTAAGGGGCCTGCAGAAGCCAGAAAATTGTTGGAAGCCTGGAGTTAGAGCTAACAGAAGTTGTAAGCTACCTGACGTTGTGCTGGGAACAGAACTCAGGTCATCTATAAAAGTAGTATGTACTATTAATCTCTGCACCATCTCTCTAGATCTGTAAAAAGTTTTATAACCTAAGAGGTAGAATCAGTATGATTATTTGCAACCACTCTAGGAAAGATAGTGAGGTTCCATCTCAAGTAATGACAATAATAATAATGGAAATAATAAAAGTAGAGTTAATGAAACAAAATCATGTTATAATATTAGTATTAATAACATCGGCAAGTATTGAGAATAGAAGGCCTTATCTGACAGCCTTTCCAAGACTGTTCAAATGCAGACATAGCAGAAATAACCAACTTTTGTAATGCTACCAATTTGAACCTTAAGGAACCATTATTACAATAATCTTGTAAACATTTCTCCTGACTATGCTATCTCTCTCTGCAGCTTGCCAGCCACAACTCACCATATTTTCCTCAAAAGAGACTATGTGTAGGCATATTTCTTCTGATCTGGTCTATCAACCCTCATCCAAGGGGCCACTGGTTTTGTAAGACTTTCTGAAATGCTCTTAAGTCCTGACTGTGCTCTGCTTTCCTTCTTTCGTTTGATGTACCCTGTGACCATGCTTGTTCAGTTGTAAGAAAGTCCTGTACCCAGAGCAACCTGGCTGGCTTCTCACCCTCTTGGATTTGGTCCCGTCCCCATGCTCACAGCAGAGCTTCTTTGCATTATCCATTAAGTTGGGTTTAGTTCTTCTGTGAAATCTCTTCCATCTTCCCACTTTTACAACTTACCTAAACTAATTCTTCTAAACTTTTGTTTATTACCATTATACACTGAATTACTTCAGAGCATGAATGATGCTCTTTATTACTTTTTATTTCTTAATGTAATATGCCTTATAAAAGAATATAGCAAAT
The DNA here is from genome assembly GCF_000622305.1 of Nannospalax galili. Classification (NCBI taxonomy): domain Eukaryota; kingdom Metazoa; phylum Chordata; class Mammalia; order Rodentia; family Spalacidae; genus Nannospalax; species Nannospalax galili. Next base: position 1,890,243 of record NW_008352891.1, read on the forward strand.
ATGTGACAACTGGTTAAATGACTATAAAAATGAATTGATACATACCAACCTAAGACCCACTCACATCTCCAAAGTCCTAAACACAAGAGAGTTTAGAAAGCCATGCTCAGAGCAGACCTGCACTTAAATCCCATAGTCTTGTGACTCCCATAAATGTCAAAACTCTCAGATGAATCAGGTCCTGAGGGGCATATGGGTGTCAGATGATAAATGGGAAAGCATACCTCTGAACTCTTAGCTGGTGGGTATGTTTAATGATGCTCTATATGAGGTATCAAGCATCAATAGTTCTTATAAGAGAGGTGTCCATCTTTAGCTCAAACATCACCAAGAAAGTAAATCATCAAAAAAGCAAATTATTGTCGCACTTTTGGTGCAAAAGTATGTGTCAGAATGCAAGTTATAGAGACAGAAGTCAGAAGACAAGAAGGCAGGTTAAAGAATAGATCTGGTCTTTCAGCTGGAAAAGAGAGAGAAAGGTTAAAGGGCAGAGGCAGACATCAGACAGGTGATAATGATCAAAGTGTCGACCTGTGAGACCTTTCTAAAAACACATCCTCAGTACAGTGATTGATACCTGTGAAAAAACTCCTATGACTTAAGAAAAACAGAATGATTTCAAACTTCTGTGTAAGGGGAAAAGAGAATAACGCGTGTGTGTGTGTGTGTGTGTGTGTGTGTGTGTGTGTGTGCGCGCGCGGGCGTGTGTGTGTGTGTGTGTGTGTGTGTGCGTGTGTGTGTGTGCGTGCGTGTGTGTGTGTGTGTGTGTGTGTGTGTGTGTGTGTGTATGTACAGGCAAGTGTGGAGAACAGAGATTAACATTAGGTGACTTCTATCAATAACTACATTAATTTTGGGGACAAAGTCCAACAAGTCCCCAAGATCTGATTGTCTTTGCTCCCCCAGGGCTGAGGTTCCTGGCCTGTGTCATCACACTTAACTGTTTATGTGGGTTCTGAGGACCTTCTGAGGGCATCTTTGCATAGGAAACACTTTACCCACTGAGACATCACCCCGGCTATGAGAAATTTTTAAAGATAAAAAAAGGAGCTGGAGATATGACTCAGAAAGTAACAGTGCTTTCTGTTTTAACAGGAATTCAGAGTTAGGTGCTCAGCATCCATCTGGTACACTTTACAACCACCTGTATCTTCAGCTCGAGGGGATTTCACACCCTCTTTTAGCTTCTGTGGACATCTATACTCATGTACACATATTTTCATGTGCATACACATAATTTAAAATGAAATAAAATAAATCTTAAAAAACTTAAATATACTAAGGAAATTTGTGTAAGAGCATAGCAATGAATTATGTTATTTCAAATATATGAATAACACAGGAATAAAAATAGATCAGAATGAAATCAATATACATATAATTTTAATGTATAAAAGAGTGAGATTTTAAATCATACAATTTCAATCAAATAATTGCAGAGCAACACTAATCCTTGAACTACACTAGAATTAGGGCAACGTCAACAAAAAATATTTCAAATCAATAAATTTCTAACAATGAAGCAACTAAAACTTCAAAACAATATCTGAGACTTCTCAAAGTCTTCCAAAATGATCTAATTTATGTTTTGCTTTGCTTATGGTATAATGATTAATTCAGCTGTTATTTTATAGCTTTAAGTACTGTTCTATGTCTCTTTCATCTCTCTTTTATTTCCTTTGAAATGTCAGAAAGATGAGTACTCCTTAATGGGACTGGAGCCTTTAAAAAACAGGTCTGAGATGGTTCAGCAGTAAAGAGCACTAGCTGTTCTTGCAGAGGAACCAGGTTCGATCCGCAGCACCCACATGGCAGTTGACGACCATCTGTAACTCCAGCTCCAGGGGATCTGACAGCCTGTTTTGACCTCTGTGGGCATTGCACAACATGCGTGCACTTCCACACATGCAGGCAATACCTTCATACACGTAAGATAAAAATAATAAAGTAAAAAATACAGGTCTGAAAAAGATCCTGTTTCATTTTCTCCATGTGAAGTCACACAGAGAAATAAATACTTATTAACCAAAAATAATGCTTTTACCTTTGATTTTATAGCCCTGATGATTATAGGGAAAAAATTTGCAGTTAATGAACAGCACAGTTTGTTATATTTCGTTACAGCAGTCTAAACAGACTAAGATGAAAGGACATCTTCTTTACTAAAAACCTTCTTATGTAAATGTAAATGTTAATCTCAGTTAAAAATGCAATAACAATATCTCCACTGATGCTTGACCAAATATCTGGGCACCAAGACCTTGGTAGTTTGACATACAAAATTAACCATTACAAACTCATCCTTTGAGCTGAGGAGATGGTTCTGTCAGAAACATGTTTGCCATGCTTTTGAGAGGATCTGAGTTTGATCTTTCAGAACCCACAAAAAAAGTTGAGCATGGTAGCTCTTGCTTATAATTCCACAGCCTGCGAGCTAGATGCAGGTGAATCCCTGAGGTTTACTGGCCAGCTATCCTAGCTAAGTCCAAATGAACAAGTTACAGGCTAAGTGAGTTTCTTTCTGCTCTAAACACAAGGTAGTTTGCGCCTGAGGTATGACAGATGACATTGATTTTGGCCTCTACATTATGCATGAACATGCACAAGCACACATGCAAATGCACACCTGCACACACACACACACACACACACATACTCAAATATATGCCTGTATACATACACACACATACACACACACAAACACAAACACACCTGCACACACACACACACATACTCAAATATATGCCTGTATACATACACACACACACACACACACACATACTCAAATATATGCCTGTATACATACACACACATACACACACACAAACACAAACACACCTGCACACACACATACACACACTCTTGGCTGACTTGGCATATGCATGCATCTTCAATTATAATTTTATCTCTGCATAAAACTAAGTTTGTGCTGCTGTCCATAGTCATCCAGCTATCCTATAAACATAAAATTGCATGTATTACCTGTCCTCCAAAAGAGAATAAAAGTACTTCAAAATATTAACTATCTCCACTAATTTGACATTAAATATTTATTATCCCATTCAATTAACAATACTTAAACTCACACACATGTGAAAGATAAAGAGAAAATGGGAAAAGCAAAAAAAAAAAGATCTTAAATTTTTGCAATCAAATTCCTAAAATTGTGGAAGTACTTATCGTAGCCTCCTTTCTAGGGCAGGTCACATGACTGCAGTCATCACCACTCTCTTCTGGTAATTTTTATGCTCTTTTCTTCCATCATCCCTTAAGTTGATTCTGGTCCTTCGCCTCTTGGGATGACTGAGATTCTCATTTTTCAAGTATATAGACCCAGAGTAGCCATGTCTGGATTAGGCTACTGTAGTGTTCTACTGACCATATGACCAGACCTGGTAATATTCAGAGATACCCCAGAACCCTTAGGTATTCTAGTTGTACTGTTCCTCATCTCCAATATGGAATGGTAGCCTAATTTCCTTTTTGTGATCAGATCAGTCCCCAGCCAGCATAGAAACTACCTTCTTTGCCTATTGATTCACAGGCAGGATGCCATGCTGTGTGCTGAAAGTCTAACTTCCAGTATCTCCTTGTAGAAACATTCCATTAGGTTATCTTTAAATTTCTAGGCTAGAAGAGCAGATCTTCGAAATATTTTACTAACAGGTAAGAGGTGAAACTCTAATTTCCATCTCAGTGATTCCTAGACCTGGTATAACCAAAACACCATAAAATATAGGGTAACTGATTTGGAGCATGTTCATCTTAATAGGGAAATTTTGTTTATCTTTTCAAATTATTGCCAGATACTTGACCTTGTATCTGATTCTTCAGAAGAGTACCTGAGGCCTCAGACATCTGTTCTTCAATTCAATAAAGCCTGGCACTTCAAGGAAGTAGGGAATATGGCAAGACCCATGAAATCCATGATTATAAACACAGATCTACATCAGCAAATTGGGTATTATCCAGTTTATGTTCCTTTCAACATTATCTTAAGCATATTACAAATTTCTGGCTGTACAATTTGTAAAATTCATGTGTATAGTTATTTGGAGTGTGGTACAATTTCTCATTGGTTCTATTTTAACCATCATGCTAAGATTTGAGTCCAGCTATAAATCTAGAAGTAAAAAATCAAGGAGTTGATGCAAAGTTTGTACACCAAGGATGGTCAGAAGACAAAACAAATTCCTTTCATTAGGGAAAGTCTTTTTCTCTTAAGGCATTGAACTAATTGAATGAGTCTCCTCAGCCTTACGAAAGTAACCCAAAATCTATCTATTAAGATATGCAACTTGTTTAAAATACATATTCACAGGGGAACCTATACAAGCATGACTGCCTTGTTAAATAGATGAGACAAGTTTGCATATAATATTAGCTGATACATGATCGTTTTCCTTACTCTTATCTCCATTCTGATGTTTTCTATCTTCAGGGAACCTACATGAGATCCAGGTCTGAATGGACCACTTACACACTGCCCCAGTAGGTCAACATTGCTTTTCCTTTTGGCTTCAGCTGAACTGCTAAAATGCCCGTGCATCTATTGTTAGGAGCCTTAATATGGACAAATCACACCCTCATGAATTCACAAACCTAGCCATCCAAAAAATATCACTTCCTTTGTCACTTCCAATCTTTGAACTGCTATTGTTTCATAGTATTATGACCCACAGCTTATAGAAGGAAGGTTTATCTTCTAAGCCTCAGAGTTAAAATCCTTATGCAATAATGACTTTTCATGTAATATATAAAGTTGTCGCCATTTTCAAAAGGTTGCAGAATGAACTGTGCTGATGACTAGGCGTGAGTACATACATTACCCAACATGATAAATTTGTGCCAGACTTCCAACTGAAGGATTCCTTAAAAACAGAAGCATTAACTGATAGAAAATAAAAAAATCTCACAACAAAATTATCAAATGTTCTGAAGTGTTTGATCTGTCAATGCAGGAGAGCAGATAGGAGATGGGGAAAGGTGCGCACATCTGTCCTTTTATGTTGATTATTATTTCCATATCGAGGTATAGAATTCAAACCTCAAGGAAGTTAAAGAGCTACTTGGGTGGCACAGGTCCTGTGCGCCATGGCTCCCAGTGGGGTTCTTGGGCCCTTTCATGATCATGTAATCACTGCATTTATGTTTGGTCTGAATTAAACATTTATCAAATTTCATTTTAATTTTGAAATCCTCATGTCATAGATTTCTATTAAAATACCTTGAATCCATTCTGGCTCAAAATGTTTGTCTTTGTTTTATTTCCTGAATTGCACTGGCGAATGTAGCATATGACCTGCTACTTTTGTCATATTGTTATTTAACGATAGTTTAGAATTACTCTTTGTACTAGCTTTCTGTCACTATAATAAATACATAAAATGACTGACGCCATAAAGAGAAAAGGCTGATTTTCAATTGACGGTTTTAAGAGGGCTCATCTGTAATCAGTTGGCACGGTTGATTCTGGGCTGCCTCCCAAAATGCCTGTTTCCTCCAAGGGGCGGGGCCTGCTGTGGAGAATTGACTGGGGAGGGGTTTGCTGCGCCATCTTGCGATAGAAGCTGTGAGACGTGAGCATGGCACTCGGCACCAGGAGCAGAAAAAAAGAATGGCCCTAGCATCACACCCATGTCATGAGAGGTGGCATTTACCAACCTAGAGCAAGACTGTGGGCCCTAGATGTGTGGGCAAAAGTTAATGGAGACTTTAGGTGGGCACAGAAGCACTCTGGAATGGTGGCTTCCCACCAAGCAGAGCAGGGTGCTAGGTGCTTGGCGTTAGTCTCTGTAAGTTTCTCCATCCCCCTCCCAAGATATAAACTATAATAAATTCACATAGAAATATGTTATATGGTTTGTCTGATAACTCAAGAGACCCCCAAGAGAACTCAGGCAACATAGGCCTTTGGAGAGGTAGTAAGTACGTTATGACAGACAGAGCATAGAGGAGAAAAACCACTCACACACTAGGCAGGAAGTATGAAAAATGAGGAGGAAGAATTGAGATCCCACTGTCCTCTCAAGGGCACATTCCCATTGCCCCACAATGGTCCATTAGGCACCATCTGTAAATGATATAACACCTCACAATAATGTCATGCTAATGACCAAGCTTTTACCATATAGATCTATTTCAGGGTGTTCCAAATCCAAAGAAACCACTTCCATGCTTCTAATTCTTGCACTAATAACATTGATTTACTCCCTTGTTATTTAACATGAATATTAATTAATTATTTATTTATTGGTCTTTTTGAGACAGGGTGTCCCTGTATCCCCAGCTGGCCTGGATTCACTATGTAGACCAGGCTGGCCTCAAACTCATAGAGATCTGCCTGCCTCTGCCTCCCGAGTACTGGGATTAAAGGTGTGCACCACCATGCCTGGCCAACGAACATGAATTATTTTTACTTGTAGAAATTTTCTGGTAGTCAGATTTCATGTGAAAAATGTTTTACTAGTAATTTCTCTCTACTTCTTCAGGTCAGGTTCTTGCACTCATTATGGGTTCATTAATTTTAATCTAAATTTGGTATTTGTAGCTTTATGTGTTATCTAGGAAATTTTGCATTATGGCCATATGCTGGACTTAAGACCACACAGGGTCAACAATCTTAGAAAAAAGATCCATTTTAGCTTCTCAGAGCCAACTTTTCAAAAAAGATGTTCTCTTATCAAAACAGTGAGATTATAACTACTTATTTACTATAAAGATCAGTTTTACTTTGCTAGTATGTAAAAAAAAAAAAAATTCCAAAGTTGGTTCTTTGTTTTATATTATATGATCATGATTTTCTGGTTATTATCAGTGGAAGTCTCTGCATATCAATTAGGTATGCAGGAATTTGAATTCCTTCTTCAGGAAAATTTACAATTGATGACTTTTTCTTATATTCAAAAATCACTACAATGTCAAAAGTCTCCATTTTATCCAAGTATTATATGTTTAAGAGTGTCCATGTTTTCAGTTCATATTGACAGAGGCATTTGATCATTCAGAGAAATAATAATGTAGTTTATTGTTATTTTTATTAATTGGGGTATGGCATAATGAAAAAAAACAAATTCACATTAAAAATGGAGTTCAGTTGAAATATAATGCACAAACCAATCGTGGGAAGCAGAAGGGAAAGAGACTGTAGTCATCCAAAAGTGTCTTGATAAGTTGATAGGCTTAGAGTGGAGATTTAAATAGTTTGTAAAGGAGGAGGCAGCTTTGTGTACGTTGTCACTTTTGATTCTCTGGGTGTTAGTGTTTTCACATTGGGTTTCTCTCCCATTTTCAGGAATGTATGGTGAGACTCTAAATGATCAACTGGTTCATAAACCACACAAAGCTGGAAAAGAGAACATCTTGCATTTTGCCCTTTAAACTTTATCATCTCTCTTCCCCATATCCTATACTTTACCATTCTCTCAGACAGAGAGGGGAAAAGATACAAAGTTAGAGCCAGGGTGTACCTACAGCCAATCATCTGACTACAAATTAGGGACTTGACTTAACTCTTCGGTGTATATTCAGAGTGTTTATATGACTACAAAGTTTATAAACACACACTATGGTTTTGGGCAAGGGGATTTACAACTGGATAAGGGTTCAGAGCACTAGGATGTTAAATTTCTTATCTAGATCCATGTAAAAGAAGAATGATTTATACGGCTTTGAACTTGTAAACCTTGTGAAGGTTGTATATTTATAAATAGCTTTAAAAGTTCATGGGTTGAGTATATTTACTATCATGTCCTGCCTCACTCAAAACTTTAATCATTACATATTCTTATTTCACATATTTCTGATTTGTGTAATAGTTTCTTCCATTCTCAATTTGTCATTACCACTAAATCTTCCCTAAATTAGACTAATTTTCTACAAGTTTGAGTGTCAAAGCAATCAACATATAAAAATACTGTCAATTGGGGCTGGAGAGATGGCTCAGCGGTTAAGAGCACTGACTAATCGTACAGAGGACCTGGGTTCAATTCCCAGCACCCATATGGCCTCTATGAACCGTCCTTAACTCCAGTTCCAGGGGAATCTGAAGCCCTTTTCTGACCTCTGCGGCATTGCATGACATAAGTGTACTCACATACATACAGGCAGTACACTCATATACATAAAATAAAAATAATAAAATATTTAAAAAAATACTGTCAATATATGTAGGCAATGAAATATTATAGGAAGATCTGACCCTCCCCCCCAAAAATGGTGCTATTGGTAATAAGAACCATATTATTTTTCTTTTGAGATATTTTTTATTTTCCTATCATCTGTTAAACTTGTAATGTTTTTCTAATCTTTATTCTATGTGTGCTAAACAGAATTTCAAAAATAGTCCCTAAAGGAAAAAGTACTTCTCTCTCTACAACAATCCTAAAAAATCATGTATGATATAGCATGTTCCAATTCTCTGACCATTAACTCCTTCTTTCTATTAAACTTAATTCACACTAACTTCCTGAGTTATGACTGAGTGTGAAGATTTAGTTAAGGTAGGACCTAAAGAATTTTTCTCACTTTGGACATCAGTTGTCAGTTTAGAATATGCAGGGGACACAGAAATGTGTTCATCTTGACTATAAAGCTTCATGGACAATAATTTGCTAAGGCATATCCCAGAATACAGGAAACCTGTAATTGGCATATACCAATTTGTTATGAAGGAAATAAACAACAGGCAGATGAAGGCATATATTACCAGGTCTGGAAGTGTCCAAATCATAAAATAATTTGTCCCTATGGAGGCTAGATATGCCTCTTTCTCATCATGTAAATGCATTTGTCACCCCAGACATTCTCTGAACCACACACATTATAAACTTGAAAAGAGGCTGCATCACATAGGCATGACAAATCATTAATGTAATCAACCCTTCAATGGAGAATGGGGTTAGGACGGAAAGTTCCGGGGCCTTACCCAGGTCTTACTCAGCAGTTCTTCAAATGCCGATCTAGAAAATTTCTCTGAATGGGACTCCTTTTACTGAGAAATACCAAGGACTCAGAGATTCCATGTAAGACACTCCTGCCATTCCATCACACACACAAAAAATTCAAGGGTTTTGGAGTATCACAGAACATAAAGTTCAGTGTGCAGAAAACATGAAATTGTGGTTCTTTTATAAGGAGAGCAAAGAAAAATGGTTTCTCATTTTAAGAGAGGACTTTCTAGAAGAGGTTAATTTGAGTATTTATATGTGTATGTGTATGATGTATGTGAATGTGTTAGTGTGCAAATGTGGGCATGTGCATCACATGGTATGAACATGGAGGTCAAAAGAAAACCTTGGGGTATGGCCCTAATGTTCTTCCTCATTTGAGATGAGGTCTCATCATTGCTCAGCTCTCGATACAGCAGGCTAGCTGGCCCGTGAGCTTCCTGGATTCTTCCATCTCCACCTCCCATCTCACCAGAGGAGCCCTGGGACTACAGATATATGTTCTCATGCCCAGATTTATATAGGTTCTGATGATTTGAACTTAGGATCTCATGCTTGCAGAGGGGAGTGTTGACCCACCAAGCCATTCCTACAGCCTGAGAAAGTAGCTTTTGTAGAAAGAGCTTATGTAAAAATAGTTGTTCCTGGGGTGACTGGAGGATATGGGCACTCCAACACAGGATGGGGGTTATGAACAAAACATCCTGAGAGCCATGGCTTAGGCTCTGGGAAAAAGGATTTACTGCTTTGGCTCTAACCAGGATGTCTACACTGAGTCACCTGAGAACGCCTTTCTTCTTTTACTTTGTGACACAAACAAAAACCATATCCTCATGTTTGTTTGCTTTTACTTCATGAGATCAATTCAATAGATAATGAAGTCTTAGGCTGCAAAGACTGCCATGATAAAATAGTACAGGTCATGTGGCTTAGATAACAGAACTCCTTCCCTTTCTACCCCCACATCTTTAGCCCTTCCTCCCTCCTCCTCTTCCTCTCCCTCCTCCTCCTCTTCTTGCTTTTTCCATTGCATCCTTTTCTTTTTCTTGTAATTTTAGACACTAGAAGTCTGCAATCTTGAAACATCATGTTTGGGGCTTTGTGCAGAGGCTACACCTGGCTTTCAGATGCCTGAATTTCCTATGTGCTGACATGGTCCTTCATGGTGCCTGGGCATGGAGGGAAAAACAGGAATGAGTTTTCTTCTTCTCATAAAGATACCAATTCATTAGATTAGAAATCCTCTCTTTTACCCATAATCACCTCCTACAACCACTAGTGCCAACTATTCACATGGGATTTAGGGTTTCACTGGATGAATTGGATGTAGGAGGGAGAAATTCAATCCGTAACAGACAGGCCAATAGAAATGCAGTTCACTGAAAGTAATGACAGGAACTAGTCTCAAAATCTCCAAGAAAAAAGATACAAAGAATCACTGATTGGGCATGGTGTTCTCTCAGCAAAACAAGGAACTAGAAACAGTGAAGTGTGGTTCTTACCAGGTGTTTTTGAAGAAGAGGTGACTATATCTCTGGGCCAGGTTCATGCTGTCTGCTGTAAAACAGCCCACATATCCCACCAAGGAAATCCTGAAGAAATTCAGTTTAATTTGACTTGGTGACAATGGTGTGTTTCCAGTGTATTTGGGTGGTCCGCCGGTGCAGTTACACTCTCTGCCTTCTTGCTGCAACCCATGTCACAGGGACTTTGGTACTTTCATGAGAAAGCATTCACTCTTAAGGTTCTTCTCATGACTTCACTTTCTCCAATTTGCCCCCTTTATTTCACAGGACAGCTAACATTTTAGACAGAACTACATCATATTTCCAGTATTTAGTGGCATCTGGCCTACAAAAAGTAAAATTTCATCTGGTTCGACCTAATATCTAAGATTATACTGAATGTAGTGACACATATATAGGAAATGATTAAAGGTTAATTATCTTTGAAATAAGAAATACTGTTTGCTTTCCTATGCCTGAACACACATCTGTTTACTCGGCCTTGTAATCATGCTGTCGACAGTGCTCAGGGGGTGATTTAGGTCAACCGTGTCATCTGTCTGCTGTAATTCCCATTGTCTTTTCTGTCTTATTTCTTATCTTCTTCCATTCTGCCTCAGTTGTCTTGGCCTATCTTTTCCATGATCAAATATTCTAGAAAGTTCTCTGGACAGAAAAATGAAACCCGATAGCTTTACCACCTCATTCCATACCTCCAGTGTATGCCAATTTACAATTTCACATCCATTTCCTTAGCCTCTGTTCTCTAAGACATCTGATCCTCGTTCTTCTTCCCATTTTACAACTTTGCTATGCTTAATCAACAGGGCAACTAATTCCTTACCATTTGCCAAGTATTACCACCAACTCTTAGACTTTACTGTTTCCCAAATAACGTTTACTGGTCTTGGAATTACCAGCCTGTTCCTCCCCATTTGGTGACAGAATGATTGACCCCCAATTTTAGCACCATGTAACCCCTCCCACCCTGCCTAAAAAGAAACTTCATCTGCCTCTGGCAGAGTCGGAAGAAAGAACTCCTGTCTTTTAAACTTTCTGTGCCTGCCATTTATCACGCTGCTTACAGGTACTGTTCAGATGCACATTTTCTCTGCTGGGCTATGATAGCTTTAGTACAAAATATGTGTCCTAGGGTCAGAGAGATGGCTCAGAAGATAAAAGTGCTTGATACCCAAGTCTGATCATCTGAATTTGACCCCGGGATTTCGAGGTAGAAGATTAACTGTGGTAGGGACTATGGATTGCTGCCCTTCACAGTGCCCGTGGAAGCATGGAGGCTCATCTCAGGCTGTCTAAAGCAAGCAGGAAAGAAGAAGGAATAGCTCTTCCAAAATATGACCCCATCTTTGCAAAGCAAAGGAAATTTTTTTTTTTTTATCTCAAACCAAGGGAGGGAGTCTTTTTTAAAAAAAAAAAAAACCTACAAAACGTATTGTGAGTACCAAGAAATGTCCTCTGGATCTCCTTGCTCCTAGATACAAGATGTTGCTGGGAAAGTAACCCATGAAGAAAGCACAAGAAAAGGAGAGCTGTTCCCAGGGCTATTGCTCTGAAAGTCTACGAACTGCTCCAGCACGTTGTCTGACTCTATGTTTGCTGAAATTTAAATTCTTTAGATATAGTTAGAAAAGCATCTGCCTTTGAACCACATGGTCTAAGGGCAGCTTACTGCCCATCATCATGACCCAGGCCTGGGAACTAACCTTTCCAAATCCCTCTGTTTTCCTTCCCCCAAGCCCAGGTTCCTAGAACCAATATGGAGGGGAGAAAAAAAAAAAAAAAGAAGAAAGAAAGAAAAAGAAAAAGCCTGAGAAATCCCAGAGAGAAGAAATGGGATTTTTAAACTTTTTTCCTTGTCTCAGAACAGCAGAACTATTTACATATTCAAAAGCCCAAGGCAAGATAGATTTAAAAAAAAAAAAAAAACTTATCTGGTTAGTTGCCTAATCATGCATTAGTGAAATCCCTACTCATGGCCATCAAATAAGTTATTAAAAAAGAAAAAGCCTGAGAAATCCCAGAGAGAAGAAATGGGATTTTTAAACTTTTTTCCTTGTCTCAGAACAGCAGAACTATTTACATATTCAAAAGCCCAAGGCAAGATAGATTTAAAAAAAAAAAAAAAACTTATCTGGTTAGTTGCCTAATCATGCATTAGTGAAATCCCTACTCATGGCCATCAAATAAGTTATTAGAATTTTGGGGGCACCTCCTGTTTGCAATGATGCTATAGGAAAGAAACAGCATCCCCTAGAGAGTTCTTAGCCTCATTCATAAAAGAATTTAATAATGGACTCAAATGGAAGCTTCAGGATAATTTTATTAGAATTTAAAGGAAAATTCTCCAGACAGACAAGCTGGGAATCTTCGCAGCGCCTTGAGAAGGAAAATGTAGGAGAAACAGAAGAATGCCGTGAAGTCATTCAGGTTTAGAGCCTACATGGAGGTCAGGCATGTGGTGGGGAGAAGGAAGCTTGAGAGAAAAAGTAAAGAAATACAAGATGCTGGGGCAGCCTGAAGCATTAGGGAAAGCGTGCTTAGAAGATAGATATGAAGCAGACAAAGAAGCAAGATTTGATATTGTGGGCAGGAATTATGTAGAACCATGTGTCTGCAACCCAGATTGACAAGAACTGCACTAGGAGGCAGGAATTCTGAGCAAGAAAATTTCACCATCAAATTAAAGCACTAGGTATTTTGCCCATCTCTTTAGCATGCTCAAAGTGAATCCACCTTCTTAGGGGTGGTTAGAGATCCCTGTGCCTTGTCTCTGGTCATGTAGACAGGAATTTAACTCCTCCAATGACAGATTGAGTCTGAAATGTTGGTGAGCTGCTTATATTCTGGTCAAGCAGTGACTGGGTGCTCAGGCTTTAGTGATAACTCCTCTGAGTCCATTGCCTGAATAAAGATTTTTCTGATACATCCACTCAGTCCCTGGTGCCTGTTCTGAGAGCAGCATTTCCCCTAATCAAATGCAACAACGGTATATAAGGCAACTCTCCACTGAGTCAAGGGCAGCCTGATGATACAGGTAAAAAAATGGTCCCCTTCCAGCCTTCTTAGACTAACTGATAAAAGAATTTTAAGAATGGCCTCAAATTCTCAGGTCAGGCAAGTTGTAAATCCCTACAGCTGCCCTTAGGAGGAAAATGGAGGAGATAAAGAAAAAAATATCGTAAAGCTGTGTCTTTTTAAGGTGGCCAGAAGGCAAGACACTTGGCATACTAGGAGTCACATGGTAGAGCATTCTGAAGAAAGAGTAAGAAAGCCTAAAAGGTTGGAATAGCCCAAAGTGTTAAGGAAAGTGTGCTTGGAGAGGAAGTAGAAGAAAAGGAGAGATTGTTCTCTGAAGAATTCAGAAAGTGGGCAGACTTACTGAAAACGGAATGTCTGTGGCCGGTCCATAAGCAGTGCACTAGGGGTCGGGGGATTCCTGGAAGGAAAAGTTCACTATCTCATTAAAGCAATAGCTATTCCACTTATTTCCTTAGCCTGACTTAAGGTGGCCCTCCTTTCTAGAAGTGACCCTGCAAAGCTGGACTGTTAAGGCTCCCCCCAGTTCAGACACTCGTAACACTTTGAGTACAAACCACTGAGTGATGTAACACTTTGAGTACAAACCACAAAACAAATTCTACATTGTGGAACAGAAGTCCTCTTTGTCCTACCTCTCAATACCTGTGTCCTACAGCATAAGCAACTCTCAAAAGCTGTCTTCTGACCTCCATATGCACACCATGACATGCACATGCCAGCACTAACACAGAGGGGAAGAGAGAGATGAGCAAGGGTCATCACAATGTGAAAGGGAGACCTGATCTTCAAGGAAAAGAAACTTTGCTTCTGGAACAATGGGCAGATGGGGTCCATTCTGGCAGCAGAAAGGATGATGGAATTTTAGCAAGAAGAATTTCAACAGTTAGGCCTTGAAAAGTGTTAGAATCTAAGATAAGAAGGTGACATGATGAAGTAGAAACAGAATCTGACCTATACAGATGCAGATAGCTTATTAGCTGAGGGAGTGAGGGTAGGCGTGCACCCTTCCTGCAGCAATGGAGGTTGGGCATGGGTTTGGGGAAGGTCTCTTCCCCACTTATCCAGGTCCCTGGCTTTTCATCACTATTACCCCTTCCTCTGTGTTTCTGATGAAAACCACAACAAAGCCTTCTTGTCAGGGTATCTGTCTCACAAATGAGGTACCCTGGGTCTATTTTATATTTTCAATGTCTGTGTCTCCTCACTGTTTTCTACAAGGAAGCAAAAGGACTTCCACTTTCTAGAAGAGTGAACATCACAGATTTTAGGGATTTTATGAAATTCACAAGTTGTCTACAGGTAGGCCCTTAGTTAAGCAGTGTATCCCATAAACTGTGCACATCTTCAGGTAAAAACACAGTGACTTCAAGTGACAGCTCTTTGCTGCTTCTTAAAATTTTTTGTCTTCTCTAAGACCATTTCTTTTCTTTTCAGAAACTGCAGGGATGGTGTTAAACATAACTCAATTCTTTTAAAAGTTTAAAGTCTGTTGCTTGTCAGCAGAACAAATAGACAGGGCTCCAATGGGCCCTGCATATGAAATCACTGACAGCATAATCCTACGGGATGTCAGCCACCATGCTTCAATGACAAAGCACTTCAATAATGGTTTTCTACAGTGGTATTTTTTACAATCCAGTGAGCTAACACATTCTAAGCCACCAGGCTTAAAACAAGATGAAATAAAATAAAACATAAAATGTTCTTGTTTTGCAGAACTGGGCACAGAATTTTCTCCTGGCTCTTAAAAATATTGAATTTCATATACTTCTTCTTGTGTGTTGAAAAGCAATTCCTAAAAAGGGAATATTCATTCATCATTGTATGTTATTAAAAGACGGTGCATGTTATATTCCCCTTCATGGTCTGAAAAGACTGTTGAATAAAATCTTAAGGGCTAAAAGAATGTTCAGCTCATCCCTTAGGCTATCTTCACTTGTTCATTAATTAGCATAATCTTCAAACACATAACAAGACAAAGTCTGCTGGACTCTGGGGAGATACAGTTAGTATAAGAATATAGAAACTGGTGAAAGTCCTACCTCATTGCCCGCTTTCCCTCTTAGTTTTAATCAATAAAGGTCTCCTGCATGCATCAGCTTTTATAACTCCATGCAGTGCTTCCTGATTAGGAGAGAGAGAGAGAGAGAGAGAGAGAGAGAGAGAGAGAGAGAGAGAGAGAGAGAATAATTAATCTGTCCCTCCTGAAGTATAGTTGGAGCATCGTGTCCAGGAAAGTCAGCTCTTTGACATGACACCAGCTCAGAGTTGGTGCCAGACATGTATCCTCCAGGTGTCCAGCACTGTACTTAAATAGACATAGACCTTTCTTATGGAAGAATTGTCAGTTATATATTCAGTATCATGACTGCTTTCAGTTTAACTTGACACTCTTGAGAAGACAGAACTTCAGTTGGGGAATTTCTTCTTTTGGATTGGCCTGTGGGTATGTCTGCGAGGAATTTTCTTGATTGTTGAATGATGGTGCAAGGCCCAGCCCATTGTGGTTGGTGCCACCCCTGGGCAGGTTGTCTTGTGTTGTATAAGATAGCAGGCTGAACAAGCCAGAGGAGCCAGCTAAGTAAGCAGTGTTCCTCCATGGTCCCTGCTTCAGTTCCTGCCTCCAGGTCACTGCCCTAACTGCCTGTTTGACTTCCATTTGTGGTTTACTGCCACTTGGAAGTGAAAGATGTAGTGAAGCCTTTCCTCCCCAAGCTGGTTTTGGTCAGTATTTTATCACAGCAATAGAAAGCAAGCTAGGACAGATAGTAAATACCTAAACAATAAATATTTAATTAAAATTTCTTAAACATGTAAAATAACAATAACATCACCACTTTTCCTCTGGAAAAAAAGCTTTATTAAGATTTTGCTTACTCTGAGTTTAATAAGGTTAAGGCAAGGGAGTTACTTTTCTTCTATTTTTAATATTTTTATTACTAAATGCATAGTAAAGCAACTATTTTTTTAGTAATGTTCTATTTTCATAGGAAAATAAGGGCTTTAGAAAATGTTTTTTCATTTAAGATATTTGTCAATGAATATAACTTTTCTTCACAATCACGTCTAAGAAAAGCTTCCACCCTAGTAAAAACAAAGTAATTTCCTGATGATTATGAGTTGATAGATTTCCAAATGTTTCATGATCATATACTGAAGAAAGAGTAAGAAATGCAATGAGAATTTTGATACACACACACACACACACACACACACACACACACACATGCAACACAGTACTTGGCATATTCTTGAAAAGAGTTTCTCTTTTCTATGTGAATAGCACAGAAAACAAAGACAGGTGGATAGCAGTCATGTGTCTCCAATCTGAAATAGGTTGACATTGAAGAGTATTACCATTCAGTAATCAGAAACTGAATGGTTAAGTGCTATCTTAATAAGAGATATTAAGTATGATCTCTAGGTAACAAAATGCATAGCATCAATTCTCATTCTGTATTGCTCCAATAGCTTCCCAGTTCATCCAAACACCAATGTAAGCTACCTCTCAATGGGTGAAAATTGCAGCTACTTCATTAAAGGTACATTCACAGATTTGGAAAGCAGCACCCAGGAATCCCCCTGTAGCCCTGCACCGTCGATTACCTTGTGCCTCTTTATTTGCCCCATTTTCATTTTCACATCATGTGCTCTACCCTTTACAAAGTGATATTGATATTCTGTAAAGCTAAATCTCTAAAGTTCAAACTAACAAACATCATTCCATGGCACTTAAGAAAAAAATCATTTCTATTGCATGCCATGTATTCAAATAAAATTTTGATATACTTCAGAATTCCCATTCATTTCTCCTTTTGGGCCATTATATTACTATGTTTTAAATTTTAAAACCAATCTTCCTATTAAAGCACGAGGTTCAGACACGTATTTAATGAAATATAGAGTTGTAAATCCTCATAAAATACTGGCTATATGCCTTCTCAACCTTTTGAGAATTCAAATGCATGATAAATCATGAAAGTGAATATAGAAATTGAATAATTTTTGCTAATATAGTTAAAACAGTAGTGATTATTCAACTGAAGATAACATCTATCTATTTTGAGGACCGAATGATT
This sequence comes from Nannospalax galili, assembly GCF_000622305.1. NCBI lineage: Eukaryota > Metazoa > Chordata > Mammalia > Rodentia > Spalacidae > Nannospalax > Nannospalax galili. The sequence goes on from NW_008352891.1 coordinate 1,907,835, forward strand.
GCTCATATTTTGGCTTTAGTCCAAAACAAAATTTTTAAAGAAAATTAAATATTCAAGGATATAGATTCTTAAACGGAAATACATGTGATTCAAGAGTCATAAATGGTTCAAATGAAGGTTAAGAGAATTCAGCCAGAAAATAATTACTTAATCAAAAATATTTTACTGAGGGGCTGGAGAGAAAGCTCAAAGTTAAGAATATATGTTGTTCTTTCAGCAGATCTAAATTCAGTCCAAAGACCCAGGGGCAGCTCACAACCACCTGTAACTATAGATCCAGGGTAACCAATGCCCTCTTCTGACCACTGTGGGCACTTGCAGATACACTCGCATACACATAATTAAAAGTAAACTTTAAAAATCTTAAAAAATGTGGCTGGAGATATGGTTCAGCTGACTGCTCTTGCAGGGGACCCAGGTTTGATTCCCAGCACCTACATGGCGGCTACGAACCATCCTTAACTCCAGTTCCAGGGGAATCCGAAGCCCTCTTCTCACCTCCGCAGCATTGCACAACATGGGTGCACTCACATACATGCAGGCAATGCACTCATACACATAAAATAAAAATAATAAAATATTTTTCTAAATGACTAAGCAGTATATGACCTACTAGAATATTTTATCGAATTGGTGCATCAGACAAGAGATGAAGGAATGGTATGAAGTCGAGGAATTAACTAAGATCAATTATATAGGGACAGGCAAGATCAGAGATTAATTTATACAAGTAGAACAGTAAATAAATTTAGATTCATATTTTATTTATTTATTTATTTATTATTTATTTATTTATTTATTTATTTATTTATTTATTTATTTATTTATTGGTCTTTTTTTGAGACAATATTTTCCTGTAGCCCCAGCTGGCCTGGAACTCACTGTATAGAGCAGGCTGACCTTGAACTCACAAAGATCTGCCTGCCTCTGCCTCAGGATTGCTGGGACTAAAGGCGAGTGCCACCATGCCAGACAGGTTCATAATCTCTTAAATTGATGGAGTGGTTGTCTCCAGGAACTACTGTGTTCCATCTAAATCCTCTTCTGACCAAGTTTCTGGCTTGCTCTTCCTTCCCTTTCCCTGGAGAACTAAGCAGAATGTACTCACATTCTTATTGCTTGAATTCAAGATAGACTTAGGGAGATGAAGGTATGTTTATCTACCCCATTCACACTCCCTTGACTGCAGTGTTACCAGAGTCATTTATACCTAATAATTATTTTTTGTGTATTCTACACACTTTTAAATTTGGAGTAGATTCTTGATCTATAGCACCAGATGCCTGCACCGTTGTGCCTCATCAGTCACTAGGATAAAAACATGTCTCCAGTTTGGCATGGTGGCCCTAGCAGGCAGATCTCTGTGGGTTGAAGGCCAGCCTGGACTACATAAGGCATCAAGGCCAGCTGGTGCTACAAGAAGACCTTGTCTCAAAAAGATCAAAAACAAACTTTCAAGAATATGTCTCTGGACATTGCTAAATGTCACAGGATTCAGTAGAGACTGCCTTCTGGTTAATAAGCACTAGCTTTGAGATGTTAGGTAAGGCAGGGGAGATGGGCCCCATTGTCAGAGAGATGCATTGCTGTTTCCATTTCATAGCAGAGGTGTTGAATTCTGAGAGTAACCTATGCAAGTGAAAGACCCTTATGTTTAATTGTCAAGAAAATGTGGATATATCTCTCCTATACACCTCTGTTACAGATGTTTAATACTTTAGCACTGTATTTTAGTTGACATATGTTGGTATACTGACAATCAGCACTCAACTATCAGGGAATACACAATTGTATGTCTAAATGACTTCAAGCGTTAAGACCTCGGATAACACTTTTCATCCCAAAATACAACATCAAACAGCAGTCCCATTGATTCTTTAAATAGATGCTCAGAAAGCACTATGCGGAATACTGACTGGCTGTTTTCAGAGCATGTTAAAACTATGACTTATTGGAGGTCATTCTTTCTGGGAATCTTGGTCAGTATCTTGCTAACTATTGTGTCTCTTACATACTCCCCTCCTGATATTCCAATTGTGCTTAGGTCATGTGTTCTGAAAATTTCCCCCCAGTTCTCAAATCTTCATTTTTCTTTCTGTTTTCATTTCATTGTATGGAGTCAGAGCTATCTGTTATGTGACTCATTGATTCCTTCTGCACCATGTATTGAATGTAACTGACTTCATCAAAGCATTACTTATTTTTGAATCATTTTGTTTTATTTGACTCTCCTAGAACTTGTGTCTCTGTTTATAATACCCATCTGCATTTGTATGTGGTCTACTAGGAGCCTTCTAAACATTAATCATCATTATTTAAAAATCTCTAATAATCCGTGTATGTCTGAGTGTGGCCCTGATAATCATTTTCCTCTGCACAATGTGCTGTGTTTCTTTCTTTTTTTTTTAATTCCTTGTAATTGAATTGTGATTCCTTGACTCAAAGTCAAGTACCTTGAATGAAAAGTGAGACCTGAATGTAAACAGACTGCAGTAAATGGAGTCTTGTTAACCTGGTTTTTATGGAGCTAGTCTCAATTTACTGTTTTCCTTAGGGGGGGTCCACATCTGTTTTTATACTTGTAACTTCAAAGGCCTGTAGCGACCTCCTTTGCTCAATTCTTGATTGTGGTGTCCTTCTTCAGAAATGACACCAGAGTTTATAGTGGTTTAGTGAGCAACTCTGGACAGATTCCAGGTTTGTATGTCTACATCAGCAATTACACAGATATACATGGATAGTAGAAAAAGCAGGTCTGGTTTATTAGAAAAAGATACACTTCCAAGGGAGGAAGTAGGCAGGGCGAGGAGAAAGCTTAGTAGCTCAAATGGCAAAGCCTACACAAAAGACTTTCCTGTCACTTAATGAGAGTTTTGTAGTCATTTACATAGCAAAACATTCTAACACATGTTTTGTTTGTTACCTGTAGTTTTACATACAACTGCATTTATTTCAAGTCTCATTAGCATTCCAGGACTGTTCAATTTAGTATTAAAATGAGTCACAGGCCCCCATTAGACACTCCTGAGTGTGGCTGCACCTGGGTCAGTTGCTCTGGTCAGCTCTAGTGGACCTTGGCTGCTAGGAGGAGGTGGGAGCTGGCAGGGAAGAGGGGTGAAGAAGAATTTCCAGCTTCCCTCTCTGCCAACATGTTTATCTCATCCACTAATTTTGAAGCTGTTTGTACTGCCTTCCGTACATCACTTTCTTCTCCATCCTCCTAACTCAGAACTATATTTTAAAGCTCATTCATATATAATCCTCTGTTAATGCCACTGCAGTGCTGTTAGCAATCCAGTCAGGAGTCTGGGACAAGGAGGGTTCTTTATTTTTCAACCAGTCTCACATTCGAGGGCCTCTAGGTCAGGCCATGCATTACACAGTGTTCATGCAGTGGTCTGGATTCTTAGTCTCTGCTCAATGCCCTTTCCTGACTGGAATTATACTATTTTTGAGATCCTAAACTCTATTGTAATTTTCATTCGTCATAGCTGAGAAGCTCAAGCATAATAGAAAGATATGACAGAGGAAGACCCTCACTGCCTTCTCTCCTGGAGAGTAGTTCTTTCTGTTTTGTAAATATATTATTTGTAGTTATTCCTTGAGAATTTTATGAATATATACAATGAACTTTAATGATATTCACCCCCCTTGTGCCCTCCAATTTCTTCTACTTCTACCCTTCCTCTTTTTCGTTCTTTTTTTCTAACTCTATGATTGCATTTATGCATTGCTGTGGAATCATCCACATCCCTGAAGTAAACTGAGTATTTCTCTCCTAGAAGCTATCTGCTGCCAGTAGAACCTCACTTGGCATAGGGCCTTACATGCTTTTCCCCTGTCCATGTTGAAATGTTGACTGGGCTGATCTTGTTTTGATCTTGGGCAGGTGACTACACATGATGTCAGTTTCATGCATACAATTCCCTGCCATGTCCAGAAGACACTGTTCCCTTACAGTCTTTGCACACCATCGTCTGTGATGTTCCCTCGCTCATGGCAGGAGGGAGAGTGATAAAGATGTCCCATTTGTGCCTGAGGACTCCAGAGACTTATTATTTACACTTAGACCAGTTGCAAGTCTCTGTATTAGCTGCTGCCCACTGTAAAAAGAAGCCTTTCTGATAAGGACTAAATGTTGAGGTAGTCTATTGGTATAGAGATAAGAATTTCAAAAAGAGTTTGATGCTAGGACCATTTAGCAAAATAACTGCAGTAGGTTCTTTCCCAGGGCCTAGGATCTCCCCACTCATTGGTTCTTATGCAGATTTACAGTATCAGGTATGAGTTACCTCCTGTGGAGTGGGTCTTAAGTTCAGTCTGAAAGGTGAGTCACCCACCTGTGAGCTTATCCTGCTGGGTTGGTTCTTATCTCAACTTAGAATAGTTCTTTATTAGACAACCCTGGGAGTGCTTCACCAGATCATGCTGTCTCTCTTCCTTCCAATCCCTGAGGGGACTCTGAGGCCTCACTGTGAGAATTGCGTATCTCAGAGCGCCAGTCATACAAAGGTACAAAAGTATTTCAGGACTGTTGTTCTTAAGAATATCTAACTTTCCTGGAGAAAGTTTGTTCTCACAAAGCCTCCAGTGATTCACAAAGCTCTATCTCAGAGTTTCCATCCACTGTTGTCCCCCAAATCCCCTGCAGGGAAGCAGATCTAGGCTCCAGCTCTGTGTGGAGCTGCCTTCTGACTAGAGATGTGGTTTGCCTCATTAACTTTTTCCTCATGGGTACCAGAAAAGTCATCATTTCTCATTTTGACCGTGGCTTTTTGTAGTTATAACTTTGGGAACTTTGTCTTCTAAGAACTTTCTAGGCCAAAGTTGAAATAAGAGGTTAGAAAATTTCCAAACTTCTTTTGTAGCATTTCCTTGGCAATTAATCACTGTAATAGAAAAAAAAAAAAAAAAAAAATGGAGTGTTTTCACTTCTTTCTGTTGTATTTCAGGAAAAAATAGAAAAACATGTCATAAAGGAAACATAACTCAAGAAATGCACATCTGGAAGCAACAGAAATCTTTCTGATCTCTATTACTGTTTGTTCACATTATTAGACGAGACGTTTGTGTTCATCCCGCAAAAAATATTGCAAGTAAAACACATTCGTTTGGGTTAATTTTCTTTGAATAATTTAGGTTTTAGTTTCACCCTTCATAAATGTGTACATACATGTGCTAACCTTTTCAATATCTTAGTTATTTATCTAATAGTAAGTTGGTAGCATAAGAGAACTTAGCAAAATTATTCAGAATAATAGATAACTAAGGGCTGGAGATATGGCTTAGTTATTAGAAATGTTGGTTGCTCTTCCAGAAGACCACAGTTTGCTTCCCAGCACCCACCTTGGGATACTAACAAGCACCTGTAAGCCCAGTTCTAGGAGATCTGATGCCCTCTTCTGGCCTCTGCACACAGATGGTATGTTCTCTCTCTCTCTCTCTCTCTCTCTCTCTCTCTCTCTCTCTCAATTAAAATTAAAATAAGGTCCTGGAGAGATGGCTCAGTGGTTAAGAGCACTAACTGCTCTAGCAAAGGATCTGGGCTTGATTCCCAGAACGAACATGGCCCCTAACCATCTGTAACGCCAGTTCCAGGGGATCAGATGCCTTCTGGCCTCCATTGGCATTGCATGACACGAGTGCACTTAAACATATGCGGGCAATACAATCATAAACATAAAATAAAAATAACTGAAATGTTTTGGAAAAATTAAATACTATAAAAACAGTATTGGAAAATTATCTTATTTTTCATCCTGCTTGCAATGTATGGAGCAAAATGTGAATTAATATATTAAATTCTTACCTATTGATTTACTTTACACTGACCTAGAAACACCTGTGCCTACTTATTTCCATCCCTTACTTGTATCTCCTGCTATCTTGATCATTTGTGCATTTCTTTCTAGGCAAATATACCACATGTAGGTTCCAGTTCTTAAGACTGGACAAGTAATTATGATGTCATGCTCCTTTTAATAACACTGGTCATTCATGAAAGAATGTACTTAAGACTAATGAAAATGTAGACTATCTGTAAGCTGCTCATCTTTCCATGTCAATGCAAATCCCTACTAAACTACCCCCTATATTTCTCAGTATAGGCACTCTCACTGGGAAGCTTGAAAAATACAGTCATATAAAGTCAACTGTAAATATAATTTTAAACTACTTGAAAGTATTTGTGAGAGAAATAGTAATAATCTAAAAGATCAAAAGCCTGAGGAGAGAAGAGAGAATAGTTCACCTCTTACAGAATGTCTGCCCCTGTCTCACTAAATTTATAATCCATCCAAGATCAGTCCAGAACCTTTAGAAATAATGTTTTAAAATATTTGCTAATATAAGCCAAAAAATACCACAGTATATAGAGAGTACATTTGAGGCAGGCAGTCTCATCTTGGAAAATTTGTAAGACCAAGAAATTAACCAGAATTAACCTATCTCTATATGTAATGCAAGTATTAGTTTGATATAATTTTGGGTGTAATTTATAAATATATATTTGCATTTTTTTCTTTGTGTATAGATCGAGTTAAAGCTACTATGTACAAAACAACTTATAAGTGTCTTTAAAGGAAAGTTGGGGGCTGGAACGTTGGTTCAGAGATTAAGAGCACTGATTGTTCTTGCAGAGAACTCAAGTTTGATTCCCAGCTCCCAAATGGTGGCTAACACCCATTCATAATTCTATTTCAGTGGAATTTGACTCTTCTGACCTCTGAGGGCACTTCACGGCATGGGTGCACTAACATACATGCAGATAATACTCTCATCCACATAAAAATAGAAATAATAAATGAAATATTTTTAAAAAAGAAAATTTTCACTGAAGGATGGAAAGATAGCTCTGTGGTTAAGAACACTGACTTCTCTTGTAGAAGACCCTGGTTCAGTTCCCAGCACACAAATGGGCTAACCACCATTTGTAACACCAGTTCTGGTAGAATCCAATTCCTGATTTGATCCTCCACAGGTATTGCATTTACATACATGTAGACAATACACTCATACACAAAAATGAAAATAATATATAAAATGTTTAAAAAGAACTTATAAATGCCTTTAAGGAAAATTTGAGTTGGGGACTAGATGGATGACTCAGCACATAAGAGCACTGGCTGCTTTAGTAGAAGACCCAGATTAAATTCTCAGCACCCACACTGTGGGGACTTAAAGGCCCCACCTTGCATAGGTCTGAAAGGAAGTTACTGGGGGCATGGCCTGGCTTGCTTTGAAAGTCTGAAGAATACTTCAGCACTGCTGAGGAGTGCATGATCAGCATGTGACCATCCTTAAGAAACACCCTGGGGCGGGTGGAGTTCCAGGTGCCTTTATAAGCTCTGTAATACCTGCAATAAATGAGTCCCTGCCTGACTAGACTCCCCATTGCTTCTGAGTGTCCCAGGGTATTGGGAGCGGCACAAAGGGAGTGCCTACTTATCCCCAATCATCACTGCGCCGGGGGGTCACTGGTTTGAACCCCTGGCACCACATGATGACTAACTACTGTCTGTAACTCCTGTTCCAGGAGATCTGATGCCTTCTTCTGGCCTTCCTGGGCATTGCAGGCATGTGGTGCACTTACATGCAGAAAAAGTCATATGCATAAAAATAAACAAATAAACTTAAATGTTGGTAATGAGCTTATTTTTTTTTATGTAGAAACTGTGCTATTGCTTTAAATATTTAATGTTTTTGTCACAGTGAAATGATATAAAAAATAGTAAAAACTAGAAATCTTGTTGTTCTTAATGAATTATAATCACAAATTAAAGTGACTATGGAAGAAGAGCTCAAATAGCAATGAACAATAAAATTAGTTTTTCCAGCTCCCTTGTTTTGTGCAACAGGACTTAATATATTTGTATATATTTGAATAAACAAATAATAGCACAATTTCAAAAGCATGAAATTTAAATCATGAATATTTTCGGCAGTAAATTCAGATATTATCTCTACCACATGCATTCCACTGCATTTTAATTAGCAAAAAAGGTTGCAATTAAGACCATACATCTTACTAATTCTGTGAAGAAATGAAGTGTTCCTTTTTGTTATCTCTCATAAGGAAGATTTGAAAATGTCAGAGATTGAGTTATAGGAAAAAGAGCATTTCATGGCTTAGTAATTCAGGCAATAGATACCAAGCAATGAGAAGGGGAGAGAGATAATTGAAATAGGTAAGATAGAAGAAAGACTGTGGGATAAACATTATGTGTGGAGGCAGACTCCCTAGGTAATGAGGTGATATATCTAAACTTTTGTAAAATGTGATATACAAATAGCCCTGTTTTCTAGAAACAGACAATACTTGTAACCATAAAAAGCAAGTAATCAAGAATTTATTATTCTCTAGCACAAGCAATAAGTAGAAAATTATAAGAGTGAAAGAAAGTCTTTGATACTACAGAAATGTGTTCAATATAATCTTTCTCTAACTGCAAGTCAGTTCGTGGAGAATGACAAATGTAAGAACTGATGTGCAGTCTGGTAATGGACAATAGAGATTCTGATTTCAGTCATGGACACAAGGAAGAGCCAACATTTGCTAAGCCATTTTGTCATGGGTACCCACAGCCTGGGTATATTGTTTCTTGATAGTTGATAATGAAATCTTCTGTTAGGATGTGTTCCATGTTGGTACAAGGTTGGGAATTATCACAGGAAATGGTGTCACTAACCTTTAATACCAGCACATGGAAGGCAGAGGAAGGTGGATCTCTTTGAGTTCAAAGCCAGCCTGATTTACATAGTCATTTGGGAATACAGGGAGATCCTGTCTCAAAACAAGACTAAAAAATAATTGGGGAATTATGACTGAAAAGCTTGAAGTCTCCCACTCAGATATTAATGTTCCCATTCATAAGTTTGTGTCAATATTTAAAACACCATCCTTATACAGATTTTACAATATATCAAGATTCAACAAAATATTCTGTCTGAAAATATTTGGAAACTACTTAAATTATAGTTCTTAATCAGGCTCAGGAAATGTCTCAGTGAGTAAGAGTGCCTGCTCTGTAGGCATGAGGACCCATGTAACACTATCATTAGAGGATAAAGTCAGGAAGTTCCCAAGAGCTGCAGGTCAAGGTGCCTAGTAGAAATGACAAACTTTCAGTTCACTGGGGACCCTGTCTTAATACAATAACACTGAGGTCTCTAGAGGAAGATATCCAAAGTCCTGCTCTGACCTTGGCAGACATGGACACCCATACTCACATGCATGTACCACACATACATATACCATACAATGCATAAACAGCATACATAGTTGTAGCCACTAAAATACTTATTCCTCCTATAAATGTAAGCCAGCCAGAGGTGGAGCCTGATGCAGAGAGTTAGCAGCAGAGAGGTAGTACTGGCACCATCTTGGAAGCAGGTGACAGGAGCAGGCGAGCTAGCCTGTGGTGGACTTGGTGGAGCGCCAGGACCTAGCAAGGACCTCGACCTTGAATGGAACTCTGCAAGGTGAGTGGGCATGTAGAGGTGCGAGCTGAGGCACACCATGGGTGAAAGCTATCCAGAGCGTACTGGCTCTGTGTGCTCATTTCTTTGTAAGTGAAATATGCAAAATTCAGATAAAGATGTTTTGTACCAGTTTGTCTACCCACATCAGGAGCACGAGACCCTGAAGAGAGTGAGGGTGGGTCAAACAGAGATGGGACGGAGAAAATTTAGTGAGACAATAAAATAAAATATAAAATAAAAAAAAATAAATTATAGACATTAAACTTTTATCACAAAAACAGGGAACTTGTCTTTTTAAATATTTCATTTATTCTGTGTGGCTCACACATTAAATCCATTTTTTGAATAATGAAATAACTGAAAAGATGAGCTGTTGTTTTAAACTATAAGATAGTCTTTGCTTTTGTTTTAGTCTATAAGATAAATGAGTTTATGATGAGTCTTCAAATAAGGTATGGTGTTTTTATTGTGACAGTAGTAGTTCAAATAACTTTTGAGGAATGCTGTGGAAAAATAATTAGAAAAATTCAGTTTTAGATCTCCCAGATGTTTCCAGAGAACCTCCTCCCCCCAAAACCCCCAGGGACAGAGGTGGATAAACATTGTGTAGTAGTTCCTGATTTGAATATGTTCTTGTATCTGTGAGTCACCCGGAAAGATTCTGAACATAACATAAATGGAACATAGCATTAGTTAAATATAATATCTGTATCAAATTGCATTCCCTTTCTAATTCAGAAAGTTTAATCTGTGTATATGAATGTGTATGTATGTGTAATTAGTATCATCTGGTTTGAGAAATGATGTAGAAATCAAGGAAGTTATAAAACTTGTCACAACATATAATTAACAAGGAGCTGAGCTGAGATGTATATTCTGCTGTGAATTACTCTCTGTCTTCTCTTTTCCCTTAACAACACATATGATATATAAATCAGGTACTCGAATTTTCTCATGGAGCGTAAGAAGAAGATGCAACCTGTAATATCTGTATTTTTATAAATCCTCTCAGCATCAGGAGGTACAGTCTCAAAAGGTTTTGTTTTTCCTATTCATCCTTTATAAATGTCAGAAATCTTGACTTTTCTCATAATTTCCATCCTTCCCCTTATGAAATAAAAGTACAAATAACAAGAAGAATAAGAGTTCTTGAAAAAAATATTTAGTCACTGCAACCTTGTGCCTCAATGACCCTATGGGTTCATTTATTCTTGTGACTTATGTAATGTTCAAATTTTATTTAAGCAAATTTTAGAGTATGATAAAATGAGAGAGGAAATTTCTCAGACTTTAAAAATCAAAACTAGGCCTTATGAGTGTGAAATGTGAAAGAGTAGAGTCCACACCTTATTTCTTTTGGGCTTTATCCTCCAAAACCTCATACTTCTTCCAGTTTATGAATATTTTTTAAATAAAAATTTCCAGAATTATTAAATGTATACAAAATGTCTTAGGAGTAGAACTGAAGTCATTCACAGAATGAAACACCTTTCTCACCAAATTATTCCATCACAGGCTTCCTGTGATGGTAATCAATATGAAAATAAGGATGGAGATGAGATACAATCTAAAATCTTACAGAATGTGTGTGCATATTTGTTGAAGTGGTAGACAAAGACGTAAAACAAGTGCAAAAATAAATCATCTTTTGCAACCCAGAACTCATCTTTTGGTGTGATTTTTGATGCAGTTAAGGAGTATGAAAACAAGACAGCTCAAAGTGACCTGGTAAGGCTGGTTCTAAGAATGAAGACTGATAATTTAAATGCAAAACCCACTCAAAACAAAATATACATTTTCTTTTCTATTATTACTATTGCTGATAGTTTCTTCCCACTTATTTTCATATGTTCTCCCTTAGTCCATATTCTGGCTCAGTTCGAATATACCACTTACAATTTTGGAATGCATGTGCTAAATTTTCTTAAAGTGGTTGGAAAACTTAAATATTTTTATAGCATGCAATCCAAACAATATTCATAAATTCATTTTATTTCACTTTTTGTTTGTTTCTTTGAGACAGGGTCTCCCCATAGCCCTAGCTGGCCTGGAGCTCACTACATAGACCAGGTTGTGCTTGAACTCACAAAGATCTGCCTGCCTCTGCTTCCTGGGTGCTGGGCTTAAAGGCATGTGCCACAACTCCCGGCAGTCACTTATTTTTTAATAATATATATAACTATCTGAAGATATTTGATAAAGAATTTATGTGTTAACCTTCACAATTTAATCAGTGAAAAATACTTTTAATTCTACCCCTATTGCACCTGAAATTGCAAAGTCTATCTCTTGCAAATGCCTAAGACAAAACATATTTTCTTGGGTACATGGTAAGGAAATAAGCTAAAACATTCTTGCACACATGACACATCACAACACATGACAACAAAAAGCTCATTTTTGTAGAGTTCTTTCAAATGTATTCAAACATGGGCTGGAGCGATGGTTCAGCAATTAAGAGCACTAGCACTAGCAGAGGACCGGGATTTGATTCCCAGCACCTACATGACAGCTAACAACTGTCCAGTTTCATCAGAACCCAGTGCCGCCTTCTGACCTCTACAGGCATTGCATGACACAGGCACACTTATACACGTGCAGGAAATACACTCATACCCCAAACTGAAAATAATAAATGTTTTTAAAAAATTGTTTCAAACAACTCTGAGTTGCTTGAAGGAAGGTGAAAAGAAGAAAAGAAAGAAAAAAGAAAGAAGAAAAAATGGATTGGGGCCAATCGGAGGAAGTTCGGGGTAAACAAGACAGGAAATATGGGTAACGAAGTTAATAAGCTTGAGGACCTACCTCTTAAAACGCTGAGAGATATGCTTAAAAGGGGGGGATTGGATTTTTCAGATCCCATAGCTCGAAAGGTTTGGGCAGAGGCGATTCATTTGGCTCCCTGGCTACTTGGGGCTAATGGTTTTACTGGGGACACATGGGAATCATGGGAGAGTTTGAAGAAGAACAGGAAATGCAGCAGAAGTGAAACCAAAAGCAGCCAAAGTAACAAGTGACACCTTTGGCATGCCCTGGCTAGCTTCAGATCCCCCCGGGACCCATGAAAACAGGACCCATGGATGCCTTTTTCAGAAGGGTGGGGCGGAGCAGAGCGCATGGGGTCACAGGTGAAAGCCGCCCACCCGGCCCACCTTGAACTAACACATTAGTGAGTCAGGGGCCACCTGAAAGCCGGGTGGGATTGCAGCGGTGGCCACCAGGCGCATTTTTAAAAATTAAAAAAGTAAATAAATAAAGAAAAACAATAAATTAAAAAAAACACTTTTGGAGGTGTGCTGTGACCGCTGGGTTGGCTGGGAAGGCCAGGCTGGGAAAGGTGGCTCGGGGAGGGGGGCCCCCGCCCCTTCCGTTCAATGGTGGCTGGGAACCATCCTGCCCCTGAGTGCTACAGCCTGGAGGGCAGCTGTGCTTGCCGAATCCCGGGCCGAGGGAGTCCTTACACTATTCAGACTCCCTAAAGAGAGGAAAGCCCTTAAAAAGAGAAAAGCCCCTATTTTCTTATAGTATCTTAGGGGGCACCAAGGATTGCCTGGGCTTTTATCCCAAGGCAAAGCAGAAGGAGGCAAGATGGCTTATTGTGTAGATATACCGCCTCTGCAACAGCCAGGGGTAAGCCCAAGGGGACTCAAGCCCAATTCCTTATGTCAAACGGATGTCACATGCTATGCTCCTTTTGGAAAGCTTAAGTATATGTTCGTGTCCATCGACACATTCTCACACACCTGTTGGGCTACCACTCATACAGGAGAGAAGTCTAAACCTACTCAGTCTCATTTTCTCCAGTACTTTGCAACCATCAAAACCTAAAAATTCAATTATAAAAACGAAAAAGGGGGAATAAGCCCCCACCAACAGTTGGGTATGGCCTTATTCACTATTAATGTTCTTAATTTTCAAAAAAATCCAGTTTCAGAAGCAT
>NW_008352891.1:1922052-1929178 GCF_000622305.1 Nannospalax galili
ACCTTGCTTTGAATGTCTGAAGAATACTTCCGCACTGCTGAGGAGTGCATGATCAGCATGTGACCATCCTTAAGATACAGTCTTGGGGGGAGGGGGGATTTCCAGGTGCTTTTATAAGCTCTGTAACATCTGCAATAAATAAGACCCTGCTTGACTAGACTCCCTGTTGTGTCTGAGTGTCCCCGGTACTGGGGGCAGCATGGGCTGGTGAATGGCATGCTTACTCATCCCCAATCATCACTGCACCGGGGGTGGCTGGTTCGAACCTACTGGCAGAAGCTTCACAAGCCAGGCCTCCATCGTCTACAACTCTTTCAGCATAACTGTTTCAAGCTCCACAGCAACAAACTCTGATCATGCAATGGCTTTTCCAGCCCTAAGTTCCAAACACTTCCACAGTCCTCCCAAAAACACCAAGGTCAGGTCTGTCACAGCAATACCCCACTTCTCGTACCAATCTCTGTTCTAGTTTGTTCTTTGTTGCTGTGACAAAACACTTTGACCAATACCAACTTGGGAAGGAAAGGGTTTATTCAGTTTACATCTCCCAGGTTCCAGTTCATCAGGATGTCCAAGGAAGGCACTCAGGGCAGGAACCTGGAAGCAGGAGCTGGAGCACAGGCCATGGAGGAATGCTTGTTACTGGCTTGCTCTTCTGGCCCTTGCTCAGCCTGCTTTCTTATGCAACACAGGCCCACCTGCCCAGGGATGGCACCACCTACAGTGGGATGGGCCCTTCCACATCACTCAACAATCAAGAAAAATCCCCACAGACATGGCCACAGGCCAGTTCAATGGAGACAATTCCCCACTTGAGGCTCCCTCAACCCAGGTGTGTCAGGTTGACATTAAAGCTATCCAGCACAGTACGGAAACCACCCACCACTGCTGAGAGCAGAGGAGAGGCAGAGCAGAGACTGCTGATCAGAAAAGATAGAAGTAAATGACCCATGTTTAGATCAACAATGAAAGCCCAATATCTCTAATCCCTTTCAGCTTTAAATCTCAAAATGTGAATGGTAGGTAGATCAGCCAAAAGATGAAATTCTATTAAAATAAAGCAAAAATTATTTTAGAAATAAAAATTCTCTATTTAACCTGTCCTTAATGCTTAAACAATAGCATTTACTTTTAGGAAGAAAAAAATCTGAGAAAAGAGCTGTTAAATTAGTTTAGAAGGCAGTGCATGATGCATACAAATTCTAAAAACAAAAGGAAATCCAATAACACATGTGATACAGAAAATGTATTTAACAGTAATGTTTATACCCAGGGACTGAGTGTGAATGTTACCAAAACAACAGAAAAGTGCCTCACAATATAAACGCCAACCAGTGAATAAGTCAGCATTTCAGCCCACTTCCTCTATGCAGACAGGGGTGCAGACATCTACATAGATGTAGGAGACAGGCTTGAGCCTAGGGTGAAAGCATTATTGACAGCCAAAGAGCAGGCCTGAGGCAACGACCCAACTACTGGAGCCACAGGGAACATCTTGTGACATTTGCTCCCATTGGCAGATCATGAGACTGATGCCTAGAGCTCGCCACTCCCTAATCACCACCCTTGAGATCCCAAATTGCAACACTTAGACAGCCTGGGTCATGTGATTCCCAGGAAACCAGGCCCTATAAGGAAACCTGAACCTAAGTAAACTGATACCCATTATGCTAATGAGGTGCCTGACTCGGATGCCATGATAGGACACAGCCCTGCCAAAGTTCTGAGTTGCAACTTCTTGATTGGACACCTACCCTTATATAAGCTTGTGCCCTTCTACAATAAACCCGATCTGCATCAACGAACCTGGTCTCCTGTGTCTGAATGTGGATCCACTGATACAGTCTCCTCACCAGCCCTGGGGTCCAGACCAAAGTAGTGATGATCGGAGGCAGCACCAGGCATGCAGAAGAGCTGCCTCAGCACCGAGTGAGCAGAAGAGCGACCACAGCTTTTGGCTGCAGCAAGGAGCCAGGGATAGTGCCCTTGTGAACAAGGGTGGTACCCAGAAGGTGAGGCCCATGTCATTGCAGGCAGTGCCCCTGCGATCAGAGGCAGCGCCCAGGAGGCAGTGCCCATTCGCTCCCACAGGTGGCACCCATGTGATCGGAGGCGGTGCCCAGTTGGTGACTCCTGTGCGATCGTAGGTGGCGCCCATGCGATCAGCACCACACAAATGGAGAGTGGCTGCAGGCGGTGCCCATGCGAATGGAGAGTGGTGCCTGGAGACAGCACCCAGCACCAGAAGAGTGGAGGGGAAGCCGCAGCTGGCGGCAGCCCCAGCTTGTGCCCAATGTGGTGGTGTAATACTTTGGGCATCCGATGCCCCCTTTGCCAGTAGCTCTTCCATGGGTGCTCCCTGCTTTCATCCTCCTGTGCTTCCTCTTCAGGCTCGCAGTCTTTGGTTTGGCATGTAGCTCCTTACTCCATCGATCATCTTCCTGAGTGGCTCCTGAGTCCTTCTGAGTATGTCTTGCAGGGTGAGTGGCCTCCAGTATGGGGAATAGTCATCCAGCTGCCGCCGGCCCCCATGCCATCTCACTGGGTTCTCTCCTCAAGAGGAGGCAAATTAGGGTAATGGAAAAAGATTTAACTAAGATATTAGATAAAGTGCTAGCTCTTGCCCCCTGGTTTACAGATTCCTGCTGTTGGGATCTGGAGCAATAGGCTAATGTGCTATTCCTGGCCAGAAGGAGAGAAGTCAGGGAGGGCGACAAAATCTGGGCTGTTCTACCCCATTGTGACTGCTATTCTGGCCTCACTTTGGTGAGTTCCCCAGATGCCCCTGAGCAGAATAATATCATATTTAATATTATAGATAAATAAAGCAACAGGATGTTGGGGGTCTCTTGTCCCAGCCAAGGTAAAACTAATAGATCCTTGCTCTAAACCAAAGTGATGGCTGTTGAACTAGGGTTTCTTGGCCCTAACAGGATCTGGCAGATGGACGTCACTCACTTCCCTTCCTTTGGCAAGTTCAAATATATCCATCATATTATTGACACCTATTATTAACACAAGGGTGAAGCTATGCTTGTGTATTCCAAGAGAGTGTTCCAGCCCCCATTTGGATCACAGCCCAGAACATCAGAATTGGCTGTGATGGAAGCACTCCCTCCACAACCACTGACCCCCAGAGATGGCAGCCCTGACCCTGGAGAAAGCAGCACACCTCTCAAGCACTGAGAGACCGACCCAGCTCCAATGGCACAACTTATAACCTGGGATGACCTTGAGTATCTCACTTCACAAGCAGAGACTATAACTGTTATTGGTATCTCTTAATTTTTGGTCCCTGCATTGTTAATTTTGTTAATGCTAGTTCAGTTGGCTGTTGTCTCATCTCGACATCCAACCCCCTCAAATTTAAATGATCCGAAAAACAATGACCCGCTGTTCCTTACCCTTACTAAACTATAATTGGCTTTTTAAAAGAAAAAAGGGGGAGATGTTGGAGACAAGCTTGAGCCTAGGGTCAAAGTCTTATTGATAGCCATACAGCAGGACCAAAGCAATGGCCCAACTGCTGGAGCCACAGGGAAGACTTGTGACATTTGCTCCCATTGGCAGATCATGAGACTGATGCCTAGAGCTTGCCACTCCCTAATCACCATCTTTGAAATCCCAAATTGCAACACTCAGACAGCCTGGGTCATGTGATTCCTAGGAAACAAGGCCCTCTAAGAAAACCTGAAACTAAGTAATCTGAAACCCATTATGCTAATGAGGTGCCTGATTCAGATGTCATGATAGGACACAGCCCTGCCAAAGATCTGAGTTGTAACTTCTTCATTGGAGCACTATCCCTATATAAGCTTATGCCCTTCTTCAATAAACCAGATCTGCAGTCTCCAAACCCGGTCTCCTGTGTCTGAATGCAGCTCCACTGACACAGTCTTCTCACCAGCCCTGGGGTCCGGACCCGCAGAAGTAGCAACGATCGGAGGAGCACCAGGCATGCAGAAGAGCTGCCTCAGTGCAAGGCGAGCAGAAGAGCTGCCTCAGTGCTGGGAGAGCAGAAGAGCGACAACAGCTTGCGGCCAGCAGTGAGGCACGAAGGGCAGCGCACCTACAATTAGGGACAGTGCCCAGAAGGCGACGCCTGTGTGATAGCAGGCGGTGCCCAGGAGGTGGTGCCCCTGTATTCACAGGCAGCGACCCTGTGATCCCAAGCGGCACCCAGGAGGCGGCTCACATCCGATCAGCACTACGCTAACGGAGACGGCCGCAGGAGGTGACAGAGTGGTGCCCGGAGATAGCACCCAGCCCCGGAAGAGTGGAGGGGTGGCTGCAGCTGGCAGCAGCCGCACATAGAAACACACTGACATACATACACAGGCGTGGGGAGATTTTTTTTCTGACTTTCTGAGGATGAAACGTAGATCACTGCATATGCTAGACAAGTTTCCTACCACTGAACTACACTGAGACCTTTCATAAAATATACATGAGATTTGAATGAAGTACGCATTTGGTAGGGCAGGGGAATTAGGGTTCTCCAGATTCAACCTATTTTCATATTAGTGTCCTCTGTTTTTCAAAAATATTTCTTCATAAATTTTTATTGATGAGTATGAGTGTGTGTGTCTGTATGAGCACTATGTGCATACAGATGCCCTCAAAGGACATCAGATACCCTAGAAGTTGAGTTACAGGAAGTTGTGACGTACATATATAAGTGCCTGATCCAACCTGGTGCTTTGCAAAAGCATATATCCTTTGCTTCTCATCTTCTATGATCAGCAGTCACTGTTCTGCCTGCCCTATGAACTCAGCAGTGCTGGGTGGCTTCCACACCTTCTCTGGTTTATACATTATAGCACCAGGCAGCTGTTCTGAAGCAGTTAAGAATTTGCTTTTGAAGTATGGTTTTTATGTGTGTGACGGTTTTGACTGCTTATATGTAAGTGTACCACATGTGTGTAATACCTCTGAAGGCCAGAGAGGATTTCTGGTCAGATCCTCTAAGACTGGCATCACCCATGATTGTTAGCTACCACTTGGATGCTGAGAACTAAACCCAGGTATTCTGCAGGAGTAGCTAGTGCTCTGAATTGATGAGCTATCTTTTCATTCCCCCTTCCTTAGTTATAAACTTAAGGATTTAATCTTATAAGGTACCATTAAGCACTATTGAAAACACATTCTACAAATTTTGTTACATTGTAAATTTTCCTTATTATTGAATTCAAATTAAATATTGATTTCTCAATGTCTTTTTTGTTATTATTCATTTCTTTTATTATTCAAAAGTTAATTTGTAGCTGAACAAGCTGTTTCTCAATACCTCTAATATTTTTTATTTAATTTTATGTGATCAAAGAACACATAATTATGTGAATTTTTAATCAATCAAAATATTGGTGAATATTTCATATGCACAAGAAAGAGGTAAATACTCTAATCCCACAGTTAGATAATGTTATTTGTAGTCTTGTGCGTCCTGTATATTCTTTTGAATCATCTTTGAACTTTGACTATCAAATATTCCAGAAGAAAAGTAGTGGAGTCTCCAGTGGCAATTGTGACTTTGCTATTGGTCTTTCCTATCTTATCATAAATTTTACACTTTCCATACTTATAATTACATTTTATGCTCCTACGCAGACAATATTTCTTGATATGAAACCTTGAGAGTGGTAGACTTTAATTTTCAATCAGTTGCATAAATTATCATGGAAAATAATTAGTTTTATTATTGCATTTTTATAGAGATATATTGTTATACCCTGACATACCCTTATGTGAACCCCATGCCCACATCTTTTTAATCCCTTCAATCTCTTTTTATCTTGTTATTCCCTCTTTAAGTTCTCTTCCCTTCTCTTGAGGCCCCTTCTGAATTACACGTCTTGCATACACAAACAGACACACATGCACACACACACACACACACACACAGAGATGTGTGTGTGTGTGTGTGTGTGTGTGTGTGCTTGGAATGTGTGTGTGATGTTAGTTTTTTTTGTAGCATTAGTTGTTGCTTCCTATTTGTCAGCTCTTATTTTGTATTATCACTCTTTCTCTGTATTCTGCCTTTTACTGCATAATTACTTTATAATTACTTTGATCTTTACTAATTACATTCACTTTTTTATATTTTTGTTTATTAGCACTTTAATACATAACTAACTTAGCATCAAATGATGCTCCACTTTATGTAGAATGAAGTGTTTATCATGCAATTTATCATTGCATATCTTAGAAAATACACCATACAGTGTTACTTCTATCTTTGTCTTAATTATCTTTCAAAACAATAAAAAGAATGGGAATATGCCTTTGACACATACCTTAATTTTCACCATATTTAAAATTTTATTCATTATGTTATACAAATATCATATTAACTTATATATCTCATTAACTTTACACAAATAATCTCAGTTTCTATATTAAAACATGTATTTCCCTTTTCATATTGAAGGCCCTTTTACTAGGTATGGAAGTCTACATAGGCAGTTCTTTTTTTCAGTCTCATTATGTTTAAAATGATGCACTGAATGTCTTATACTTCATTCCCTGTACATAATGACATTTCAAATTACCTTCTAAAAGGTACAACTTGTTTTTACTGTCTATATTTTTCATACCTTTCATTAACAGCATTTTTATTTCACAGACTTACTTGAAAATTCCTCTCTCTTTTTCTTTCTGGTCCTCATAAAATGCTTATCAATATGAAACAGTTCCTCAAGATCGATGTCTTTGGAGACACTTGTTACTATTTCAAACTCACTTGCCTTTGTTGAATAATGACCCCAGCCCTTTGATAACATCAAATAAAATTAAGATTTTTGTAGATTATTTGGCTTCTTCTACTCGTAGAATACAGCAATATCTCATAATCACAAGTGTAACTCTACACTTTGAGGAATATGCTTCAATTCAAGGTAAAATAAGGATCTTATGACTGTAAGCATTTATCACCTGTGACTAAATGCTCACTACCCTCACTAGAATAAGGGCATGGAAGGCAGGGATTTGTGCTACTTTTGTTTATTACCATAGTTCCCAGAATGTTTAGAAAAGAATGTCACAAGGATGCTTCTTGATAAATGTTATTGGATGAATGTTTAATTACCTACATTTGAGTGATGCCTTTAATGTTTTATATATATATATA
>NW_008352891.1:1929225-1932859 GCF_000622305.1 Nannospalax galili
CAAGAATATTAATTGAATTAACCTTCATATGTAGCTTTACTTGTCAGGAAGTGGCAAATTCAGGTCTTGAAGAAAATGAGAATTTGTTAGGCAAAATTAGGTTGGAGTTGTGACTTCTCTATTCTCCTGGGGAGTTGGAGCAAATGACTTTTCTGTGTTGTCAAATAGACTTCTCTTCCTTTAAAATGTTATATTTTTCTTCATGTCTTCAAAATATTTGTGTTGCTCTCAGTAATGCACAAGGAAACTTTTTACAGTGGTCAACAGTTAAGGCAGACATTGATAACTAAACATTCGAAAAATAAGTGACTGTGAGCACCTTAAAAGGGACAACTAGGCTAAGGGGTGACCTGGGAAGAGAGGGCAGAAAAAAAAATAGAACAGGAAGGGAGCTGTGAAATGCTGTCTTTGCACAGTTGGCACGGTTGTTGCACACACGAACACACAGCAGCTGTGGTTGCAAGACAAGACCTGCACAGTGTGAAGCCACATAAAGTTTCCAGCATGGATGCTGGGGGTCAGGGGGGTTCTCACAATGTCCCATCCTTAGGTGAGGAGCTATAAATAGTTGATGGCTGCTGAGGGAAGGAGAGTCATTTTTCTTTATGACTGCAGCCACTTGTAAGTTGTCCATGCTCCAGTGAATGGCCTCACACCCATGTGTGTACATGCAGCACTATTCAGACTCAGTGGATTATTAAGAAAAAAGAATGGAAAGGAAAGGAAAGGAAGGAAGAAGGGAGGGAGGGAGGGAGGAGGGAGAGAGGGAGAGAGGGAGGAAGGAGGAAGGAAGGAAGGAGAAAGAGAGAGAGAAAGAAAGAAAGAAGAAAGAAAGAAAGAAAGAAAGAAAGAAAGAAAGAAAGAAAGAAAGAAAGAAAGAAAGAAAGAAAGAAAGAAAGAAAAAGAAATCAAGAAAGATGTGTCGTTTGGGGGACCAGATGCATTTGGAGGGGAGATTAATAATGGATATAATCAAGACACATTATTTACATGATGAAATTCTCAAAGAATGAATATAATCTTTTATATTAAAAATGTCATATTAAAGAAGAAATGAGCTTGGACTAAAGGGATGGCTCAATAGTTAAGAGCATATACTCCTCTTGTATAGGACCCAAGTCTGATTCCTAGTACCCAAGTCAGGCAGCTCACAACTGCTTGCACTTCCATCTTCAGGGAGATCTACAATCTTTGGCCTCTGCAGGCATCTGCACTCACGTGCACAAACCTAGTCAACACACACACACACACACACACACACACACACACACACACACAAGCATTCCCATAATTAAAAATAAAAATCAACCTTAAAGAAGCAACAGGCTCAGTAAATAAGCTGTAGCATAAGAAGCATTGAAGACCTAAGGCTATATCTCCTTTTATCATAATATTAGCATTGTTACCTTCTTACCATCTGGTCCTTGATTGCCATTTCTCTTAAGATAAATCCTGGAAATGCATTAATTGCTCATGCTGTTTCTGGACCATGGAGTATTTGTGGTAAGTGCAGTAGGTCAAGTGGCAAGTATGGAGCTGACACAGAGTCTGCAGAGGTTTAATATGCATCAGGTTTCATCTCTGTCACAGCCAGCAGGTTAACATCTTGTGCTAATTGTCCAGAATCCATTTGCAAGGACAATCATTTCCAAAATGAGTAACAGAGTTGCCAGGAAATTTTATGAAAAATATATATTAAAATTTGAATATATGTCTATTGTTTTCCAAAAGGGAAGTGATCAATGAAAGATGAGCAAAGCAATTTGTTTCAAACAAAGGAAGCAAATTCAGAAAAAAATTTAATTTAACACTCAATAAATAAGAGAGAAAATTCAACCTTTTTTTTCCTAAAATAAAATTGCTTTTTCTGTCTTTAAGAATATAAACTACACATCATCAGCAACATGGAGAATGTTTCAAGGAAAATAGTGACATACAAACCAATATAGGGTTGGGTCATAGTGCAGTTGGTAGAGTGCTTGCTAGCATGCAGGAAGACCAGAGTTCAAGTCACAGCACTGGGTAAACTAGACAATACTTGCAATGGTTTGAATGTGAATGTCCCCCATAGGCTACAAGTATTTGGATGTTTTGTCCCCAGTGACATTATTTTGGGAGGCTTTAGGAAATGTGGTCATGCATGAGGAAACAGGACACTGGGGGCAGGCTTTGAGATTTCCATGTTTTTTATTGAGCTTTTTAAATTTAATACAATATTTTCCACCCAAATCCAGAGCCCCTCCCCCATCCATGTCTGCCCCCATCCCCCCACCAAACCCTATGCATCCTGCCATACATGCTGAGTCCTGTTCATCAGATGTTTGTACCCAAATGCCCTTCAGTGTAAATACTTTCACTGGAGTCTAGTCAGCCCATCGAGTGGTCCTATGTAAGTCACACTCTCCCCTACTCAGCAGCAATCTGTCTCAAACAGTTCTCAGTCTAGTGCTGGCTCACCACCTATTTCTTATCTACCCTTTGAGCACCTTGTTTAATTGAGTTGACATGAGTCCCATGATTGATGCCATTGTTGCTACAGGCTCATCTGAGCAAACCTCCAGTGGCATGGAAGCCTCCACCTCTTCTGTGTACAAGAATCAGCCCTGGCTCTTACAGTCTTTTGCCTCCTCTTCTGTGATTGTCCCTGAGCCATGGGTGGCAAGGTTCCATATAGGAGTCCCATCCTCCACTCTACAGTCTCTCTTATTCTCCAAATTTGACTAGCTGTGGCTTTCTGTGTGCATCACACTCTGATGTACATGCAACCTCACTGGTGAGAGTGGAGGGGTGCATTTGCCCTCTCTCTACCCCTTATCCACTATGTTCTATGAGCCTCAGTTGTAGAGATTTGACTGCAGATGTGTCACTTGGTATGGGCATCTCCCAGGCATGTGTTCTCTGTGCATGACCAGATGTGCAACTCTGCAGTGGCCTCCATCAGTTGCAAAAAGAAGCTTCTTTGATGAGTGCTATACAGCATGCTTGTCACTCTAAGGGAGGTCTCTTCTATCTGGCACTGCATTCCCTGCCAAGCAGCTCCCAGGTATACATATGCATTAACGTTCAGATGCTCTATATGTGTTTCTCATAGGGTTTCTAGGGCATCACTTTTCCCTCTAGATTTCCTAGCCCCCAAGATTCACTCATCTCTCTACTCTTTTTTCTCCTGTCTGGCCTCCCCCTCCCTCCCTCCATAGTTACAGTGTCCTTATTATTATCCCTGCCCTTCTGCAATACCTCGCAACTCCCATCATCTTTCCTCTTTTTTAAGCCTTGAGCATTTTCCAGCAGTGCTTTGCTGCCTGCTTGAAGATGTGAGCACTTCACTTTTTGCTCCGGCTCTGGTTACCTCATCATACCTACACACTATGTTGAACTTTGATCCCTCTGAAACCAGGAACCATGAGTGCAAATAAACTCTTCTTTCTATAAAATCCCTTAATCATGGTGTTTTATAACAGCAAGATAAAAGTAACTAATGCAGTAATGATTCCCAAGATCCTAGCATGCCATAAGTACAAGCAGAAGGAGCAAAAGTTCAAGGTCATCCTTTAGGAGTCCCAAGTCAGTATGAGCTATGTGAGACTCTGCCTCAAAAAAAGTATAATAATAATAATAATAATAATAATAATAA
>NW_008352891.1:1932966-1939584 GCF_000622305.1 Nannospalax galili
TCAGCGTGGTCCACTGAGGCAATATTACCTTGGACATTATTATATGAGGGATGGAAGCATGAGAAAAAGTTAAATAAAATAAGCAAGATCTGCATATTTGAAATTTGGCTGTCTCAACATAATGGAGTGCTATAAGAGTACAGTCATAAATAATTTGTCTGAATTTGAATGCTTATTATTTTGAGCTCTTGGAGCCATGGAGAGTGTGGAAGATGGGAGGATAGTGAGGTGGTTGATGGGAAGAAACAAACACCCCAGAAGTTGCTACACGTATTACTAATTCTGCGAGGCTTTCACTGTCTGGAGAAGGAAATCAACTTTTCATATATCTGGTATAAGTTGTCTAGGTTGCCTAGGCCTGCTGATCAACACACAGTATTTCACCCATTTTGAAAAAGATGATAATAGAACTCTCTTGGGATCATTTGTAAATAAAATAAGGCAAAACATACTTCAAATTACTGTTCTCTTAATGACAATTTCATAGCAGCGACTAGACATTTAGAATAAGATCTCTTGGTGATGACAAAGTACATTTCCCATATTAGACACAGAATTCTGTGGTTTTCTTTGTGTCTTTATGGAAAACAGCCTGAAGCATTATGTGCAGATCTGATGGTTAACATCTATTTTTCAGAGCCCATTAGCCAAGGCAACTCAGGCTTAAAATTAGTCTTCCTTTCTTCCCCTCTTTTGTTGTTTATGTTTAGAAATAAGTACTGCTATTTTGAATGCTAGAAAGACATCCTAGCTGAAAATAAGCCCAGATCCCACGAAGAGAAATGTATTTATTCCATAATGGGAACTCTAAGATCTGAGACAAGAACATGGTGTCCAAAATCACAAAAATCTGTTCACTGGCTAGTTTCTCCAGAGGGGTCTGACTGACAATTTAGTGTGTTCAGCTCGTAGAACAATTTTTTCCTTAACAATTCATTGCTGAGAAATGTTTCATTTTATTAGGTAGTTTACCAAGTAGACTAGTGGTTCTCACGTGTTTTAAAATGACTTAATAATGATTCTGTCAGTTTGCTATTATATACAGCTTGATTAAATACCACATATTTTCCCAATAACTCACTGCTTTCCAATAATGAAAGCAATGTAAAATACTTCACACGAAATTCTTAGCTTGGAAAGCAAAGGAAGACTTTTCCGAATGTACTCTCTAAAAGAAAGCAGTTGGTACTTGTAGAAATGAATGATGGTTAGGCTGGACACAGCTCAGGGTCTTAAGGTGCTTTTTTCATACCTGACAACGTGAACTGGAGCTCTGGCACCATTTAGTGGAAGAAGAAAATAGGCTCCCAGAAGTTGTCCTCTGACCTCCACATGGGCTCAGGGGCATGCACATGTGTACACACATAATCACATCCACACACACACACACACACACACACACACACACACACACACGAAAAAGAAGGAAGAAGAAAAAGAAAGGGAAAAGGAAAGAAAGAAATGTTAATTCGTAGCATTGAGGAGACACTCAGAACAAGTAACTTTGATATTCAAAGGAACATGATTATAGTAAGACAAATATTTTCTCCCCCCAAAACTATATTTATTAGGGAGATAAACACTAAGACAATGAGTTTAATATCTGACTGCGACTGAGATAATAGAGTAATTAAGAGGAAAGTTGTTTTGGAGTAGTAAAAACAAACAAAAACTTTATTAGTGTGAATGAATGTCGGGAGGAAGAACAGGAAGTAGAGTTCTAGAGTCTGATAGAAGCCCAGAATGCATACATTATTTAAGTCATTTCGGGAAATAGCTGCACATTTTTAATGCCTAACATGGGCCAATAATGTGACCCAACATTCTATTCATAGGCTGTATATGCAAGAGAAATGAGTGTGCCTGCAATCCTATGTAACAGAATACTTACAGGATTCACTGTGGGTCTCAAATAAGAATGGGAGTTTCTTCTGGAAAATGACAGAGTAGGACTCATGGACATACTGACTCCATAATGGAATTGATGGAACTATTCTACATGCCAATCTGAGTAGTGATGGAATGATCTCATACACAAATAAATTTTATTGATTTGGGTCTTTCAGAGTTATGCATTTCATTGTAGTTCTATATCATATTTCAGGTTATAAGGGAGTATGTTTATAAAGAGGAAAATGAAAGGAAACACCAAAAATATTTTTAATGAGTAAAGAAAAAAGAGAAAACTTTCATGTATTACTTTCTATAGAATTCCTTTTAGGTTATTTAGACTCTAATTACTGATCCTAAAGTAGACACAGATGCTTTTTTTGAAAGAATTCTTGTTCTGGTTGAGTTTGGTATGTTATTTATTCTGTTCGGATAACTAATTATACCACAACCTCAGTAATTAGTCATTTGTTGATAGTTCCACTTTAATACATACATCAGTGTGCTAATTAGATAATGTAACACGGGCCATGTCCCTCCAGAGCAGCTAGGGTCTTGAATACAGTTTATGCCACCCATTCGTTATTATCTAGCATCGTGATGAGCAATCAGTGGCTTGCATAGCTCATCATGAGTGATAGAAAGGGCCATGTTTTCATTGAAGTCTATGTAATTTTCTCCTCTTCGTGCTTATAACAGCAGCCCTGATTACTTGGTAATTGAGAGCCCACAAAAGAGAAACTAGAATGATTCAGAAGAAATTTTATTCAAATTAAGGGATTGTCTAGGCATTAATCAAGTTTGCATTGTTACAATAAAAAAAAAAAGCTAAAAGACTCTACCTGTGAAGAAAGAGTATATTTAACTCAGTTTTGGTGATTCAAATTTGGGATCAGGTGGTCTTAGTAGTTAAGACCTCTGGTAAAGGTGGCATTCGGGGAGGGGATATGTATTGGAGTGAGTTCACAAATAATGACTCAAAATTTATGGGTGAGAAAGAGAAAAAAATAGAGACAGAGGTACAAAAAGGAGAGATTATAGTTCCATAGTCACCTCAAGTAAACACTCTCAGTAATAAAATATTAAATCATTAAATCTTAAAGGTCCTCAATCACTTCATATACCAGTATCCTGAGAACTGTCTTTCATTAAAAATTTTTATTTAAATTTTTGCAATATTCACACTATAAATTTTAGTGATATTCAGATACCCTCCACAAACAATACTTTCCCTTACTGCCCCCTCATTCCAATTTAATGTACATATATATATATTATAATAATATTAGGGCATACACACATACACATATGCCATCAGTTGCTAAAACTTCCTTAGGTTGGGATTCCTTACCTACTTCCCCATATCTATGCTGGGATTGTGTCTGGTTTGAGCCTGCATGGGACTTGGACATCTGTCACCATTGCTATGAGTTTGTGAGTGAAATTGACCAGCTGTCCAGGAAACTGTTTCCTTGTGGTCGTTCACCAACTCTGGCTCTTAAAGTCTTTCCACGTCCCCTTCTGCAGTGATCCCTGATCACTGTATTAGTGAAATTAACTGAACAATGTTAAAGTTCTAAAATACAAATTATGAATATACTTTGTATTAGTAGGTTTACAAACACGGTATCATTTTATTTTACAACTTTCTGAGTAAATATTTTTCCATTACTGTCAGGAATTACGACAAATCAGACAAATGAAGTTGAGAATAAACAACAGTCAGGATTTTGAATTTAGCGCAAATGGTTTGATGCTAAATCTCCAAAACCTAACTCTTCGTAACCTAGAACAGAAATACTTAGAGAAGTTTTTAAAATTTATTAATTAATGCATTTTTATGTGTATGAGTGTTTGGCCTCCATTAATATAAGTGAACCAAGTTTGTGCTTTTCCCATAAAGGCTAGAAGATGGTCAGATTCTCTGGTACTTGGGCTATAAACAGTTGTTAGCCATGATGTAGATGCTGAAAACTAAACTGAGGTTCTCTGCAAGAGTAACAAGTGCTCTTAACCACTGAGCTATCTCTCCATCCCCAAATATTGAGGTTTATTTTCAAATAAAACAATTAATTTAAAAATCAGTTTCTCAGTGACAGAATTAATTCAGCGTTCTAGAAAAACTGATAACTAGTTCTAGCAAGTCTTAGAGAAAACACATCCTCAGAGCTGTGAGATACACATCAGCATACCTAAACATGAAGCTATTAGAGCTGTTAGGAAAACAAAAATAAACCCATGTTCAGGGTTAACTAGCAGGTATTACTTTGGCTGAAACTTTCACACACTGTGAAGTTTTAACTTTAATTATTAAATTTACTTTTAAAATTAAGTGAGGATAAGGTAGTTACAGGATTATGAGGTTATAGGATGATTTTTGAGGGATATTGTACAGTTTTGCAAATGATAAAATAGTGCTGATAAAAATCAACACCAAAGTACAATGGATTAAATTGTATGTTTTGACCTTAAGTATGCTTCATTAGACGGTATATTAAATTTATTTTTTTCTCTGTGTGTGTGTTTAAATATGCATGCATGGCATAGTACTCATGTTTGGGAAACAGAGGTAAACTTATAGGAATCAGTTCTCTCCTTCTACTATATGGGTCCTGGGGTGTGAACTCGGTATTAGGCTTAGCAGAAACTGTCTTCACCTGATAAATATCTTTATAGCCCTCAGTAGCTTTCTTGTTACTTTTGCTTGAGATATTTATCATATGGCAGAGTATATAGCTCTTTTGAAAGCAGTCTTGCTAAGTCTGGTCAGTTAAATTGAAATTCTTGACTCTCGGCCATCAAGACTCAAGCTGAATCTAAGGAAGCAAGGAAATGTTTTCCTCTCTTATGCCCATTTTTAATTTCCCTGTCCTCTATCATCCCTTAGTAGGACACAGGAGTCCATTTCAGCTACACACAAAAATGTGAATCTTCTCAGTGGATAATGTTAACACTTTTCTTATTCCATGGCTTAAGAGATATGCTGATCATGCCAGTAGTAAATGCAACCTGAAGAGAAAAGAGACTGCAGGTTACCTAAAAGCCCAGTGTAGTGTAGAGAGAATGAGGCTGTTGGGGAAATTGAATCTCTAATCTGTTCCACAGGAAATTAATGACAAAGTGATGATACATTGCAGGGGATACTATAGAAAATTAAAGGTCAAGTGAATAAACAGTCTTTAAAATATGATAAATAGGAACATTTAAACAGAGAGTTACATAATCGCCTCTGCACCTTTTATTATACCTATAGCTTTCTGTTATGTTTAACTCTGGAGTCTGAAAACAGGCCGTAATAAAACTTCTGGACTCTAGAAGAAAATTGAAGGAGAGTTGCTTAGAGGGAAATATCTCTTTCACAAATGTCAGTGTACAGTTTTTTGGTTATTGTTTTTGTTTTGGAGTTAGAATAGCAACATCAGAATTCATTTATCGAAATTTAGGACTCAAGAAATGTACATTCAAAAGTTCTTGGAACAATATAGGGATTAGGTGGTTGCAAGAATGATACATCAGAGTCAAGTGAGATGGGAAAGCAAAAATATGTAAGGTACATTGTTGATATTTCATTGGTAGCAACCTGGAACTTCTGGTGATGGTAGTAAATTCATCCCAGAACCCATTGCTTTAAAAAAAAAAAAACTATATCTATTCTATTCAAGGATAAGTACTCTGTGGCCTCTTGTTCTAAACACAATGGGTAATTGTGATTCTCTGTGTTAATTACTGTCTGCTGCAAAAGGAAACTTCTCTGGTTAGAGTTAAAAGATGCATTCATCCTAAGTATAGTGGTTGTGTTGAAGGTCATTTACTCATATGAACTCATATCAATGGTGACAGCATGGACACATCCTATGCAATCTTAAATCAGACAAAATCCTAGCATCGGTGTGGAAAAGTGGGTAAATTTCCAATCCAACCTAAGGAACTTTTCCCCATCGAGGGTTGCTGGGAAGAGGAAAGACAGCGTCCTATAAGGTTGGGACTTTTGGTGGGCCCGAAGGACATTGGGGGACACAATATATATATGAGATTTCATTAAAATAGGCAGGGACAGTGGGTGGAAGGGAGAAGAACTAAATGCCATCAAATTTCATTGTATAAAATTGCAAAAATTAAATAAATAAGAAGCTACAGTTAGCCAGGAAATGGTGGTATATGCCTTTAATCCCAGAATTCTAGAGGCAGAGGCAGGTGGATCTCTGTGAGACTGAGGTCAACCTGGTCTGCATTGAGAGTTTCTGGTCTGCAGAGAGTTTCAGGCCAGCTAGAGGTGCAGGAATAACATGCCAAAACAAAAATAAAAGTTAAAATAAAACGTATTGAAGTAAAATATGTAAATAAATAAAAAAACTACAGCATTTGTTCACTTTCCCTACTCCCTGAAGGCTGCTGTTGCCACACTAACGTCACTCTTTTTCCAAATTCCACTGAAGACCCTGGAAAAGAACAGAAGATGACTGGGAAACCACTGTGGATGAGTAGCAGGGAAAACGTGCAAGGCTCAGCTTCAGGACTCCTCACCATAGCTGTGGCTGAATCTGAGGTGGGCTGAAGACACACATCACAGGAAAGAGAAGCGTGTGCCATGGAATTGCATTTCCATTGTAATTTTCTGTAAGCTGGGAGTGGTCACTTTTTTCCAGTGGTCACTTTTTTTTTCCAGGCAGTGGTCACTTTTATTCTCATTAATAATAATTGTGGAAGGCATCAATACAAATTATATAT
>NW_008352891.1:1940262-1945024 GCF_000622305.1 Nannospalax galili
GGTGCCAGGGCTAGAAAAGCAGCTCCTTTCACCTTTGTTCCCTCATCTGACTACTCGGCCCAGAGTGATGAAATTGGGATCCACCTCTGCCTGACACTCCCAGTATGCTGATTCAGATGACTTATTCATGAGTCACACAATGCCAATCTGATTATTCATTTAAATTGCAACACTGTGCAAAACAATTTTAGTGATCATTTGATTTTAAAATATGATTCGTCAAGCATACTATTAATGAAGTTTCAAATAATTACATTAAAAAAGATTGAATTTTATGGTGAAGAGTTAATGAATTTGTTTTTATTATGCTGATTGTAGATAACAGTAAATTCAATATGCAAGAATAAAAAAATGTCTAACGCTGTAGTTCTGGATTAAGGAATAGTTGATATTGGAGAAGAGAAGATGAACTCCTTTGTGAGGGAGTGAAAAAATCAAAAAGATATCACGGATATCACAGATAGGATGACACATACAGAAAGAAAAACAAATTAGAGATGGAAACAGGCAGAAGGACCTCAATACGAAAATCTGCATTTATTGATTTAAAAACAGTGAAAGAGAGTCTTAAATAAAGTGCTGAGTGTTATTATAAATCTGAAGAGAAGAAGTTGAGAAAAACACTGTAAAGTTTATGAACACTCACAGAGAACCGATAAGACTTTACTTGCTGGAGTACAGGTACAACCTGAGAAAAATGTGCGAGGTATAATCCTGGAACCCAGAGCTTTGAGATTATCTATTTCAGAATGTACTCCAATTTTCTGTGTTTTTCACTTTGTGATTTTTAAGGACCCAAGCACTTTCATGGTAGGCTAAACAAAGAGGCGGGCAAGCGAGAACATAAAGAGGCAACAACAAAAAGGGGGCGGAGAATTGAAGACACTCCTTGTGACACAAGGTGATAGAGGAGCCTGCAGGCACCTGGGAATAACTGTACATGTTCCATTTTACAAAAGGATGTGGGGAAGATACGGTGTAAATGGAAACCAGTGTGAGTATCAAGGGAGAGAAATGGGTTTGATTGACGATTGGATTGTCCTCATCTTGACAGGAACAAAATTAAAATCATCAGCTTAATTCATTAGGGAGTGTGATGTTTAGTTCTAGAGATATGTTTTGTGATGGAGCTGTAGAGTAAGAATGGATTTATGAATTAATAGTGAGATTCTGATTTGATGCATAACACTTTATGAAGTTTGCATTTCTCTGGGTTTTGGAGGCTCAAAATGTTGACAGTATCTGCTTTCTAGCTCTTCACATCCTTTTTTTTTTTTTTCTTTTTTTCTAACACCTTCTCCCCTACATCATTTATTTGGTCCTCCAGATTCAGGTCCACTTTCTCTGCTCCAGAATGTTTGCTATTCCTCATCATCTCTGCCTCATAGACCTGTGTTCCCACTTCCAGGTTTGATTTTGTATAAAATCTGTGCCAACTTTTATATATACAGAAAAGCATGCCCATTCTATCTCTTTCAAATAGGGCTTCTGACATCAGAAAGTGGTTAGAGTGCATTGAAAGATGAGAAGAAGGTAAGAGTCTCTCCCTAACTATTATCCAACTGAATGGGGAATATACCATCAGTCAAGAAAGTATTATCCTTAAAAAACACCTGTAGTAAATCAAGACAAAAATGCAAAATGAATTCTCTGTTAAAAATTAAAGTTATGCCAACACAGTAGTTACAGAGTATACCAGAATCTGTCCTCTGGGTATCTCATCTCAAAGATATTGTAATATAAATTTTAGATCGAATGTCTAAAATCACTAATGTAAAATAAGGAGTTAAGAGTCATTAAGAAAGTTTTCCACAGCCCGATTCTTGGAACTGGCAGACTGGTTGGTGAGGACCATACTTTAAACTCAAATCAGAGAATGCAGTTTCTGTTCCACAGAACTGCTGTTAAAATTGAAGTAGATAATAAACACAAATAAGTATACAATGTATATTTAATCCTGGTAAGCTATTGTTACTACTGCTATGTTTTATTAAAGCTGTCTGTCTCCTTCTGATCCAATTCTATCTTCACAAATGCACACCTAGAAGGGCTTATTTGCTCCCTGGATTTGTTGATTCTAAAGGGAAAAAAAAAGAAAGACAAAGCCGTATATGTAAACTATTGGCTCACAGCACATAAGTCTTTGGTTTCTTCTTACTTAATTCACAATCAAACTGTTACCAAAATCCTATACATTTCTGTGTAAATTGAGAAAATACATTTCTTGATTGGTTTTCTGTGTGACTTACTAAATCTGGGGCAAATGTGAGTTCACAAAATGTTGATTATGTACAAATAATTCATTTAAAATAAGCACAGCAGTTCAACAACTTATGATGGCACACTCCTGTTATTCCAGCCCTGGGAGGTAGGGGCAGAAGGATCAGTAGTTCAAAGCCAGAGCTGACCACAGAGCCAGTTCAGCCTGAGTTACACTAAACTGTCTCAACAACCAAAACAAAACTAAATAAATAAATTAAAATAAAATATCTAGATGCAAAAAAAAACATGTTTAAGACTTTAATAAAGGGGCTGAAGAGGCGGCAAAATGATTAAGAACACTGGCTTCTCTTACAGAGGACCAGGATTTCATTCCCAGCACCCACACTGCAGTCAACAACTATCTATAACTCCAGTTCCAGAATCCAGTGCCCTCTTCTGACCTCTGGCAATACACTCATACACACAAAATAGAAATAATAAATAAAATATCTTTAAAAAGACATTAAAATAAAACTACAGGTTAAAAACTTAAACTAAATCACTTAATGAAATATGAGACACCATGATTTTATTTGTATAACACCACATGAGAACTGGTGAAACAAAATGAAAAAAAAGTGAATTAAAATACAAATTTAAGTACCTGGTGTCATTAATGTCTCTTTGACTGAACTATAGATTTATAATAACCA
Organism: Nannospalax galili; assembly: GCF_000622305.1. Taxonomy (NCBI): domain Eukaryota; kingdom Metazoa; phylum Chordata; class Mammalia; order Rodentia; family Spalacidae; genus Nannospalax; species Nannospalax galili. The sequence goes on from NW_008352891.1 coordinate 1,943,178, forward strand.
AAGCTTTTAGAATTGCATTTAGTCAATTAAGACAAAAACTTTTCCCTGAAGCAGTAAAATACATTTATGTGAATAGCAAAAAGTTTTCTTTCTGGGTGTGATGGTATAGGCCTGTGATTTCAGTACTCAGGAGGCTGAGGCAGAAGAATTCTGAGTTAGAAGCCAACACATGCTATATAGCAAGATACTGTCTCAGAAAGTATGTGTATATTTGCTTTGGGGAGATAGGTCAGTTACTATACTCAAGTCCCTGTCTCTTAAGTATGTGTGGGCCCAAGTTCAGATTACCACAACTCATTTAAAAGGCAGGGTGGCACATTCCTCTAATTCCAGTGTTGAAAAAGGCAGGTTTCTGGAACTCACTGAGCAACCATCAGACACAGTGAGATCCAGGTAAAGGAACAGACCCTTTCTCACTAAAATAAAAGGTGGTGAGCAATTGAGGAAGATACCTGATGCTGACATCTGGCCTCCGTATACACACGCGCGCGTGCACACACACACACACACACACACACACACAGATATGCATGCACACTATTTTTCTTCAGATTTCCACAGGAAGAATTTTAAAATAAATACATTACAAGGCCTACATTCTGATTTATGGAATTCTGGTGTTCTCTTAGAACAGTATCTGGTGTTTGGTTTCACTCATCATCTCTAGTACTCTGGGGTCCCATTATCCTATTCACTTCTCCCATGACTCTATGTCTCCTTTTCTGTCTCCTTCAGTTTGTGCTTTGTGACCTCTCTTTTATAAAAGAATATATGTTTTATTCATTAGTTTTATTTTATGTGTGTAAGTGCACCATGTCATGCAGTGACTGTGTAGGTCAGAACAGGAGGTGGGATTCTCCCAGACCTTGAAGTACAGAAAATTGTTAACTGCCATGTGGGTTCTGGGAATCAAAACCTGGTCCTCTGCAAGAGCAGCCAGTGCCTTTAGCCGCCGAGTTATCCCCATGACTGTCTTCTTATTGGAACCCTCTGGTCACTCACTGCTACCTTCTCTTTCTCCTTTCCCTGGTTACTTGTTCACCTGGGACAACCAATCTTAATACTTCCATAACAAACAACCCATCAGTAAATAAAACGGATATATTTCATACTTGCTTGAGCATTATTGTGAAGTTCAGATTGATTTTTGCAATGTTATTCTTCTAGAAGTGATGTAGGTCTGGATGCAGCACTTGCACAGCATGCACAAAGTCAGATTTAATGCCCAACATCACCTCCTTCCCCTGAAATAACTATATTTGAATGTTATTTAAAACTCCTCTAAAAGGCAAGGGTTTCTGCTTAAAAGATTATAGTAAAAAGTTTTGGGTATGGAATGTCAATTTTGTCTACTAAAGATGACACTGAAAACTTTAATTCTTATATTTTGATAATAAATTGAAATTCATAGGAAGACATGGAGTAAAAAAGATTATAAATTATAAGGAAGTTAACACAAGTATTCACTGATATCCATTGCCTCCAGCATAAATTCATCTAAGAATTCAGCTATTTGTATGTTTTGTATTTTAGATAATTTTTAAAAAGACTGCTTTCTATGAGCGACGTTGTCTTTAACTCAAAAAAGATACTGTAGGAAAGCTACACCAGTGAAAGCTCCACAGTGTGGTGGCCTAACAAAACCTGCATATAATAAAACCAGTTAACATACCAAGGTGGATGGCAGAGATCCCAAGGGTTCAACCTCAAGATGAAGAGCTGCAAGCAATCAATGAATGCTGAGGGTCTAGCTCCCTGACTTATTACTTTACTCCAAGTGGGCAGCTCTAAACACAGGTTCACAGGAACGCCACTGGATGGATTCAGTGCCATATATATATATATAT
>NW_008352891.1:1945082-1949580 GCF_000622305.1 Nannospalax galili
AGGAGGACTGGTAGGGTGGAAATGTTGTGAAGACTACTAATGTATGGAGTTCGCAAAAAATTAAAAAATTAAAGAAAATTAAATTTTAAAAAGTTACATTAGTAATTTCTATTGGTAGATTTTTTAGGGATGTCTTATATTTGAATATCGTTATAAACTACACATACAATGGATTTTAAAGTTAAAAAATAGTAAGTCTGTGAACAAATGGAAATGTGTTTGCTGTTAAACCATCAAATGAGTTCAATCCCTGGAATGTACGTGGTGGAAGGAAGAAGTGTACACCCTCAAACTGCCTCTTACCTCCACCAATGCACCACGGCACAAGTATGTACTCACACACACACACACACACACATACACACACACACACACACACTCACACACACTCTAATGATAAATAAATGCAATAAATTGAAGTCTGTTACTTTGACATGCAAAAGTGCTTCAATCATTTAAACTTCCTTTGTGCTTAACCTATGCATTTTTAGCATCCCACTCTCCATGCCTGGTAATATCTGAATTATGTGTAAATATATATTAAATATACATTTTAATATATTACAATTATATATTTACCTTCCTTTATTATAATTTTACCTTTTCCAAGGTATGGAGCTAAAATTGCATAGTATGTCATTAAAAGCAAGTCCAGATTATCTCATTAGTTTCTTTGTCTTTTCCTGTTTTAGTAGCTCATTTTTATTTATATACTTATTTATTGGTACTTTTGAGATAAGGTCTCCCTGTAACCCTAGCTGACCTGGAACGAGCTATGTAGATCAGGCTGACCTCCATCTCACAGATATCTGCCTGCCTCTGCTTCCAGAGTGCTGGGGTTAAAAATGTGTGCCACCACATCTGGTCTTTAATAGTTCATATTTTTAGACTGAATAGTATTCCATTGTATGGATATAATATGATTTGTTTATCCAAAAACTTATAGGAAGTCATCTTGGTGATTTCCACATGTGTTCATAATTATGATCAAAGTTGCAGTAATCATCCATGTAAAGATATTTATGTAGACCTAAAATTTCAAATACTATGCATATATACCCAGGACTATAATTGCTAAATTGTAATGTAAAATTGTGTTTAGCTTTGTGAGAAACTGCTGAACTGTCTTCCAAGGCAGCTGCATTTTGTGTTCCTGCCATCTCAGAACAGGAGCTCACATTGCACTATGCAACACTTAGCTTGTGTCTTTTTTGCTGCTGACGTCTCTTCACGGCTTGCCCATTTCTGACATGTGATGAAGAACACATTTTAATATGTTCATTTGTCATCTGTACATTTTTAACAGTGAGGCTTCTGTGAAGATCTTTTGCCATTGATTAGACTAAGTTATTCAATTTAATTTTATTGAGTTTCAGAAGTTCTTTTTATCTGTTGCATACAAGTCCTTTATAATACAGGTGACTTAAATGTTTTTCCTCATTTTTTGGCACTTCATACCATTCTGTTAATAGGACCTTTCATATATGTACATATACATACATATTACTTTATTGAGGTTGCAATTACTTTTTTCATAGACCTTACTTTTGTTGTTATATATAATCCCTTGTTGCCAAGATCTTGCTTATATATTTGATTTTCCAGTTTTTGAGTCTGATCTGTTTTGAGGTGACTTTCTGAAATGTGTAAATTCAGTTTCTGGGTTTATTTGTTGCATGTGTATGTCCAGTTCAAAGAATATGCCATTGCATCTTTGTTAAAGATTAGTTGAAGGACTGGAGAGATAGCTTAGCAGTTAAGAGCACTGAGTGCTCTTGCAGAAGACACTGGTTTGGTTCCCAGCACCCACATGGCAGCTACCAGATGTCCATAACTTCAGTTCCAGGGTATCCGATGCCCTCTTCTAACCTCCATTAATATTGTATGATATGGGTGAATTTGCATACCTGCAGGCAATACACTCATACACACAAAAAAGAAATAATAAATAAATAAATAACAGAGATTAGTTGAGTATATTTCTCCGGATTTATTTGTGGGCTGTTTACCTCTGATCTTTCACTATGAATACACTATTGCTATGGTGACAGTATCATAGGAGTTAATGTTAAAGGCATCCCTCCTTTAACCTTGCTCTTCAGTTTTGTATTGGGTAATCTGGGTCTTTTGTGTCTCCCCATCAATGTTAGATATAACATTCAATTCGGTAAATTATTATCCCCTGATTATTTTTAGAGTAAACATCCCTGAACATCCACCAGTTATACATTTAAAAATCTGATCTTTACATTAATCAGAAAGCTACATAAAATATTCAGAAACCAATTTCTACCAATGCCCTACTTTTAGTGACAATGGGAAGCACTGGGGTCTTCCTTGTTTGTGGGGTTCTCGTCTCATTGCATTATCTACTTTTTGGGTTTTGTTTCTTGTTTTGTTGTTGTTGTTGTTGTTTTTGAGTCAGGGTCTCTCTGTAGCTCAAACTGGCTTGGAACTCATTATGTGGAGCTGGCTTCAATCTCTCAGAGATCTATCTGCCTGCCTCTGCAGACTGAGTTCTGGGATTAAAGATGTGCACCATACCCAGTTACAGTCCTTCTTTTCATTAATTGTGGAAATGAAGTATGGAAAAATTGTCCTTCACTGTTTCACTCACTCTTTTCATTGTCATAGAATTTTAATTAATTTAACCACTTGAGTGTTACATAGCAAAGCATAATTAAAGAAATGTTTATTTTGAAAGGCATATGTAAATTCTAACAATATGCATTAATGATTTTCAGTCTGGGCTGGGGCAACAATTTGCAATCTGAATTGTACTGTTGAAAAATATCTCCTGGAATGTATATGGGTTTAATCCTACTTTTTCAATACTAATCACTGTGTTTGCTAGCATTAGAACTTGCAATTCTGCTGCTGTAAAATTTGGGGCTTCTAGAAAAGGGGGTACTTTCTAGAACACAAAATATTTTGTACACGGCTGCCAAAGTCCACCCTCCAGGCAATCTTGCAAGGGAAATTTATCATTGAAAGCCAACCTGTGTGGAGACCACGGGTAAGTTAAATTCACTGCTGGGAGGTGCACATGGCATCCAATCCCCTCTCCCATGGTCCCTGGGACAGCCTGAGGAAAGAATTCTCCAAACCCTGGTTTGAAGACTCTTAACGAGTTTATTGAACTTGGTAACTGAGCTTGATTTTACTCACAGGGAAGCGGGCACCCCACGCCCCCGCCCCCATTCAATGCTGTGTTTGAAAGTCCAAAGTCCACACCCAGACATAAATCCTTTGGCTACCGACAGCCTTACAAAATGGCGAGAGAGCAGCCTGATAATTTTCCCAGGTTTTATACCCTTAGCCCCTCCCCTGCAAGCAGCTATGGTCAACAGATTGGCAGGAAGAGGGAAAGGGAGTGCCTTCTGTGCCTTCTTTGTAGAGCGTGGGAAGGAGGCAGGTCCACCTCTTGTCATCACAGGGTCCCAGGAACATCCTGGTCACAGCCCATATCCTCCTGGGTGACAGGAAACACCCACCTGATTCGGGAGTTAGATTTCATTGCAATTTTTCTTTGTTCAGTTTAGAAGTGAGCAAGGCAGTGTTGTGTCATTGAAAACTCACCAAACCAGGAAGCAAAGACTTGCAGCAAGTTTAAGGAATTGGTCTCCTCTCGGAAGGTAATGCAGAGGGATGTGTGCAAAACTGAAGCGCTTACCTCCAGTGACCTTGGCGGCATCATTTAGTGTCTGAAAGCATCATATCATCACCTGTAAAATGTGGCTGTATGCATTCATTGAGAACATTTTAGAAACAATTAAATGAAGCCATGCATTAAATCATTTGGTAAATATGGAGCACTCAGCATGTTTCTGCATTGAAGGTTTATATGAGGCATTAATAGCTGTTTTACACAGGGATTTCTAAATGTAGAATCTTACCTAATCAGTGTGATAAGCCCTTGAAGAAGGTACATTTCCTCTTACCAGTGTAGTCTTTAACATAAAACTAAAACTCTTTTCATTCCTAAATCTTTGTTTTCAACAAGATTCTTTTTTAATACTCTGCCAAACTCATGGGGTATTTCCATAAGATAAAGGTGAGGTCTCACCCAGACTACAATGATTAAAGGCCTTCAGAAGCTAAAGACTGAGTAGCCATACCAGAACAATGTGCATATAACTAAAGGAATTCTGAGCTATGTTGGGATACACCTGCTGTTTAACCATGAGAATTAAAACCTTTTAGTGATACAGAAAAAAATAAAAAAGAACTACTTATCACCAGCAGTGTTGTTTGTACAGAATCCTGACTGATAAGAATGAACTATTAAAAGATATTGAAACATTTTCTTCTTTCCTATGTACAGCATTGGTAAGCCAGATCACAGGATTAACAACTTTAAACATCCATCTATCATCTATCAGCTATCAGCTATCATCTATCTATCTATCATCTATCTATCTATCTATCTATCTATCTATCTATCTATCTATCTATCTATCTATCTATCTATCTAATCTATCATCTATCTACCTATCTG
>NW_008352891.1:1949714-1950658 GCF_000622305.1 Nannospalax galili
CTACCTAGATAGATAATTGATCATCTACCTACTAGAAGGTAAATAGTGCTCAGTGTTTTCCTTTATATTTAAGATTCTATATTCGCATTATTTTCAAATTTTTTCAATGTTTATAGTTTTTACAAGTTTATTATACATCTTGACATGTTTACAGTTGCTCAGTTTTTCTACATGCATGTAGGTTTATATCTTATGACAAATTAGATTATCCATCGTGACTTTCTTTAGGTACATCTTCAGGTCTACACCGCTCTTCCAATGAGATTCATCCCTCCTGCCTCGACTAGATAAGTTTAAACTCTGGTTTTAACTCTCCTTGCTCCTGCGGCTCTGATCATTTGAAAGTTTAGTTTATTTTCCCTCTGTGTATCAGTTTGAATAAATTTTATTGCTTTGTCTTTAGTTTTTCTAGTTCAATCCGCTTCTACTTCTTCATTATTCTTGCATTTTGTTCTTGTTTTTAGTTCTTCAGTGCCAATTTAGTGTTTATTTACATGTATGGCTTTTCATCGAGATTTGTTTATGAACTGATAAGTTTTTATTAACTTAAAATCTCTCTCTCTCTCTCTCTCTCTCTCTCTCTCTCTCTCTCTCTCCCCCATGGGGTCCTAAAGAGGGTGTTGGATCCCCTTGAGCTAAAGTTACAGGCAGTTATGAGGTTCCTGATGTTGATGTTTGGACCCAAACCCTAGTCCTCTCCAAGAAGGGTAAGTAAGCCTTATTAAATGCTGAGCCAGTTCTTCGGGCCCCATTTTTCAACCTATTAATCAAGCATGTTTGTGATTGCTCTTTTGAGCATGTGTATGGTAGTGGCTTTAAACTCCTTGTAACAGCTGCTACTGTGACAGTGTGTAGGAGGCCGGAGTTCAAACTAATGTACTAAGTAAATAAGTAACAAATACAGTTTTTGGCTGATTGTTGTGGCATTTTTCATCTTTGTAGCG
>NW_008352891.1:1950745-1961003 GCF_000622305.1 Nannospalax galili
TATATCAGACTAAGATTCTTTTCAATCTTAAGATTTCTTTCGCCCTGTCATCTCTTATAGCATCCATTGAAAGAAGAGCAGGGCTGTTCTCTCTTCCATTAGGGTGCAGAAGACTACCTTCCTCCCCAGCAGGCATTGACACCTAAGGTTGGAAGAGTAGTAAGGTTTTATTAAGATCATACGGCCTACATTGACAAGGAGTCTTTCTTACCTTGTTATCCTTGTTATTTTGGGCCACTGTTGAAGTTCTGTCTCCTAACTCTCCATTTACAGCTCTCTTGCTAGAAGATGGACAGATGTCACATTGCCACCAGGTAAGAATAGACACTCAGCATCCCACATATTCTGTATTGATACAGGGAAGAAGTTCATTCATTACCACTCAGCAGAGGTTCAAATTTCAATCTCGACATCAGCTCCTGTACCATGCTATGAAATAAGTCTTCAGATATTTTGAAATGTCAACATCTTAAAGTTCGTAACAGAATTCAGTTTAAAATCTGAATCAGTCTATTGAAATCTGCTTCTTCTGTTGGAGCGTATATGGGTATTTCAAGGTAGAGTGACTGCCCCTGTTTTTCTGAATTCAATTAGGAACTTCCTGCTTTGACCTTTAACAAACTTGTGGAGATGTATAAAAACAGGAAAACATTAATAAGTTATTAGACCTGACTGCATCTGTCAGTGAGAAATGCCACTTTGTTAAAACACACCAGCCTATTATTATGCTTCACATATTTTCACAGTCCCTTGAGCATCTGGGCTATTTTTCCCAACTTCTGCCAGAGACAGCTGCTCATCAGCTGCTCTAACATCTGGTCTTCATGTTCCCCCAGCAATGGTACGCTGACCGTACCTGTTACTGTTGTTCTTATGACTTCTCTGCCTTAAACACATGTTTCCTTCTGGTGTTTCCATTTGTCCTAGTAGAGATGTCTTAGTATCGTTGATGTTCAGGAAGCTGATTTATAATACATGCTTTCACTATTTTGCTAGTAATTCCAGTCATGTAAGTAAACTTTTTGGCACCCTGTTATTCATCTCTAGAGTTATACTACCTGAGAAGTTTTCAATCATAAACTCTTTTATATTCCCTAAGCTATTTCATGTCAAATATAGCCCATTAGTGCAGTGCATTATAACTCTTTAGTTGTCATCTTTTAAAATTTAAATTATTTTTAGGGCATAATTAGACATATAGAACCACTGAGGTAACAGTGCAGAGCACCTCTACATCTCCCTCCAGGTTCTGTTATTGCCATTCACGTTACATAGACTCTACAGTCAGTGATTTAGTATCGGTACATCATTAACTCACAGGCACACTTGACTGAAATCTCCTCATTACACTGGAAGGTCCCTATTTCCTTTTGGTTTTCTGACTCCTTCTTATCTTTAAATTTATAGTTCATATTCTCTTGGTTAGTAAATCTTAGCTAAAACTCACCTAAGAATTTTCAGTTATTTCCTTTTGGTGTTTGTATATCCCAGAACAGGAATACAATTTATACAGATTGAACTATATATGATAAATATATATTTAGTTATGTAATTATTTAGGATATATTTTATGAGGTATTATAAGTCAAGGGCAATCATACATGTCAAAATGTATTAAATGCTCAGACATGGCAGTACACATATGTGATCCCTGTACTTATGTAGTGAGGGCAGGAAGACCAAGAATTCAAGACCAGCTTTGCTGCAAAGTGTGTTTGAGGTCAGCCTGGACTGCATAAGACTATGTATCAATTTTTTTTAATTAAAGAAAGAATATATGGTAATTAATTGTAATCAATTTATTTAAAGAATCAAAGATAATTTCAGGGCTTTGGAGAGATTGCTCAGATACTGAGAATGCTTGCTGCTCTTCTAGAAAACCTAAGTTCAATTACCAGCACCCAAATCTAGGGTCTCACAACTCCTGTAACAGCTCCTGGAAATCTGATGCCTTCTTCTAGCCTCTTCTGATGAGAGAGAGAGAGAGAGAGAGAGAGAGAGAGAGAGAGAGAGAAATTTTTAAAAACAATCATTTCCAAATTCAGGTTTTGGTGCTTCTTCTATTTTGTTAATTTCATGTCAACCACAGAAACATTTTTAAGTTTCCTCTGAGATAAATGAAGAAAATATTATTACAAGGTTTTCTAGGTATTAATATAGTTTCAAATCGGTGAAATGTTGCAAGGGGAGAGGCTACAGTAATTACAACAGCACAGTGCTGTCCCTGAGTGTGTTGACTACTTTTGTCAACAAACTTCAATAAATAGAGGCACCTGTGTCCTACAGGAAGAGTACAACCCAATTGTCCATTGAGAGAGTATAATGCAGAAAAATGTCATTAACTTCAAAACTCCCTGTACTCTGTCTATGCAATCTTCCCATCACAATTACCTCCCCTCTTATCCTGTCAACCAATAACCTGTTGTTTCTCTGGCTTTATCTTTTTGAACAAGATGTATTTGGAATCATCTTGGATATAACCTTTGCAGGCTGATTTATTTCACTTAACTTTGTTTATCTAAGGTATGTGTGTGACATTTCATAGCTTGGCAGCCCATCCATTTTATTTTAAATAACCTTCCATAGTACAGACATAAGTCCATCTATTCATTCATTTCCCAAGTCCAGCTTGGTCACTGTTTCCAGATTTGAAATAAAGTAAATCTACTGGAAAATTGTAGGTGCAGTATTGTGAGTGTGTGTGTGTGTTGAATGCATCTATGTGCATATGTGCTTGCCTGTGGTGGCAGGAATTCAACATCATTTCACGTATCTCACTGCATCACTCTTCATCTTAGTTTTTGAGACAGTCTTTTCACTAAGCCTGGATGGGGCTCATAATTTCTGCTGCATTGGCTGGTCAGTGAGCTCTTGGGGTGTGCCTATCTCTCATTCTGCAGCCCCCCACTGCAGTCCTGATGTTACAGAAATGTGCCTCCACACCCTGCTTTTAAATGAGTATTGGGGTCCTGAATTCAGTTCTCCTGCTTGCACAGTAAGCACTTTAACCACTGTGCAATCTCCACAGTCCATATCTTTTATGATTGTATGTATTTTAGATACAAATACTAAGCAAGACAATGTTCTTCAAATATTTTCAGTCTCCTCTGTATATGTTCTATACAGATCTGATAAACTTAATTAAGACCAATGCAGTGCTTGCATTTCTGCAGGTCAGGCATTGACCACAGGCACAAATCTTTGTATCTCCCTTTGCCTGTGAGATCCTGAGGAACCAGAGCACGTTCCCACCTCAGGAAAGTTGTTACTTTAGAAGAGATGGCTGAGTCAGGCTAAAAGTGAAGAACGATGCTTCTGAGTCACCATTTTCCTGAAATCTATTTGAAAAATGGACTCTTTAGTTATTTCTTGATTTTTTTTTAGTTATATGATATGACTCAGACATTTAGAAAAATGCTTAGGCCAGTTGGAAGAAAAACACCTTAATAAACACAGCCAGAGGGCTAGGGAGATGAGTCAGTAGTTAAAAGCACTGTCTGCTCTTGCAGAGGACCCAGGTTTGAGTCCCAACACATACATGGAGGCTAACAACCATGCATAACTATCCAGCTCCAGGGGAATTCAACTCCTTCTTCAGACCTCTTCAGAAACTGCATGACATGAGTGAACTTGCATACATGCAGGCAATACACTCATACACATAAAGTAAAAATAAAAAAAGAAATACAATAATTTCTCAGTTACTTTATAAAAATATCTCAATATTCCAAAATAAACATATAATCATTTCTAATAATGCAAGCATAGTTTCAATTTACTCACATTTTACCCAGATTTTAATATTTAGACTGCTTGGGAAAGACAGTTTGACAATATTTGGAAAAGGGTTTTAGCTACATTTTTATATTTGGTTAAGAAATTCTGTTTAATCTTTGATACATGATTTAGCCTTTGAAATGGTTGTTTAATTTCCTCAAAATAACTCACAACTTCCTTTTTTCCTGGCTTCTAGGAACTTGCTCATATGAATTTATGGCAATGGTGACAGTATACACAAGACCCAGGCAAGCTCAAACCAGACAAAAACCCAGACTAGAACTGGGGTGTGCTAGATAGCTTTAGTGTCAACTTGACACACATGGGTTGAGAGAACCTCAATTAGGGAATTGCCTCCATTGGACTGGCCTGTGGCCATGTCTGTGGGACAACTTCTTGATTTTTCAGTGATATGGGAGGGCCCAGGCCACTGTGGTTGGTACCACCCCTGGGCAGGTGGGCCTGTGTTGCATAAGAAAGAAAGCTGAATATAGGCCAGGAGAATAAGCCAGTAAGCAGTGGTCCAGTTCCTGCCTACAGGTTCCTACCCTGAGTTCCTACCTTGGGCTCCCTGATGAACTGGGATGCAGGAGATGTAAGATAAAATAAACCTTTTCCTCCCCAAGTTGGTATTGGTCAGAGTATTTCATCCCAGCAATGGAGAAACAAACTAGAACAGAAATTGGTACCAGAGAGAGGGGTATTGCTATGACAGGCCTGACATTGGTGTTTTCGGGAGGATTTTGGAAGTATTCAGAACTCTGGGCTGGAAAAGCCATTGAGTGCTTACAGTTTGTTGTGGAGCTTGGAATAGTTATGCCGAAAGAGTTGTGAACAATGGAGGCCTGCATTGTGAAGCTTCAAAGGGAAGGAAGGACTATCAGGGATGTTCCTGTGATATTTTGAATTGAGAATCTATAGTTTCTGGTCAGCTGGGGCTGAAAAATCAGCTGTGATTAAGAACAGACCAGAACATGAAGTAAAACCTTTGCTTTACTGGGATAATTGAGGCTGGTTAGCTGGGGCTGAAAAATCAGCTGTAAGTAACAAGAGATCAGCATCACCCTGATGAAATCTTCTGGGAAGCATTTCCTCAGGGTTGGCACAGAGAAGCTGTGGTCGAAAGGGGACCCAAGTCTCCATATCTAGGTGAAAGCAGGACTTGGTAATGTGTAAGAGTCTCTTGCATGGTTCTGTGTTGAAAGCGTGAAGGGGTCACAAAGACCAGCTGAGGCTTGGCACTGTGAGAGGCCAGGAAAGGCCATAGGTGAAAGTGCAGCTTCAGTTTCAGTGAAGACCCCAGGATTGAAGGGGTCATGAAGAGAATTTGAAGCTTTGCACCCCAAGAAGCAAGAAGAAGGACATTGGCAAAGGTGTAGCCTCAGTTTCACTGGAGACCCCACCTTTTTTGGAGATGCTGGGACCATGGGATGACCACCAAGGGCAGCAGCATGTGTGGAATGGAGCTGGCCTGAATCTTCAAGACAAGCTGTGTGTGCTGTGGATGGCAGAGTCAGAGAGGTAGAGCTGCCAGAACCTTTTGGAGGCCAGTAGATTCTGAGTGAATCCCAGATATCCAGCCTTGAGCTACTTTGCTGGACATTGGTTTTACTTAGGTGTGCCTGATTCTTCCCTTTGAAATAAGACAGTACTTGTTTTGGATTTTTCAGAAGCCCACCACAGTTAAGAGAATTTTAAAAAAGATTAAGGACTTGTAAGTGTTTGGGTTTTTTAAGGACTATGGGGCTTTTAAGACTGTGCTGTCTTATGTTGTAATATTAATATCATATCTTTGGGACAAAAATTGGAAAGGTTATGGTTTAGTAGTGATGAGTTTGTGTGTTAAGTTGACAAGGGGTCAATTGTGCTGGATAGCTTTAGTGTCAACTTGACAAACCTGGGTTGAGGGAGCCTCAATTAGGGGATTTCCTCCATTGGACTGGCCTGTGGCCATGTCTGTGGGGCATATTCTTGATTGTTGAGTGATGTGGGAGTGCCCAGGGCACTATGGGTGGTGCCACCCCTGGGCAGATGGGCCTGTGTTGTATAAGAAAACAAGCTGAGTATGGGCCATGAAAGTAAGCCACTGTGTTAGTCAGGGTTCTCCAAAGAAACAGAACCAGTAGAATGAATATATATGTATAGAGATTTATCAGCTTAGCTCACAAGATAGAGCCCAAGTAGTTCAACAATGGCTGCACCACACTGGAAAGGCTGAGAATCTGTAGTCGCTCAGTCCACGAGGCTGGATGTCTCAGTAGTCCCAATCTGGCACTGAAGGTCTGACGAATTCCAGAAGATCAGCTAGTCTTCAGTCTACAGCAGCAGGACAAACTCACCAGTGAGAGAGAAGGCAAGCAGCAAGAAGCCTGGAGTTCTCCTTTGCTGTGGCTTTTTATATGGGCTGCCACCAGACGGTAACACCCACATTTAGAGCATGTCTTTCAACTTCAGATGATCCCGTTAAGAAGATCTCTCTCATTTCAGTTAATCCCAGATCCAGTCAAGTTGACACCCAGGATTAGCCTTCACAGCCAGTAAGCAGAGTTCCTCATGGCCCATGCTCCAGCTCCTGCCTCCATGTTCCTGCCTTGAATTACTACCTTGGACTCCCTAATGAACTGTGACTGGGAAGATGTAAACTGAATAAACCCTTTCCTTCCTAAGTTGGTATTAGTCAGAGCATTTTGTCACAGCAATGTAGAAACAAACTAGGACATGGGGACATAAACAAGAAGCCCAAATCCTATCCAAAGAACTATTGGCAGGTGATCATTGCTGGGTGAGGGAGAATTGGTCCTCTTTAAGTAGTGACACTAAATAGACTGAACAGGCTCCAGTGGATGAACTCACACCGTGGAACATCTGGGTACATAAACTTGACTAATAGACTTTAACATACATGACAGAATTTATGAAATCCAATGAGGAACTATGGAGGGGTACAGATGGGAGGGTGTAAAAATGATTAAGATGTATTGTATGAATGCGCAATAGTTCAATGAAAATATATGTTGAAAACTGCGTACATTGTAGTTCTTTGTATAAAGTATGTTATAACTAGTTGTCTGAATACAGAAACCTATTTTTCCACGAACACTTGAACTATGGGTATTAAATCCCCAAATATAGGTATCAGCACATATGGATATTTATTATGTGTTCACTTGAATCTGATATTCAGTTTGTTGAAGATATTCAGCAAGGCTATAAGGAGAATAATTTGATGATTAATCTTGTTAAGAATATTCATAGAGATCACTTGGCAGGAGATTTATTAATTAATAAGAAAATTAAATTTTAATTCACACCCTTAACTAATACAGTTATATGAAATAAAATTCCATGAAGTTCTCAGGATAAATGAATATATTGGAATCTGTGGCTTTTCCCGATAAATGGAATCTAATTCTTGTTTGTAGTCAACCTGGAAAACTGTACTTATATTTCATATTTAAAGAATTTTTATCAGCAAAATTTATATTGTTATCATAAATCCACTTAGTAATAATTTACAGTGAAATTTATGTTAACTTAGATGCAAAATTTCCAGCAATGATTATTGAAAAATAGAACTACCAATTTTTAATTTTTAAATTTTTATTATTTTCATTGTTTTATGTGTAGGAGTGTATAGCTTACATGTATGTGAGTGCACCCATGTCATACAATGCCTGAAGAGTTCAGAAGAGGGCTTCAGACCCCCTGGAACTGCAGTTATGGATGGTTGTTAGCCATCATACGGGTGCTGGGATCTGAATTCGGGTCCTCTGAAAGAGCAGCAAGTACTCTTAACCACTGAGCCTTCTCCCCAGCCCAGAACATCCATATTTATAGAACTCTGGCACATTTTTTGGGTAAACATTCAACCAGGAAGTAGATACTCTCACAGGAGTCTGTATGGAAAGCAGTTTTGGAAGGAAATACAAATTATTCACTTAGTAGAAATGCCCCTAAATTAAGTTAAACTGTTGTATGAGGCACATGTCATATTGAAACAGGAAAATTTTACACACATATAGAATCATAATCTCTACCTGTTCAGATTAAAACACAAGGTTGCTCAGCTTTGAATATGAAATTGCACTAATTTTTATCATTCTTTCCATTAGCAAGCTGTAATGAAGACAGCTTTCCAATAAAATAAAGCAAAACTATATGATTGTAATTGCTTTTAATGAAATCACAAACTATATTATTATAATTGCTTTTAATGAAATGTGAATGTATACAAAGGCTTCAGTTTTCATGATGGAGAAAGGCTGATGTCTCAAAGCTGTTACTAAGTCCACTACAAGGGTCACAGTTGTGTCTGTTACTTATCTGCTGGGTTCTTTTCATTTACTTCTTTAGATTCTTCAAGAAGTTTAGATGATGAATGGGTGTGCTCATGCATGTTTATAATCCCAGCACTAGGGAGGCAGAGGCAAGCGGATCTCTGTGAGATTGAGTTCGACCAGGTCACATTATGAGTTCCAGGCCAGGTGGGGCTTCATGGGGTTACAGAGATACCATGTCTCAAAAAAGACCCCAAAGTAATAGTAAAAAGAAGGGTTGATGGTATTAATAAGAAGGATAGAAGCTATTAATCTTAATAGAAGTAAAGAGCATGGTATGCTGGATATTACTTTATTTTTAGAGCTGTTCATAAGTAAGTAATGGTTATATTAGTTTTTGAACATGTAGTCCTTAAAGAAATGTTATTACTTTTTTCATTCTGAATTGAGATCGTAATACTTTGCTTGCAGTATATAATGGAACAGGAGAGTTAAATGGGCTAGGGATTAGGAGGTCAGGGTAGAGGAGGGAGTATGAGAAGGGAAAAATAACACTGACGACCTTGGAAACAAATGTGGAAACCTACTACTCTAGAAGCTTCCTAAAATATAGACATATATAAAAATGTTTAAATGGAATTTCCCTATAACAAGGGGACAATACCCCTCCTAGACACCATAGGCCATCAAGTAAAAAGCCCAGTAGCAGCATGTCATAAATAGGAGTTACTTATTTTGGAGTTATTGGCCAGTGGGTTCCATAGCTCCAAACATTACTGGGATATTGCCACTACTCTTGGTTACCCTCCACAAACTGACATTAAAAGAACCTATTGCTGAAGACACCACTACTTCTATCATATAACATGGAGAAATCAAGTGGGTACCAACCTAGAAGTTTCGTCCCTATTGCCTTGGTTTCATAGTGCTCAAAGGTGCTACTCCTGGAGGAAAGTAATCATCAGTCTTACTCAGGTGTGAAAACAGAAAGCCATGAAAACCAATAGCCTAGTAAGATATGCCAACTGGTACAACAGTAGCAAAAATATTATGGGAGCAGCCACACACCATTTGATTGTATTTAAGTTCCACTCCACAAGATGGAGACTGTGCCTGCCACCATTATTTGGGCCAAGATCTTGTGCCTAGAGAGGTTTCCGATCCTTGGAAAGAACCTAATACTATTCAGAAGAAGGGACATAATATTAAACCAACTCCTAATGAGTTATCATTATACCTATAACTCCATGTATCTCTCAACTCTAATCAGAGAAGATTCGAGTAGAGGGTGATTAATACAAATTTCAACATGCAGAGAATAAAAAACTGGAGAGTGATCAGCTAAATGGATGTCTATATCGCATGCCTCCTCCCAAGGCTCAGAGATCAGCCTTGACGAGGGGCTGGAAAGATTGCAAGAGCCATAGGCAGTTGATGACATGAGGAAACAGTGCTTTCTGGATATAACAAGGCATTGACCATATGAACTCACAGCAGTTGTGACAGCATGAAAAGATCCGTGCAAGCTCAAGTCAAATAAAATCCCAGCATGGAAAGGGAGGTGGTTGCAAAGTCCCACGTCTATTTGAGAGGTATTAGACAAGGATATCTGGGACAGTCAATTTTGTTCAGGGATTCCAGATATGGGAGGTTACGCAGTCTCCAATACATGATCTGAAACCCATGTACATAAAGACAGTACTAAGAATACCCAGTGAATTTAGAAAAAAACAGGAATAAAAAGTGAAATGGAGATAGGGGAGGAATTTTAGGGGGGAGAATAAGGGGCAGGTTTAATCAAAACACATTGCATGCATGTGTGAATGCTCAAACAATAAAAAGGAAATAAATAATACATCTTTTAAAAGGTTGGGAGAATGAAGTCCTGGGATAGAATAATGGAATTATCAATTTCTACCAATGCGGGAATTTCTCTTATTTTTTCCAGGCACAGCACAGCAACTCATCACACAGGTTCTTGGTTTAAGACTTCCACAGTATTTCTCTATTTTTCACAGAGAGCTAAAAATGAACTTGCACAGGCTTCTTGGCCTGTCTCAAGGTTTCAAATAAATAAACAATTCATACAAACTCAATGCTTTATTGGTTTCACATAATCTAGGGGGAGAAAATCTAAAATTAAAAATAGGTACATGAATTAAAATAATATGCAACTGAAAAACAGTGTGTTGAGCTTTATATAT
>NW_008352891.1:1961093-1966190 GCF_000622305.1 Nannospalax galili
TTATAATCACATTACCCAATATCTGTCCTAAAATTGAAATAAATTATCTGAACTTCTAGTAAAATTATTGCTGTTTTGAAAATAGCTGAATAAGAACCATTACTTGTAGACATACAATGTAATTTCTAAGTTAATTGAGGTGTGAAAATGTTTTTTTATACTACAAATTATATTTACACAGTGTTTATCTATTGCATCCTAATAAATGTACTTAAAATTTATTCCTAAACTCCTATCATGTAGTAGTCAACTAATCACATATTTACTAATCATGCATTTGTGACACTATGCTATAAAGAGTATACTACATAATATGATATGTGTATATACCCTGTATACACAATATTCTGTTTATTATATTATACTCTTTCAATATATATTACAAATTACACTATCATAGCTTTATCCAAGTTTTTCATTTATGAAATAGTTTTAGCAAGTTAAACAAACATAGATACATTTTAAATGTAATGAGAGAGAATAATTAACTATACATTTCTTGGGCTTGATAGCACCAGCACCCATCTACTATAAGTAACTTGACTAGAAATCTCATAGTACAGGTATTGTGATAACGTGTGTGTTAATAATGACCAAAATAAAATCTTTACTTTTTTTTTCTTTAAAAAATTTTTGAATCTTTGCGAACTTCACACAACATGTCTTGATCATTTATCCTACTCTCCTCTCTGAACCCTCACATAATCCTCCCTGACCAGGTCAGTGCTCTTAAACACTGAGCCATCTCTCTAATCCCTGAGAGTTGGTTTTCTTTAAGGCAGTGATGCTAGATAAATTGACCAGGCGCCACAGGATGGACTCACACCAAGGGATATTTGGAGACACAAATTTGGCTCGACAGACCTTAATGTGTATGGCAGAATGCATGAACTTTTACTTTTTAACATTTTTAAAAAGAGAAATTAATGCTTGAGTACTATATTTATGCAGTTTTAGCCCTCCCTCTCCACACGCCTATCAAATCCATTTAGTTTAGCTAACATGTGCATGTGTTTAGGACTACTTATCTAGGAGTGAGGCCTTCTGAATTTTCCCTCATCCACATTGCCATCTCAAAAGTTGTTATTATGCCGGCCTTGTATAGGCAACCATGTTGCGATTCAATTAGCGAAGTTTCCCTGTCATATTTAGAAAACACTACCCACCAGGAGGTGTCCTACCATATATATGACCTAGCTGTACCACACCTGTCATACACACAAACAATCCAATATCTGACTACAGATAAACCATCTCAGTCATGTGAGTTACCACTACTGACAATTTAAGACTTCTTCCAACAGAAAAAAACCTTTACTCGACTTTAAAAGTATAGTATTAGAACTAACGCTTCATTATATTTGATTTATTTACACGTGGCACATTTGAATATTTTAATCTCTTAGTTCACATCTTTTCTAAAACACATAGAGATATGAGATCTACACCCCACAAGTAGATCATTTCATGCATGGGGATCTCTCCATGCCCAGTCTAACCAATTCCTTCTGGCACTGGTAAACTCTATTCTGCTTCCTGTTCCTATACTCCCGCCTTTTCTAAAATATGATGTAAATCGATTTAACATTAAGACTTCTCCTACCTTTTGCACATGAATGTTGGGGAGATTCACAATGGTGCGTCTTTTGTCACATATATCAGGTTCTTTATTCTCACACTGTGTGGAATGTACCACATTTTGTTCGCTCACCATGTGGAAAAACAATTGTACTGTTTCCAGTTTGGGGTTCTAATGATAAAATCATATGAGTATCTGCGAACATCTGCCTGAAAGGCTTTCTGTTGAGGCTTTCATTCTGTTGAGCGGTGGGGGGTGGGGGCGGCACTCGGGTGCGTTTGTACATGTATGTGATGAAACAGAAAGAGGACCATGAAGGAGTAGAAATTATCTTAAGAAAAGAGAGTGGGGTAACAGAAAAGGATGGAGGACTAGAAGATGTGCCACATTAAGCAGATGATTTCTGGAGGAGGAAGGGAACCAGCAAGAGAACAGCATGGAGGATGCTTACCCCTAATACCCTATCATAATACAAGTGAAGAGGCTCGAACTTTGTGAATTTAATAATTGTAATTTATAAAAGTCTCAGTTACCGCCTTTTCTCTTCCCTAATGCTTGTAATGCCTTTCTTTCCTTCTTTTTTTCTTTCCTTCTTTTTCTTTCTTTTTTCTTTCTCTTTCTCTTTATTTTTCTTTTGTAAACATAATTATCTTGGTGCTCTTGTAAGTATGCTTTTAGTAACTTTTACTTAAAAACTAATGAATTTTACTTTTTATCTCATTACAATTCATATCACACACATCTTTTTGATGTGTCCACACTGTTCTATAGAATTATGTTTGTTATTTATTCCTTTGTTAAGAGTTCCTTATGTATTGAAGATGTAAGTTGACCAAATGTTTTAAAATATTTTCTTCCAATTGGAAACCTGTCTCTCCATATTTTAAAAGTATTTTGCAGAAAGAAAAATATTTTAAAATTGAAGCATAATTTTTCTTTCTTTGACAATTTGGTATTTTAAGTTTATTCAGGGAAATGTTGCCTAATTGAAGACCACAAGGATTTTATTATTGTTTCTTATCAGAGAGTTCAATTTTATCTTAACTGCAGTTTGTGATAAAGCTTCTGTAAAGTTTGGAATATGGTGCAAGCATTATTTGCAGTGAACACTGCGTGATAGTATATTTACAAAATTTCTCATACCATTTGAAATTATTCTTTCATCTGTTCAATAACATGTGCATCTTAACACTTCTGTCAGTTGTGAAATAACTACATAGATGTTGAATATTCCTGGATTTTCCTGTCCCTGCACCAGTGTTGCACTGTGATAATTTCAGTGTTATAATCAGCTAATAAGTCTGGAAGTTAGATAATATGAGCCCCTCTGTGCTTTTCTTCAGTTTTCATTTTTTTCCCTTTCCAAAGAGCATTATTTGCCATTGTTTTAGTCCTAAACATTGTTACTGTATCTAAAAATCGGTTTTCCTCTCTGGTAGCTACCTTTCTTTTGTTACAAGCTTCTATTCAGTCTTCTAGGGGAAACAAGAAATCAATAGTCTTATCTAAGTGTGAATTCTTCAGAAAAGATATGTCGTTGGTGCAATAGTGACTTGACTGCTCTAGAGGGGGTAGCAATTGCTTCTGATTGGACCTGAAGTCTCCTCCAAAGGAATGAATCCATGACTGGGAACTCAAAGACTCTAGCGTGGAAAATCTACTTTTGTTATTTTCCTAAATGGTTATTTTGTAAAGGTGCCATCTAAACGTTCATATTTGCAAACACAGATTAGTGTCACACTCAACCTTCCTTAGAGAAACATCTTACTGCAGAGGACAGTGGCTAATGCAAAAACTCACAACTAATCACAGTGCCAAGAATAAGTGGCAGTGAAATGTTTGGCTTCGAATGGAACACTTATATCACCTTCTTGAAGACTCAGAGAACATCATGGAACAGGGGTCAGAAGAAATGTAAAAGGCAGAGGATGGGGAGATGTGCAGCAAAAATACACGTGGGCATGACATGGCCACTGCACTCATGAACCTGCTGTGGCTGTGCTTACCTGCACAATGCCTACATGAGATTGGACTCAGTGTTTGCTCATCGACAATAAAGGAGCCTATGAATCTCCACCACTCGCTGAGGGTCTACTGGCAGTTACTGATTGCTAGGGGAACGGATGTCATTATATTTAGTGGTATAGCCCCCATTAAGTTGAACATACACCAGCAAATAACCTCCTCCCCATGCTCACGCAAGCAACTGTAAAGTCAGTAGGCAACATGTCAGTAGAAGAAACAAATTTAGAAAAGTGATTGGAAAGAAGAAACATTTCAGGGAGGGGATGGGGAGATGAGAAGAACAGTAATGGGAAATACAGATAACTAAAATTATTTTTGTAAGTACAGAAATTTTTGAAGAGTAAACATCTAGAAATGAAATATAAATATGAAAATAAAGCTGTACTCATTACGCTAAACATACATGTGTGCTGACTCCTGACCTATTATTTGAACTTAACATTATATATTATATTGTTTCTCAGGTGTTCCATTTCCCCCAGCAGTGTTTTGATGTCCTCAATGTATGTTTCATGAAATTAATTTATAAAGAGCTCATATTTTATGTTGTGAACTTTTATATTCCACTCTACTGTAATTTACTGGTTTGAAGTTCTTTTTTCAACATGTTCACATAATTAAATATTTTAGGACTCCTTCACGAATTGACTTGTGACATCATGTAACATCTTTCTTCATTATTAGGGTAATCATGTTTTGAGGTCTTCTCCAACTTCTTTCTTAGAGCCAACCAGAATATTTGGACTTGCATATCATTTTTCATTTAGGATTAGTAGTTGTTCTAAGAATATGAAGTTTACCTTGGGATATTAGAATGTGGTTTCAATTAGACTTGTGCACTGTGCTAGAATCTTGCTCAATCCATCTTTTGTTTTCTCATTCTGATCTTTATGCTTCATTACAAGATGTTTTCCTTTACAATTTAATATAAAAGTGATAGTGCTTTTTTGACATGTTTATTGATGTGATTATTCTTTTTCCTTTAGTGGTTTTACAATTTAAATCTAATGTATTCTTGTGGGTTTTATTTTCTTTCTTTACTTCTCCCTTTCTTCCCTCCCTCCCTCCCCCCTTTCTCTCTCTCCCTCTCCCTCCCTCTTTCTTTCCCTTCCTTCCTTCCTTCCTTTCTTTCTTTCTTTCTTTCTTTCTTTCTTTCTTTCTTTCTTTCTTTCTTTCTTTCTTTCTTTCTTTCTTTCTTTTTCTTTCTTCTTTTTCTTCTTGAAAACATGGTGTCCCTGTACCATACCACCATACCTGGCTTGGAACTCACTATGTCTACCAGGCTGGCCTTGATCTCACAGAGGTCCACCTGTCTCTGCCTCCTGAGTTCTGGGATTCATGGGATAAGCACATATTTTCTTTTCATTGATACTATTTACATTCCCCAAGCTCTTGGAGATATTGGTAATAAATTTTATTAATTTAGTTTACCCTTTCATTTTTTTCAATTATTCTCTTAAACCATTGTTTTCTTTTTCATTCTAAATTCCAGT
>NW_008352891.1:1966476-1985671 GCF_000622305.1 Nannospalax galili
GGACATTGTATTATTCTATAATAAAACAATAGTCAAATTCAATTCTCTTCTTGCACTAAGACTGGTTGATCTTTCTCTGGTCCTGATAATTGAGAATTTGTATTTCTCTTTATGAGTAAATGTCTTTTTTTCTGAGATAAGGATTTGAATTTGGCATGAGTCTTCCAGTAATAGATTACAGCTAAGTGCATGGGGGCACCTCAGGCCTAAGTCTTCCCCAGATTTCTTCTGAACACCCAACTGGATGTTTCTCTGACTTTACAAGACAGGGGGGAAGGACGCTTCTCAACATCAAGATAGTGACCTGAACTATCATATTCACTGGGACTGGCCTGTAATTATTATCAACACTTCCAGTTGCCTCCTTCATACCTGCGTTCACCTTTGCTTCTCCTTTATGTACTTTACCAAAGATGATAGCATCAGTGCATTTCCCTCTGGGGATCGAATTTAAATTAGAATTCAGTTTACTGCTCTAGTTTGCAACTCTTATCTCTCTATTGAGCACAATAAAAATCTACAATTTTATAGATTATGTACAAAATCTTCACTGTCTGATCAGAGCAAAATTATTTTCAACACTCCTAATTATTTTTGGAAGCAATAACCCAAGCAGTGTGTTGTAGAATTTCCTTTAAATATCATTGCAAAATAATGCACATTCTTAAAGAAAAATGCAAAATAGTGATAAGATAGAGATAGCTATTTGTATTTTAATTTATTTGTGTGTGTATGTGTGTCTGTGCAGTACCGTGGACTGAATCTGGTACCTTGTGCATATTCTCTTCTACTGACCTTCAACCAAGCCTTTCACTGCCTTTTCAACAAATTATTCATGCATTCTTTTATGCCTACATTCTAAAAGATTTGCAGGTTTTGCAGAGTGTAATAATTATTTTGTTACCCTCAGAGAATAAATGATGTGAAGGTCTTATTTACTAATGGATCCAGTCTTATTTTTACATCGACTGAGAGAGACAGATTCCTCAAATGTATACATAATCACTGAAAAGAATCATCAAATTGGTGATAGTAGACTTGCCATCAATTTCACTATGCAGAATTTCATTGCTAAGGAAAATTAGTTTCTTCAAGCTGCAATGATATACAATAAATAACACATGGGGTATGAATAAATGAAATGAAAGTATTAAAGTCATGCTTTATCCTCATTTAAATAAATTAGTCTATTAGCCTATACTGATAAGTGTTAGAATTTCAGAAATTTATGACACTGAACTGTCTGCATTCATCAAAACAAATGTTCCTTAATGTTTTTATTAAGCTTTACATAGCTCAGCACAAAAATGTAAGCCATCAACATAAAATTCACAATGACCTATAACCTTCCACAAGTATTTTTTGTTTGGTTTTTGCCCAGTGACCAAACTTTATTTCTAGAGAAAAGGACTGCAGTGTACAATGAGCCCTACCTCTGAAATTTAAATTCTGTCAGCTTTATTCTTTTGGATGTTCCTTTTGAAGATATCTTAAGAAATGGAGATCTTCTTTGATTGGGTTGTGTGCTAAGGTGATAGTCACTGAAGTGTGTACCTATGGAGTGACTCTGTGACAAATTTTTTACACTAAAGATAATAGAAGCCGTGCAGGAGGGTATTTGGAAGTACCTTTCAGATGAGACAGAGAACATGTAAACCATGCAGGGATATTACCTTCATGTCCTGTTGACACTTGCCCTAAGTTTCATTGCTTTGTCTGGCTCCTCTATATGTTGCACTACACAGAAACCTTGTCCACTAACTGCCAATAGATCCTCCCAGGTCTGATAACCAAACTCAACCCTAAACATGATCAAATACCCCTGGAGTTGAGGGCACTCATTTCTAGGTGAAAACTGAACCACACATTTAATGAAAGAGGTCAAAGAGGTATTGATTAAATGTGTGTGTGTGTGCATCCTTAAAAATGAAAAGAAATTTATATTTAAACTCACCAGGTGATTCTGATGAACAGCTAGATATGTGACTTGTTATTCTGAAATTCTATATTAGAATAGCATACCTATTTTAAATTTGTTTTCTTAAACCAATGAATTGTCCAAAACTCAATTTTCTGCAATTTTTTTTACTTTAAGAGCATCCATTTAGCCTAACAAAATCTATGTTTGCAATATTACTGCTTCACATTTTGTATGAAAAATACTGAAACTTTGGAATAATTCATAAATTTAAAAAAATAAAAGAGGGCTGGACAGACTAATCAACAGTTAAGAGCACTGGCTGCTTTGCAGAGGACCCGGGTTCAATAACCAGCACGCCCATAGTAGCTAACAACCAGCTGTAATTCCATTTCCAGGGGATCTGAGGCTCTTTTCTGACCTCCACAGGCATTGCAAGACATGGCTGTACTTATATATATGCAGGCAATACACTCATATACATAAAATCAAAATAATAGATAAAACACTTTAAAAATATTTTATCTATTTTTTTATGTATTTGCCACAGAGCAAACTGCAAGCCTGATACCATGAAAGCCAAATAGAGCCAAGAACTCCAGCCAAGATCAGAAGATGAAAAATCCAAACTACTAGAGTCACAACCAGGCAGGAATATTTAAACAGTATTTTAGTAGGTATGAACTCTCTTGCTGTTGAGGAAATCCCAGAGGCTATGGTTTTAAGAGACTCAGCGCTTTTATGAATTTTTGTTCAGGAGCTTGAGTAGCTCTCATAGTAACACACAAGAGTGTTTGCAGGGAGAGCAAAGAAGTAGTCATCTGAAAGTGCCCAGTGTGTTCTCATAACAAAGACCCGCTCTGAAGAGAAAGACTTCATTCACAGGGGCTGGAGGACAGTTTCCTCAAGGAAACTTCCTTCCACATCCTTCCACATAAATGAAAGAATCATTCTAAGGTGATATTTCATCTCTCTCTCATTAACACATCAACAGGGCTTCAGTATAAAAGCAGAAACCTCAGCAGGAGGAACTGCAAGGCTAGGGGCCAATTTAAAAAGGAATTTTTCAGGGAAAAAGAAGGAATGGATCACATTGTAGTATGTCATAGCTCCTGGCACCAGCATCGAGAGACATTAAGCGTGGACCAACTGAGAGCCAAGTCAAAACAAAATTTTACATTTGGGGTTTATTCATCAAAGTTTATATTGACTGGTGAATCATGTGTGCCCTTCACTGAAAAATTAAAGGTGTATAGAAGCCCAAGAGGGGAAAAATAGCTGAAGAGGTAAAAACTAGACTTAGAAATGGTAATTATTTTGTAAATATTAGTGAATTAAAAATATGATGGACACACTAAGCACTTTAATGAAAACAAATGTGTGTTCTAATTTGCTTTTCTGTCGCTGTGATGAAACACTGTAACCAATTGCAACTCCAGAAGAGAAGAATTTGTTTCATCTCAATCCTTCCAGGTCACAATGCAGTGCAATACAACATCTAGGAAAATCAGGACAGACACTTAAGCAGGAGCAGAGGCAAGAGCCCAAGGATAAAGGCTGCGTAGGGGCTTACTATCTATCCTCTGCTCAGCTTGCTTTCTTATGCAGCCCAGAACCCTGACCCAGGAATGATCTTTCCACAGTGGGCTGTGTCTTCCTTCATCAACGGGCAAACCAGAAAATGCCCCACAAGCATGCCCATGAGCTAATCCTATTGAGATTCTCACAGATAACTCTGGGCTATATCAAGGCGATAGCTGAGCTAGGAGAGTAGATAACACGGAAGGACAGGGTGTGAGATGAGATTAGCAGCATGGTGGAAACTCAATAAAGAAGTACTAGAAACAAAAGTTACTATAACAGAAACTAAGGATGGCTTCAAAATCATCCTCACTGGATATAACTACAGGAAGAATCAGAAAACTTGAAGACATGTGAACAAAAAGTGAAGAGGAAGGAAAAGAAAATGAGGGAATAAAAGGCATGAGGCACTGTGTACAAACTCCAGAGTTGGAACATATTGTAATTAGAATATCAAAAAGGAAAAGTAAGAGAACAGAAATGAACGGCATCATTAGCTATGGATAAGAGCTTGAAAACAGCCCCAAACCCATGGATCCATGAAACACAAAGCAGATTCAAGAATAAAAGGAGACAAAGAACAAAAGAAAATGAAACATAGTATGGGAAAAAAACTTGTAGTTTTCCTGTTATATTGACAGAAAGTCAAAGAAAAATACAGTATTTTAGGAAAACAATAATAAATATTAATAATAATAATAAACCGAAACAAGGAGCATGTTCCCCTGTAAAGGAAATGAAGAGATTATGTTCCAATTTCTC
Organism: Nannospalax galili; assembly: GCF_000622305.1. NCBI lineage: Eukaryota > Metazoa > Chordata > Mammalia > Rodentia > Spalacidae > Nannospalax > Nannospalax galili. The sequence goes on from NW_008352891.1 coordinate 1,970,738, forward strand.
AGAAGCTGTGTGGGAAGTCAGAAGAGTGAAATTCTCAAAGTGATGAAAGAGAGAAAATAAAACAAAACAAAACTACCCATGTAGAGTTTATGTGAAGAAAAAAATATCCTTCCAAAGTAATTTGATAAGTGGGAACTAGCTCAATACTGACAATGTGCTAAGATCCTGCATCCCAGGGGACTCTGTGGTTTTTATTGATTTTAATTCCAGGACTTTGTTTCGCATAGGAATAAGCAAGAAAAACAAAAACAAAGGCTTTATTAGAAAACAAAAAACAAAACAAAAAAAATGCCAAGATAATTCATAACCGACTGCTATTCTCTATATAAAATGTTCAAATTGCTTCAGGGGTAGGAAAAGTATACAGTTCACTGCATTGATTCACTAAATAAACTAGACATGGGCAAGTAGCATGTTTTCCTCACAAGTGGAAAAGGTGAAGATAGAGGAGTTATTCTTAGAGAGAGGGAAGGAGGTGGGGTGTAGTGGAGAGAAGTTAGAAAGGAGGGTGAGCATCAACTCAGCGTGATACAGACATTCATGGGAATGTGGACTCCATCACTGTATGTAATTAATATGTGTAATAATAAATCAAAAGAGTGATCCTGGAGAATTATAAAGGAGTATTTTATTAATAATTTATGTATTGTAAAACAGTTTGATCAAGACAATGGCAGAACATTTCCTGGCTTATGAATGAGCTATTATAATAATTACAATATTGTATTATCAGTGTTTTTTTCTTAAAGAATTAATAAATTGAGATACTGTCTAAGCAATTGATTAAATGTCCACACTTAATAGATAACTATTAATAGATAACTATTAATGCCTCCTGAATTAGTGGTATCAAGGTAATCTAAGCTGCACTTCATTCTGTCACACAGGAATGTGAGTCATGTTCAACCCGGGAGACGGCAGTTAGATGGGCATCCTGTATCATTGCTTACTAGCAGAAAGGAACTGCATCCGCAGAGCTGTTTGCTCACCATTACATAAGAGTATCTTCATGAGTTTGCTTTTCAGACATTTGCTTTGATTAACTCAAAGCAAAAGTAATTTGTTCAGTTATTATTAAAAGCTGAAAAAAATACTTTGTCCATTCCAAAACAAGTTTTGATTTCAAAAATTCCCATAAAAATTAATATGAAATTCTAGGAGAAAGAGTGAGCAGACATTGGTCCATTCACCAAATAGACAATTTCTAGGAGGAAGAGTGAGCAGACATTGGTCCATTCACCAAATAGAACCCTGAGACATGAGGTTATGAAGCTCATAGCTATAAGAGAAAAAGAATACAACATTGGAGATTATAGCAAGGCTTCTTAAACTTTTCCTGCTCTCAAACTTTTTGCATAGCTAGATAAGTGAGGCATATAAAAGTCATATATATATATCAACCATCTTTTGATAATAAATCGTAACTACATTTATTTTTAAAATAGTTGGTATAAAAATGTTGCAATTTACTAAAGATGAAAGTAAATTTACATACAAATCAGATGTATATAATTTATCTTTTTGTAAATAAATGTATTCTGGAGCCTGGATAGATGACTCAGTACTCTGGTTGCTCTTGCAGAGGACCCAGGTTCAGTTTCCAGCACCCACATTGCAGGTAACAACAGTCTGTAACTCCAGTTCTAGGAGATCCAATTCCTTCTTCTGACCTCTACAGACACTGCAAAACAATGGTACACTTACATGCATGCAAACAATGCATCCATACACATAAAATGTAAATTAAAAAAAAGTAAAGCCTGGATTGGGAATGTAGCTCAGTGGTGGAGAGTTTGCCCAGTGGGATTCAATTCCAAGAACAATGCTTATGCCCATTTAAGAAAATGATGTAAATTCTGTTTTAATCCAAAGCCGTAACTATTTTTACAAGTTTTTACAGTTAATTTTGCTATTTGACAGTTTTATACATGTATATAGTATATTATGGGTGCAATCACTCTATGCTCTCCAGTCTCCCCCATCTCTATGAACCCCCATCCTTGCAGTCCTTTCCTCAGATTCATGACTTTTGGTTTTATTTTGTGAACAATTTAGTTAACACACAGTCATTTGTACGACTGTTGGGTTGGAACTATCCTGGAGCCTGGTAGTGTCAACAGTGGGTACACAATGAAGGCAAAGTTTTTTCTCCCTGAATCTATCAACATCAAATAGTTCCACAGGGGTCTGGCCCCTCATCCATCCATGCCAAACTGTGGCAACCCATTTTTGGCCAGATACAGTGCAGACTTCCTCATCTGCTGTGAGCTGCTGTGAGTTCCCAATTGTAATTGCATGTCTTGCCCAGGAGACACATTTTGCAGCCTTTCTCCCTGTCTTCCTGCTTTAATTTTTCTTTTTAAATGAAAATCAACTTGGCTCCTCGAAAAGCAACTTTTAAATCAAATAGTCTAACATATAACTTTCAAAGTCATACTAATTTAAATGTGTTAAAGAATGACAACAGAAAATATCAAAGTATTTGCTTTCTGTAATAATGTTTCTACAGGAAGAAAAACTCTGTGTAAACAGTAAAACCACCCCAGTTCATAACATACAACAGTCTACAATCTGAAGGCAGGCATCTCAGGCAGCGTTTGCTGGTTTGTGGGTCAGCATGGATGGGGCAAGCACACACTTGTTCAGAGCCGAAGATGCAGTGATGTTGCACACTGCCACATGGGCAAGAGCAGCAGGAACGTCTTGGATTTATTTTTCATTTGACTTTAATGTAATTTTTGGCCCTTTGACTTCAGAAGCATTTTGCTGTTGCCATATTTCTTAGGAACCCCCACATTCAGTTATGTAATTCCAGATGGGACTGCAACCAACAGTTGGATAATCTGGGAACCCCACAAGCATACACCCACACATTATATAGTTGTTATGTAGAAATTGTTATTCTTTGCATCTGAAATACCCCCTAGAGTCATATGTGTTGAAGGCTCGTCCCTTAATTAAACAGTTTTCAGAGGTAATGCCTGGGGGACATGATTAGATTAGGGGTTCCAACTTCATTCATTTGGTGTTAATCTGTCAGCAGATTTATAATTCAATGGGCTAGTAGGAACTGATGAAAACCTGAACCTCTGAAGGAAGTGGGTTCTCAGAATGCAATAGTCTGGGAGTTTTATCTATGTTCAGCTTTCTCTTCCTCCCTTTCCGCTCTCTTCCTTTGCTTGGTGTTTTTTTCTCTCTCTCCCTTCTTCCCTCTCTCTTCTTTTATTATCTCTTCCTTGTCTTGTCCTTTTAGTTTCATCAGCTGCTGCTGAGGGCAACAGAATCATTTTACCCATGAATAAATCCTGTGATAGGTTTGCAGTTCTTAGTGGTCAACCCTAAGCACATGTACATATGGCCAACACCAGTTGGACTCAATAAATTTTATATATGTGTTTGTGTGTGTGTGTGTGTGTGTGTGTGTGTGTATGTGTGTGTCTGTAAATACTAAAAAGGCAGTGTCCATAGAAGATGTGGGAGGGGGAAAGGGAGGGCTACCAATGATATAAATAAAGTATACTCATTTATGAAATGCTAAAAAATTAAAGAATAAAAATAAAAAAGAGGAACAGCGAAACAGTTTTTAAAATGTCCTGAGAGTTGTTAGGAAGCTTCAGCAACAATGGAGTACAAATGTCTAGACAGAAGACTTCAAGGTGCTAAAGCTGGGCCATGGAATGAGAAAGACAAAAGGGATCTGTCACAGTCACCTGGCATAAGAGACACCTTGCAGAGACAGTGAACATGAATGAGGTTCAGAGTCCTGTAGGGCAGCCAGCATCCTCCAGGGCACAGAATGTTTTCCATACAATAGAAAAAGCAGACTGTTCCCAAAGCAGGTGGGTATGGAGGTGACACTTTTCTCCTGAATAAATCAGAGGGCTTTGGATGACCATGTTATTATTTACATATGACCTTTGCCCCCCCCCAAATATTTTCACAGTGATGATCTCGTCCCCAGATGTTTGTGCGACTGAATGGTTATTTGATCATGAAGACTAATCAGTTGATGAATGTATTAGTTCTTTTTCTCAGTGCTGTAATAAAATACCTGACAAAAGCAGCTTAAGTCAGGAAGGGTTTTTTGTTTGTTTCTTTTACAGTGTGGGGTATGCATTCCATCCTGACAGTCAAGGCAAGGTGGCAGGAGTGTGAGTCAGCTGGTCACGTTATGTCTGCAATTAGGAAACAGAGAGCTGAATATTAGTGCTCAGCCTGATTTCTTTTGGTTCAGTCAGAGACCAGTTCATAGAATGGTGCCACCTGCATTTAGGGTCTTCAGATCTCAGTTAATGCAATACAGAGAGGCTGTCACTGACAAGCCTGGAGGTGATTCTAGGCTTCTGTCAAGTTGACAATATTAACTAATTAATTTCTAGCTAAATGGACAACTAGGAGGTCTGGCCTATTTGGAGGTAATATGTCAACAGAGATGGGTTATGGGAAAGGTTTGTTCATTCTCTCTGTCTCTTTCTCTCTGTCTCTTTCTCTCTTCTTCCTTCCTAACATGTCCTTGAACCTGCAGTCTTCCTGCCCTTGTCTTGGAGTGCGGTAGTTACAGGCATGGACCATCACACTTCATTTTATGGTCGGTTTCACTGACTTCCAAAAATAGCATTCTCTCAGGACTGGTAAGATGGTTCAGTGTTGAAAAGGACAAGCTGCTCTTGCAGAGGACCTGGGTTTGCATCCCAGTACCCACTGGGTGGCTAACAACTGTCTCTAACTTCAGTTCCAGGGACCCTATGCTCTCTTCTAAGCTCTACCAGCATTGTAAGACATGAGTACACTTATATCCACGCAGGCAATACACTTATACACATAAAAATAATATATATAATAAATAAAAATTTAAAATATGAACAGCATTCTCAAGAGTAAATTTTCCTATTGCTACAAGAAATAAGATGTATTATATATGGCAAGATTTTGTATGACGTTTTACCAACAGTACCAGCTTCCTATATAATACTTTTCTAAGTGATAAAGGAGGTTCTCTCCATTGAAACCACAGGCTCCATATCTACAGGCATACACTCACAAAAGAAAAAAGAATCTCAGGATCATCCAAACCAATGTTTCCTGTTTCTAAATTTTGTGCATTGAAACTGAGTGACATAAACAATGTTTTTAAAGTGATAATCTTTCAAGAACTAAAAGTTAAACAGGAGCCTATGTCCTTCACTGGATTGTCCCCAATTTCACTGTGCCTGGAGCATGTGATATAATTATGCGGTAAGGTGTCTAGGTCTACAGTAAGAAGATACCCACATTTTACACTTTAAAATCAAGCAACAATTAAGCTGTGAATTTCATGAACCTATTACTTGTACATAATTGTCAGACTATTTTCAGGCCATAAATAACCCTGCAATTACTTAATGCTTTTTATGGTTTGTAGTCTGCATGGTAACAATTACATTATTACAGAATAATTACATGAATTACTTTATTTGTAATTGCCATAAAAAGCATTATTCCAGCACTTTATTCAAAGCACAAAGACTGAGCACAATGTAGGCAATGTTGAGCATTTGATCTATCGTTAGGGAATTAGGCCTCCACCTTTTGTTCTACAGTTGAAGAACCACATATATGAGTCTTGTGGGTCATTTGTCAAATGTTCTTTTTGTGTTTAAAACATACTTGCTAAAAGGAGAAACAGAAAACTTCTTAATTCATTTTATTGTTTCCTCTTTGTTACGGTGCAAGACAACTCTCTAAAATAAATAGGCCCCAAGTGACTAGATATAACTTTAATAGATTCAGTTTCTTGAGACCCAAGGATGTTTGAATGGTTCTAAACATTATAATTTGGGAAATAATTTCTTCATGAATGATGGTCCCAATTAATTTTCATGAATTTAAAAATAATTGTTTTACCACTATCAGATGTGTGATCAATCAAATGGAGAAGATCCAGTTGGAGAAGTTATCATTTCCTTTCCTTCATGATTATGTTCCTGTCATAATAATTTACCTGTAATACCTTGATACTACAAGACTCATTCTGAGATGACATCATTCATTATTTAATTTATGTAACTACAAACATATAATTATGAAAAATGAGAAAAACATAATTCTTCCCTCTTTGTATGCTTATTCCAGAACAAGCAAATCTTCATAAATTGCTAGAAATTCTACACTTTACTCTTTTGACAATGAAATTTCCCATTTAAGATTACACAGATAGTTCATGGATTCAGATGTCTACCTTGTTTATTCCCTCATTGTATGCCAGTGCTTTTCAGGGCTAGCATCCTGTGGTGGTTTGAATGAGAACGTACCCCATAGGCTCCAAGTAGTTGGACATTTTGTCCCCAGTTTTGGGAGGTTTTAGGAAGTGTGGCCATGCTGGAGGAAGCACACTGCTAGGGGCAGGCTTTGAGAGTTCTTAAGCCTTGCCGGATGTCCAGTTTTTCCTCTGCTTCCTGTGCCTGCTTGAAGAGGTGATCGCTAGGTTTTCCGCTCTGCTTCATGCCTCCCATATCGTTATGGACTCTAATTTCTCTGGAATTGTAAGCCAAATAAACTCTTCCTTTTATAAGTACCTTTGGTCAGTATTTTTCACCACAGCAACAAGGAAGTCACTAATACACAGCCCTTCCTTCTGCACAGTCACCTATCATTGCCAGTTTGCTTTCTGTCCACTCCTATTACAGGGATATAGTCCTCTTTCCTCTCCTCTATGCATTTGGAGTCTGAATTTTTTCTTGCACATTTGTAACATCCTAAAATTTGATTTTCTCAGTAATTATATTCTGATCTTGGATTTCTTAGGAAACATGAAACTGAGCACCTGCAAATACATGGCCTTGTGAGGACAGAGAGGCTTTTCTCAGATTTCTAGGGAGTGGCTCTGTTGAGTGTCAGGAAGCTGTGTGGACCTTTTTTTCTATGATCACGCTCAAGTTTTTCTCATTTGAGGAGTATAGAAATTTCTTTCTGTCAGAAGAAGAATTTTTAGGATTCTCTCTGTCAAGGGAAAAAAGAATACAGAATCTAATCTAGATATTGACAGCAGATTATTTTTAGTAAAGAAAGCTTTTGCAGCAAGCCACACACCAATGAAAATATTATCCCTGAGATCAGGGAGAGTTTTTAAAAACATTGCATCAGGCAGAATTCTAGGGAATCCAATTGTATGTATATGTATGTGTATGTACATTTATGTGTGTGAGTGAATATGCGTATGTGTGTTCATGTATATGTGGATTATCACATGTATCTGTATATATGTATAAGTGTATATGTATCTGCATATATTGGTGCATGACTATGTGTATATGTACCTCTATTATCTATCTATCTATCATCTATCTATCTACCTATCTATCTATCTATCTATCATCTATCTATCTATCTATCTATCATCTATCATCATTCATCTACATTGCCAATGCTAAGGTTTGAGTCCAAAGACTGTTGGCTTCAGAATTCATTTTTGCCCAGGAGATGTCATTTTTGTTCTGTTCAGCTTTTCTCAATATTTGACCAGGTTTATCAAGATTGATCCACAATATGTAGGGTAATCATCTATATTCAAAGTCCATAATTTCAGTACTAATCTCCTCCAAAGCATATTCACACAAACCTCTGGAATAGTGTTTGACCATCTGCCTTGGAACCATGGTCCAGTGAATACAAAAAGTATCAGAGGTCATTGATTAGAAAATACACAGGTGTATTTAATGGAAGTAAAATATTTGTCTTGAGTAAAATATAAATGCACAATGTACACTTTCATATGCTTTTTATGAGGGTTGTAATTCACCATGTACATGTCTCTAGACCTCTGGCAAATACACTGTTTTTAGGAATTTGGAATACGGCAGAGATAATGCCTTAGGTGTCAGGACAATGCTGCGTTTTCAACATCGACATCTACTTTGTATTCAGAATTCTTTAGCAGGCTTCTTTCTTAATCTCTATTTCTACTTAGGTAACAATGAAAATGAATTACTGAGATAAGGCACTGTTTATGTGTCAAAGTGACTGCGTCATGACACCCAGATCATGGATGTTGGTTTAAAGGTGATTTTGGATGATGCTTTCATTTAAGTAATGGAACTTGAGTAACCAGATTAGACTTCATAGCACTTGTGAACTTCATTCTGTCAGTTGAAGGAATGAATCAAAGAAACGGATGGCTTTCTTCAAGAAGAGAATATCCTAGGAACACTGTAGAACGCGTGTGCTACTGTGGATATTCTGAGTTTTCTGCCTGGAGGCTTTCTCTATCAGATTTTTTTTTGGACAGGGTGTTACACTAAATTTTCCCCTTCCCTTTCTCTGTTCGATCCACCCTCACTCTCTCAGGGTCTCAGTGCTGATGCAGGTCAACAAACCGGCATAACACATTTTTATCTTGGGGTTCGCATGGTTTATATGACAGGGATGTAGCGACCTACAAAAAGACGGCTTTTCATAAGTCATTCAAGCCCCATTCACAGGCTCTGTTCACGTGTCCATATCCCCAGGATGCTGCACTTCGCCCCAAGGGCCCCACAGACGCTTACTCTCTGGTCCAGTCTTGCTGCTTGCTCTGACAGAAACTAGGCTCCACCCTTCCTCCCAGAGTGCCCTGTGCTTCCCCATTGCTCATGCTTTTCAGGGGAATGAGTGGTTTCCGGGCTACACAGGGTCTCCCTAGTCCCAGCCCCCTTGGCAGTCTCTAAGTACCAAACTTGCCTTGATCTCACCGATATCCGCCTGCCTCTGCCTCCCCAGGACAGGGATTGAAAATGCACACCACCTCGCCTGGTGTTCTCTACCAGTTTTGGAACCCAGAAGGTTTCCACAATATTTTTTTTAATTAATTTTGTATATTATTTATTTTAAATAAAATCACTTTATTTTAATTAAGTCACAAGTAAAAACATCACGCAGCTAGTTTAAGGAAGCCACTGAAAGATTTGTCCATTCCCAAACTCTATACATTCTTTAAAATAAATCTCTTCCTACATAAAATACATAACCTCCTGCTGTTGTTTCTTTGGAGAAGGCTGCATAAAAAATGATCAAATCTGAAAACTTAGTCTAAATTGAGACCACTGGAAAATGATAACCAAGATAGGTTAAAAATAATAGCAATGAAATGTGGAGCAAGAAAATCTACACTTTCATTTAAAAAGACATGAGTGTCCTGCTTAGTGTGCCCTGCGATGTTTTAGTGTTTGGAGGTACAGAACAATTTTACATGCTGCGCACTCTTACAGAGCTTGTCTAACATGAATCTAAACATGGTGACCATCAACTTAATAAAATTGGGAGAATTCTGCAAAATCATTTTTATGTATTATTCAAAAGCACTAAAGTCCTACAAAGCAATAACAATTTGAAGAACAGACATCAAAGAGATATAATAAAATCTAGCTAAGATGAGGGGATACATCTATAATCTCAGAAATTGAGAAATTGTAGCAGTAAGGTCATAAGTTTGCGACCAGCCACGACCACATAGCCAGCTGGGTACATAGTGAGACCCCATTTTGAAAAATAAAATAAAAACAAAAATTAAAATGCAATACATGGTTTGAAATTAATAAGAAATGAGAGAACATAGTTGTAGAGAAATAGGTAGCATATTCTCTTTAGTATCCCAGATTGGAAATTAGAGAAATAAATAATCAGGAAAATACTTATCATTAGAATGAAGGGTGCAATAAGCAATAATGAAAATCAATTAAAACAGCTTTTAGACAGTGGAGAGTAAATTCAGAAATCTGCATGGTGAGAAAATTTAAAAAACATTTGCTCTAGGTAACCATGCAGTAAAAAGTTGGAAATTTTAAGATCTGTGTTTGAGATTCCCTTTTGTCCTTAACACCTGCCGCTTTAGAAAAATCTTCATTTCAACTCAACTGCATCATGTGTAACACCAGAAAATCTACTAAATGTGTTTTGAAAATGAAATTATGAAGCTGCCCCCCACACACACACAAGAAAAAAAAAAAAACGAAAAAAAAACCACTAAACGATTTTATCCTAATCTGAGTTCTTGAGGAATATGTAGAGGAAGAGACAGAGGTGGCTGAGAAACTTACAAAATACGGAGCTTGGTAACTGTATGGGAAAAGAAAGGCAAAACACAATGCACAGTTGTTTTTTATAATTTTAATTTTATTTATTATTTTTTATTTTATGTGTATGAGTGTGTTATCTGCCTTTATGTAAGTGCCCCCATGTCATGCAATGCCTTCAGAAGTCAGAAGAGGGCATCAAATTCCTCTGGAACTGGAGTTATGGACAGTTGTTTGCCACCATGTGGGTACTGGAAATTGAACCTGGGGCCTGTGCAAAAGCAGCCAAAAGTCTTAACCACTGAAACAGCTCTCCAGCCCATCTCTGTATTTAGTGCCATGTAAATGGCAAAGTCTCTGTTCTTACCTATGATATCTTCAGTCCTAATGGACAACTTACCAAGACCTTATGATCTGCTGGGTGATATCTTGAAATGTAATGCATCCTCAGCTTATTCTGATGTGATTGTAATAGTCATAATCAATTCTGAATTTCTACATCACATTAGAGGCTCTATATTAATTATTAATATCCATTACAAACATTCTGTTCCTCAGCCATACTTTCCTTAAAGTAGGAATAATATCAGGTTTCCCAGCAGTTAAGCACTTTCCCTGTCTCAGAAAAATATTGAAAGCTGGGGTCTCATTCTGGGCAACCACAAACACTAAGTCAATTTTAATTAGCCCTGACATTCCTTAGTGATTAAGTTTAACATATAATTCAAAGCAAACACTCTAAAGTTACCCAGAATGAGAAGCATAAAATAAATAGTTTTCATTTCAATGAATTTAGAATATTGATTTTTATGTATCTGATTCAGAATTTTCAGATGAGTTTTTATTTATACCTACATATGTTTCTTCTTTCCAAACCACATCAAAGAGCCAGCAGATAATGTATGTAAATTTCTGTAGTCCCCTCTGTCATAATTCCCTATGATGGTATTGCTGGTAGAATTTCAAATATACTTATTTTTTAAGTATATGATTTAAGAAATTTGATTCTAAATTAGATATTCACATAATAAAGTCACACTTTATCACATGGAGTTTAAAGCTATTTCCTTCTACAAAAGCTTAAAAAATAGTTGGAACTGAATATTTTATGCTTTTATTTTTGAGTGAAGTTGACAGCATAAAGTATGCAGTGATTAATAGTCACATAAAATATATGGGCATTTCTTTTTATGATGCTTGCCTGCCATTGATATGCAATTGAATTTCCATTTTTAAAACAAAGCTCTCACTATATTTCACAATGCACCATCCTTAACTTTCTTTTACTTTGTATGAGATGTTAATTTTTCTAAATCCTTACAAGTACCCCTTGTTCATTGTCCTAAGGAAAGGATGTCAAAAAAGGAAACAACATCACTAATAATGTATTGTTCCCCATTCCTCAAGAAAGGAATTTTCCTTCTGAGGGAAACTGTAAGACTCTCCATTTCACTTCTGCCTCTGGGCAGCAGCACGTCCACATCCTCAATCCTGTGTGTTTGAAAATGCAGGGATTACAGGTTCGAAGATAAAACGTTCACCCAGAGAAACTAGGACTGAGTGAAACACTTGTGGAATTTTTTTGTTGGTGGTGGTGGTGGTGCTGTTTTTGTATATAAAGTGACCTCTCACTTTCTTTTCTTTACTTGAAAGCTAAGCCACATCCTATAGAGAATATATTGTTATTCATCCAACTTTTCAAATGTGTTACTGTGGAAATGTTTATAGAATATTTGGTCTGTCACTATGTTAAAACAGAGTCCTCTTGGAATTGGTTCTTCTTTTTGTATGAGTTTCCTCTAAAAGCTACATGTCACGTTTCCCAGTGGACTCTAGCCTCCATCCAAGCATATCAAGCACATTTATTTTTATCTTGTAGGTTCATATGTTGTATGGTATTCTGAAGTGTGGTTTAAAGCATATATATAATTTGCATGTCAGCAATGTACTACAGCCAAAACGACTTCAAGTTGGTTTCTGTAATGAGTGCAGGTTTTTCTGATTTCTTGTTGCAGTAGTTATCTATATTCCCCTTTCCTTTTCAAATGTTTAAATTCAGGTGACAAATTGCAACCAACAGAAGCGTCGAAGCGTCTCTTATGAGAATCATATCTTTGAATTTAAGCAGTGTATTTTCAGAAAAAGAGTAAGGTGTTTAGAGATCTCCATGAGCTCAATGTGTAGCTCGGGGACCTCAGGATTTGCTTAGTCACTAGAATTTACTAATGGCCATTTAGTGGGTGAGTTCAGTTGTTCATAATTATGTGAGAAATCATTCTGTCACAAAGTAATCAATTATACTTTATGCTCTGCAGAAAAGCAACATATCTGAAAAACAAACAGGTATGTTTGCAATCAAATTACACTTCCTTCTGTTTATAGACCACTTATTTACAGTCTTCCCTTTTTCGTTATATATTTATTACTTTAAAAATTGGAGGATACGTTTGAGAAAAATAAATCCAACATCAAAAATACAGATGCATCTAAAAACTGTTTGGTAGAAGGACAGTGACAGGGCATAATAAAGTCCTTTGAAGCTGTAGTACTCATAACTCTTAGATGAGATATATCAAGGTCAATAAAGGGAAGGCTTGTTGGTTTCCTAGCATTAAATGGAAAATAATTTATCCAATACATCATATTGACACAAGACATCATGGGTCAGGAGAAGTGTGCCTTCTGAAGAGAATTTGAGGGATAAATATATTTTATGGTCAAATGACCTTATTTGTGAATGACTTTTTCTTTTGTCAGAATAAAACTATGATGTGCTGATTTTGGAATGCTAACATTATCTATCATTCACCGTGTGTGTGTGTGTGTGTGTGCATGCAAAGGCCAGAGCAAGATATCAGGTGCCTTCCTCTATCTAATGCTATCCACTTTATGTTTAATTTGTATTCTAAGTTAATGATGGCTTTATATATAATTATATAATTATATATATACATATATATATAATTTCTTTGGCATTTTTTGGGAATTTATACATGAAGACAAAGGTTTTTAAAATGTTATATGGGTTCTGGAGATTCAAATTCAGGTTTACATGCTTGCAGTACAAGTTTGGAGCCACCGTTTTGCAAATAGCAGTGTGATGTGATAGAGGTAAGTTTTATTTAGCAGGAGGTGAGTTTTATTTACCAGGAGTCCTGTCCTTCACATGTAGAAATTATCCAATAGCCTTTACTGCCATTTTTGAGCGTCATCAATACTCTACCACCCTCAAGAAAATGTCATTTTTAGGTGAAATACGGTGGGGCATGCCTTTAATCCCAGTACTTAAGAGGCAGAGAGAGGTGGATCTCTATGAGATTGAGACCAGCTTGATCTACATAATGGGTTCTGCTGTGACTACAGGGAGACCCTGTCACAAAAAGGCTAAAGAAAAGAGCCACCTTTAAAGAGACTGGCTAATTGATATAAATCAAAATTATATATTTTATAGAACTCCTTTGAGATATAAGTAATTAATCCCAGTACTTAAGAGGCAGAGAGAGGTGGATCTCTATGAGATTGAGACCAGCTTGATCTACATAATGGGTTCTGCTGTGACTACAGGGAGACCCTGTCGCAAAAAGGCTAAAGAAAAGAGCCACCTTTAAAGAGACTGGCTAATTGATATAAATCAAAATTATACATTTTATAGAACTCCTTTGAGATATAAGTATCATCATTATTTAATGATGAAAATGTTGTCCCTGAGAGGCATCAAATAATTTTTGTGTTTATATGCCCAGTGAGACAAAGTCAATTTTCAATTCCAAATGAATAAAAATCCTAGGTCTGTTAATTTGCATCCTAGGGATAGGGAAGATGGGTGATTTATACTCCCTCCAGACAGTTGTGAAAAAAGTAGCTCAGAGTGAGTGTGTTCAGAAGTGTCCTGTGACCCTGACACAGTCATCAGCTGTGGCTGTGGAATCCAAGGAAGAATGAAGGACTCTAGTTTAGCTGGACAAAGACTATGAAGATAAATGGAATATTTTTGGAAACAGGGTCTCCCTGTAGCCTCAGGTGGCTTGGAACAACCTGTCTAAATGAGGCTTGCTTTGATCTCACAGGGATCCATCTGCCTCTGCCTATGGAGTGCTGGGATTAAAGGTGTGCATCACCAAGCATGACTTATAAATGGTACTTTTTAACACCTGAAAGATTATAATAATGTGTAGCTATTTGATATCCCCAAACTCATCTTGACTTATATGCTGAATTAATTTATAATTTTGTAAATGAAGAACCTGAGGACAGTGGCTAATTATTACAAAGGGAAATTGTTATGAGTTAAGACGGAATTTGAAACCCTTCTGTAGGGCACAGAAGTCTTTTGTTAGACAACATGCATAAAGGCAAGAAACATATTCTGAGCATTTATTCTATGTCAGACAATGGTACAGATGTGAGGAATGCAGTGGTTTACAGATAAGAAATCCAAGGCTTAATATAGATCCATTATGTTAAGGGAAATGGAAACTATAAGTTAATTAGGAAGTTGGTGATGGGGAATGCAGTAAACGTGGCAGGTGACCTGACTTTGGCTGGGACTCTTCCGTCTTAGCTCAAGCACAGCACTGCTCTTCAGTCAGAGTTACTCCTATCCATGTTACCCAGCAGCTAGGGATACAGACTGTGGGACTGGGCAAGAAGGCTCAGTGAGTAAAGCACTTGCTGAGTAAATGCTGGGTCATGTGTACATATCCCCAGAACCCACATTAAGGAAGAAGTTGTAGCACACATCTTTTATCCCAGCAAGCGTATGGCAAGAGGGGAAGGGGAAGTGTAGATAAGAGAATACCTGAAAGCATGCGCAGCAGAAAACAAGAATCGTGAAAGGTAACGACCAAACACAGAAGGGGGAAGATAGAGAGAGAGAGAGAGAGAGAGAGAGAGAGAGAGAGAGAGAGAG
>NW_008352891.1:1985707-2011559 GCF_000622305.1 Nannospalax galili
CTCTGGATTGCCAGAAAGAGGTCTAGATTGGTGATACATGTATAGCTAAAATGTTATAGTGTGACTTTGGAGGGGCTCATTCCATCATGATTATGCTTACTAAGTACAGACTTCCAAAAGAGAGGAAGGAATTTCCCGAAAGAAGAACATTAGCACTTCAAACTGAGCAATCACAAAGGTAAAGGACAACTAACAGGAAAGCAAGGCAACCCGAGACCAGTGGACATCTAGAAACACAGCCGCCAGGAAGTTGTGCACTCATATCCGGATTCTACATACTACGCTGTAAAAATAAACAGATTAAAAGATAATTTATGAAAATTCCAGGTTTTGAAAGCTTCAAATCTTTACTCTTTGAACACATTTTACTTTCCTTGTTGAACTTGGCCTATGAACCATTTTTCTCCACAGTAAGCAAAAGGTTCAAATCAGAGCAATGTTTCTGCACAAATGATGTCATAAAATAACAGAGTTAGATTTGATCAAATGCCATTGGTTAATCTACTGATACTTTATATATATAAACATATATGTAAATATGTGTGAACTTACTATACATTATATATATATATATATGTATGCACATCATAAGTACTAACTACATCTGTGCCATACAGTATACAATACCTATTGGGAAATGTTCTTTTTCTGAATTTAGACATCAGTGGAATTCAGATAAGATTATAGGAAACCAGGGCCGAAGTCTTGTTCAGACATGTGTCAGTACTGCCTGTCACTAGTTCACATCTTTAAAAATATATAATATTAATTAATTTTTTAATATGTATGATTGCATTGACTGCATGTATGTAAGTGTACCCGTGTTGCACAATACATGTGGGGATCAGAAGAAGATGTAGGGTTCCCCCTGGAGTTACAGATGATTGTTAGCTACCAAGTAGGTATTGGGAATTGAACCCAGGTCCTTTGCAAGAGCAGCCAGTGCTCTTAACTGCTGAGTCATCTCTCCAGTCCCCCTCTGTTTACTTCTTTCAGATATGCATGTAAGATGCTAGCTCCTGCATGGGGGGTAAGATGGTAGAAAATCCAGAAGAGGGGCAGTACACTGTCACACAAGACAAGAAACACTTAACTTTTAAGAAAGTGGGGGCCAGGAGATTTTAAGAAAGGCCCTGAGTTTTTAGCTCCCAAAGATTTTGTTTGTTTTTATTGAATTTTTGTGTATTTTATGCAGAATATCTCAAGCAATCTTAATCATCTTTATATACATGTCCCCACCAGCATCCTCCCAGAGATCCGCCCCCCACTGGAATCCATATACTCTGTCATTCATGTTAAGGCCTAATGTGTCAAGACAGTGACCCCAGATGTTCCCCAGTGCAAGTCTAACCACTGAAGTCTAGTCAGCCTATCTGGATTCTCTTGTTTTAGGTAGATCAGCTCTTCCTCACCCAGCAGTAATCAGTTTGCCAAAGTTTCTTCAGCTAAGATTGGGATATGCTGTTAATTTTCCCAGTTCTATGCTGTTTTTTGTCTGCCTGAGTTTCCACCGGACTTTTGTATGCTGACACCATTGCCATATAATCATATAATCAGTGTCCCAGGAGCTTGTAGGACTCTGGTTCCATATGGTCATATACCTCCTCCCTGGTTCTTCCACTCTTTCTGTCCCCTCTCCCAGTTGGTCCCAGAGCCCTGGGTGGGCAAAGTTTAATATAAGAGTTCTGTCCAAGGGCCAGCATTCTGCAGACTCTTAATCTCTAGTTTTGGTTTTTGTGTTCCTGGGCCTCTGTTGCATGAGGGATCTTCAATAATGAGAACTGATAGATTCATTAGTGTGTTCTTCATTACCTCTATTTTATGTTCCATGTGCCTTAGATACATGGAACATAGATGTGACACTTAGGCCTGGGAAATTCATAGACTATGTCTGTGTGTGACCAGTTGTGCTTGAAATAGTCTCTGACTAGAACAAAATAAGCTTTGTTGATGAGTGGTGACTGAGATGTTTGTAAATATAAGGATAGATCTTTTGAACATAGCAAGAAATAACATCAGCCTAGGGATGTGACAGTCTTGAGGTTTTCTCTAAGATCTGTGACCTCTCCAGCAATGTATATTTGGTTATGTGTACAGTACTACATTTGAATTTCCTCCCATTGAGTGGATTTTTAGTTAAATTAGGTAGCTGTTGATTATGCCCAAGATAAAAGTGCCACAACTACACCAATGTCATATGCTGTGCAAGTCATGATGTGGGTATTTGGTCTTGAAGCTGGAGTTGGACCATCAATTGATGTTCTCCCTTAGCACCATGCATAGTATTTCCAAAGCTACGATAGCTAGCCTTCAGAGGAAGTGGCTTCCAGGTCAGTTCCAGCTCCATTGCTCCAAATCCTGTGTCAGAAGAATGTTCTGTCTTCAGCAGTAGGGTCTTACCTTCAACTTCTGGGCTGTGTAATTCTGGGAGTCTCTTGGACCACCCTGGCCAACAAGTCAAAGGTTGGTTTCTCCTGTCTGGCACTGTTTTTTATACATGGACTCATTTAGAGAGATTGTATGTGTTATTTGTCATTATTTATCCTTCCTCTCTCATTGTCTAGCTCTTCTGCCATGGTGTCTCCATTTTCCCCATTTCTCCCTTGACAACACCAGTCTTCTATGGTCCCACCTCTCTTGAGCTCCTTTGTTTCCTTTATCCTCAAGTTTCCTTGTATAACCCTTCCTCCTCCCTCCCATTTAAATACTCCCACATTATTCATTTCTCCCTTACTAACACCGCTTTCTATTGTTTTTCTCTCTCAGGATTTTTTGTTTCTTTTACCTCCCTGGTTCCTTTTCATTATTCTGGTCCCTGCAGTTACATCTGAATACATACTCACATATAAGTATTTGGTGCTAGGATCCACATATGAGGGAGAACATACATCATTTGTTCTTCTGAGTCTTTGTTATTTTACTTAATGTCACAGTTTCTAGTTCCATCCATTTACCTGCAAATTTCATGATTTTGTCTTTCTTCACTGATGAGTAGAACTCCATTCTGTAAATGTACCACATTTTCGCTATCCACTTGTCAGATAAGGGACACTTAGGTTGCTACTATCTTTTAGCTATTGTAAAAAGAGCAGCAAAAAACATGGATGTACAAGTGTCCCTGAAATAGGATGAGTCCTTTGGGTATATGCCAAGGAGTACTATAACTGGGTGAAATAGTAGGTTCATTTTTGTTTTTTTAAGTTTTCCACACTGCTGCCCATAGGGATTGAAAATGTGTACAATCCCACCAGCAGTGGATGAGCATTCCTCTTTCCTTACCCCTTACCAGCATTTGATATCATTTGTTCTCTTGATCTTAACCAGTCTAACTGGGGTAAGATGAAATCTTAAGTTGGTTTCAATTTGCATTCCCCTAATCACTAATGATGCTGAACATTTTTAAAGATGATGCTTGCCATCTTTATTTCTTCTGTTGAGAGTTCTCTGTTTAGACCTTTAACTCATCTTTTCATTGGTTCATTTGTTTTCTTGATTCTTTGCTTTTTGAGTTTCTTATATCTTCTCAATGTTAAACTTTTAAGTTGCGTCACTGGTGAAGATTTTATTTTCCCAATCTGTGGGTTTTCTCTTCACTTTCTAGATTGTTTCTTCTGCTGTACAGAAGATTTTTATTTTAATAAGGATCCCACTTGTTGATTGATGACCTTAATCCCCAAGCAACTGCTGTCTGAGTTAGAAAATCCATTCGTACACCTGTATCTTGTAGGTTACTGCCAATATTTTCTTCTAATGGTTTCAGGGTTTCCCGTTTCACATTGAGTTCTGTGATCTATTTGGAGTTGACTTTTGTGCAGGTGAAAGATAAGGATCTAGTTTAATTTTTCTATAGGTGGAGATCCAGTTTCGCCAGCAGCATTTGCTGTAGATGCTGTCTTTTCTTCAGTGAATGTTCTTGGCCCCTTTGTCAAATATCAGAGGTGGCTGAAATTGCATGTAGTCATGTTTGGGTCTTCAATTATGTTCCATTGATCTATGTTCCTATTTTTGTCCCCATACCATGCTATTTTTTTTATCTTTTTGAGAAAGGGTCTCCATGTAGACCCAGATGTCCTGGAACTCACTATGTAGACCAGGAGATCTATGTTCCTATTTTTGTCCCCATACCATGCTATTTTTTTTTTATCTTTTTGAGAAAGGGTCTCCATGTAGACCCAGCTGTCCTGGAACTCACTATGTAGACCAGGCTGGCCTTGAACTCACAGAAATCCACCTGCCTCTGTCTCACAGGTGCTGGGATTAAAGGCATGTGCCACCACAACCATACTATTTTTATGACTATAGCTCTGCAGTATAGTTTGAAATCTGGTATAGTAATCCATTGCTCTTTGTGCTCAGGATTTCTTTGGCTATTTGAGGTCCTTTGTGGGTCCATATGAATCTTAGGATTTTTTTTTTCAAATTCTTTGGAGTATGTCATGGGTATTTTGATTGGCCTTGCATTGAATCTATAAATGGCTTTTGGTAGAATGGGCATTTTCACAATACTAATTCTTCCAATCCACGAGAATAGGGGGTCCTTCTATCTTCTGGTGTCTTCCTAAATCTTTTTCCTTAAAGATTTAAAATTTTCATTGTAGAGGTCCTTAATGTCTTTGGTAAGGGTTATTCTGAGATATTTGTGAGGCTATTGTGAATGGGAGGGTTTCCATGTATTCTTTCTCCAGCTGCTTGTTATTAGTATATGGAAAGGCTACTGATTTTGTAGACTAATTTTATAACCTGTCACTTCACTGAAAGTTTTAATCATTTCTAGGTAAATACCAAAGTTTTTATTATCATGGATGAATTATTCTAAGGTGGCATTCAGGAACAAAAGGTAGGCAGATCTGAGCAGGGACTCAGAAAACTA
The DNA here is from genome assembly GCF_000622305.1 of Nannospalax galili. NCBI lineage: Eukaryota > Metazoa > Chordata > Mammalia > Rodentia > Spalacidae > Nannospalax > Nannospalax galili. The sequence continues at coordinate 1,990,578 of NW_008352891.1, forward strand.
CAACAAAATGTGGCTTGTTTACAGGGAATAGAGCAAATGTTCACAGAGTTGTGTGAACATGGAGCAGCTTCCATATCTAATCTAAGCATAAGAGACATCGTGCTTCAGAACCTGCATGCAGTCTATGTGTCTTTGTCATCAGACATATTCTTGGCTGGTTGTCACTTTGCATGCTTGCCAAGTATGCTTTCAGCAGTGGTCTCCAACAACAGGAAATAAAAAGAGCCTGATTAAATGTAAGAAAGATGTTAGCATGAGGCTATGCATGTGCCTTTTGGACAGGCCTAAAAAAGTATCTTTGCATTTTGGTGATTGATTAAATAAAAATAGAACATGAAATTCTTGGAAGCTAATTTGAAAATGAGTAGTAGAAGAAAATACTACAAAAAGTTACAGGAAACTCCATACTTAATGGTGATTTGTTTCATAACTTCTATACAACATAAGGAAAATAAAAGGAGATCTATAATATAGACATTAGTATGTCATGGCTAAGAGATAATACTCAATATAAACATCAAAGTAAATATAACCTTTAAGGATTAAGAGAAAATCACTTTCCACAATTTGCAGATAAAAATGTTCATATGCATAAAATACATGATTCTCAAATTAAATATGATAAAAATAAAGCATGCTCTATATGAGCATATCACATAAAAATAACATTTTTATATTTTAGCAGTAAATGATTAGAAAGTTGCTTAGAAAATCCAACATTAACAATGCCATTAAAAAGTCACTTATCAGGGGCAATTCAACCAAAATATGATTAACATTAGTAAATAAATATTACAAGATTCAATTCTGTAATGATGTCATTTACCTTTATATTGTTTTAGCAGTGCTCATCAATTGTTTATTAAACATTTAGCCACAGAGTGGAAGACAAGTTAAAGGCCACAAATAAAATCTCAAGTTATGAACGTAGAACACCTAAGAAAATATTTCAATAAACCTTTCCTGTCACCACTAATGGCTCTACGAGTGTGAAAACAGCTGTATTATTATCAAAGAAAGTCACAGCCAGCTAATGAAGAAAAGGTATAGTCACTGGCATTATCTTTTCACACAGAAAATATTTCTTCAAAGATAAATCACTTAAGAGATAATTACAAGTTTCTTGTTAACTTTGGTCATAGGCCTGTGAGGCTACACAACCCCGTTTTAGGAAGATAGGGTGATTTAGTTTTCTCTCATTCCAGATTTTAGTTAAACTTCCTTTCAATTTTAGATCTCTGCTTGGCTTATGTCTAGTATTTCAGAAATTCTTGGCACTTGATTTTATATATTAATTTAAAAATAATCTTTTAAATATTACTTAGTGGAGGTATTGAAATAATCGATTTTAGCTGTTATTAATTTTCACATAATAACTATGTTTATTTTAAGATTAAATTTGATATAAAGATTAAATTAAAGATTAATTGAAGACCTGCTTAGATTGGTATCTAGAGTCAAAAGTGCCCAGAATATCTGAATGATAGAGCTGAATTATGATTTAATATTTTTTCCAACCAACTCTCAAGGCATATATATTATATATCAATAGTCACTAATATAGCATTATATTATCGCAATGAAGACTGATCCTCACCGAAAAAGAAACCCCAGAAACAGACTCACAGTTAGACTCACTGTAGTTCGCCAAACTAGTAAAAAATTCACTATGCAGAAAAAGGGAAATTATGAAGCTTGTTTCTATCATCTATCTATCTATTATCTATCTATCTATATCTATCTACCTATCATCTATCTATCTATCATCATCTATCTAGAATGTAAATTTCCTATATAGCATGTGACTATAACCTTAGTTGTCAAATATATATTAGATATAAACATATTTATAAACACAAATCTATTTTAACTTGTCTACTCCCTCTTTACATCAACTCAGTCATTTCTGGCTGGAGTGCAGGGATGAGTGTTGTAAGGAAATTATTGCTTTCTTTGGATATTTATTATTTACCATATGGATTTATAAGGCAAGAATAATACCCTTAGCTTGGGCATGGTAATGCCATGGGTTGCTCTCAGTTCTCATTGTTAAGCACTGATCCCCTGTCCTGGTGACCGCATCCACACAAGCCTATGTGTGTCTTAATAAGCTCCAGTGCATCTTTCCTCATTCTTTAGATGGGATGAAGTAGAGAAAAAACACAATGAATTCTGTCTATTGGCTGATTTCTTCCCCATCTTTAATTTCTTCTCAGAGATAAAGAAATACATTTTTAGATAAATACAGCTTTACAAAATACTGCAACTGCAACCAGGAGAAGTGAACAAAATAAAATCACTTCTTATCTCCTAAAGTGTTTTTCGCTGTGCTGGTAACATATAACGAATGAAAAATGGGTAACTCATTCTATGACTTAGCAAATGTTTATCTCAGTTCTCTGCTTGGGTTAATGGATAAGTCTTGCAATTGACTCATTTTGCTTCACATATTTTATAAAATAAATCTCTCAAGTATATCTACAGAAGTTCAAAAAACATCTTATTGCTTATATTTTCCAACTGTAACTATCACAGAACACATAATGAACATGATACAGTTTTGAGAAGAATACACACTGTGTGACCATTGCACATGTTCTCAGTCTCCTGGTATCAGAGGTGTTTATTTCTGACAGTCAGTCAGTGCTATACGAAGTTGAAACTGAGCTTAATTCTTAAAGTGTCCCAGTCTCTTTGCCAGAAAACGATGTAGGAAATTTTGTTCTGCTGTTTCTGATTTATGTTTAATGATTGCATGAGATTTCAGCTCCATCTCTCCCTATTAATCTCTACCTTCTTCCCTCCCTTTCCTCCCTCTCTTCCTTCTTCCCTCCTTCCCTCCTCCAGCCCTCCATCCCTTCCATTATTGGTTGGCTATCATGTTTTTCTGTATACATACAATTGCTTTAGACTTCTTTCTACCTTGAGGAGAACATGTGAAAAATAACAGAGCAGAAAAACAAGAACTTCTAAGAACTGATAACTTCACCAGCACACACAATTAACCAGTCTCTGAACTATTCTACTTCTGAAAAGGTTGAAATGAGATATTTAAGTCATTATTTCAATTATGAGTCATTTTGATGTTGAACTTTCTTTTATTTGCTGCTGAAAGAACAATCTAACCCATGCCTCTTTAGTGCCCCCTGAGAAAGACACAGTCCTCAGAAATGAGGGATGGAGCTATACTGATTTGATAATAGTCAACGGTCACTCTTTCTTGGCAGTTTATAGACTTGGCTGAATAGATTCCTGGTTCAATAGCAGAGAAGATGAAATTACTTTCTTTTAAACCCAAGCCTGATATCAAAGATATTATCACTGACCATGGCACTTTTTGTGGCCTGCATTTTTCTTAGCAGCAAGTGGTGAAAAATCTTTTCTGGGGGTAGATAATCCTGATCAAAACAGACTGAAGTTCCAAGAACTGAACTGTCCATTGATTTGCACAGTTACTGCAAAATCATGCCTCTTCTTTGGTGGTTTAAGGAAGACTTAGTTTTCCAGTTACTTCATTATAATAGGCTTAATATATATTTGAATCAAGGCTCCCATGAGAAAGAAAATGTCTTAGTTACCTATTTATATTAAGCTTGAAATAGGATTTTCCTGTAGCCCCAGCCAGCCTGGAACTCACTATGTAGACCAGGCTGGCCTCGATCTCCCAGAGCTTCACCTGCCTCTGCCTCCTGAGTGTTGTGATTAAAGGTATGTGCCACCATGCCTGAAATAAAAACATTTTGATGTTATGCTCTTCCAGTCTAACTTTATCACTTTGAAGTAACTAACAGTATGACTCAATACATCATTATGTAACATGGAAATTTTCTCATTTCTATCAAATTATTTCATTTATGCCTTTCCTAAAGGATTATATCATTTGACATTTTACCATAGATTTTTGGAGTGTTCATCATTATGTAACATGGAAATTTTCTCATTTCCATCAAATTATTTCATTTATGCTTTCCTAAAGGATTATATCATTTGACATTTTACCATAGATTTTTGGAGTGAAGCACTGCAGTTAAACACATTTAAGTGCTTGCTTTCTTCCAAAGAATGTTGTACACATTCAGTTTGCACTTTACTGAATTCTTCAGAACTGTTACACATGTCCTGGCACTCTAAAGGATTCCTAACTATCATGATTTGGAAAGAAATCATTTTATGACTGTTATTGTAAACAGGAATTCTATTGGTCTGTGAGGGAATACTTAACTTCAAAGATGTTTTCTTCATGGACAGTGTCCAGGGTTATCTCCCTTCTCTCCTCCACTTCCCATCCCCATGTTTTTTGCTACTTAGTTTCAAGTAATTATTTCTTATTGTTCCTAAAGTATACCAACATATTTCATTGCTATCTCTCAATTTTATGGAATTGAAAATGATGTGACAGAAGAAAAATCACATAAAATAATGTAAATACAGGGCATTTGATGGAGATAATAAAGTGTATCAAAAGTTCTTTGGGGACCTTCCTGGCAAAAAAAAAAAACTACCTGCTGTTCTGTCGTTATTCTTACAGACAGCAGTGTGATTTCTGTGTCAGTTTCTGCAATTTTCTGTTAGGAATCAGTGAGAGTTTATGATTGGTAGTTCAGTCTATGATCTTGAAACCAAACAAAATTACACTCCTCAAGATACATGTCTTTTTACTAGTATTGAAGAAAAATAAGGATTTTAAGAGTGCAGTGTGGCATTAGTAGCAGAAGTAACTATGCAAGCATTGTGGAACTGTTCTCTAGAACTTTTTCTTGCAAAACTGAGACAGTATGCAAGTTGTAAAACAACTTTTTTTTGCCCTATTCCCAGCCCTTGGCAACCACCATTTTACTCTCCGATCCTATGAGCTTGAATGTTTATATACTTTATATGGAGCTGCGCATTCTCTTGCAGCTTATTTATATAATTTAACAAAATGTTTTCTCTCTCTCTTTCTCTCTCTTCTTACTCTCTCATCTCTCATTTATCTGTTCATTTTGCACTGTTGCCTGCCTTTATGACAGGACCATGCTGTGACTGCTGGGGTCTTTGCATCTTTATATGTACTGGGAAATGTGAGGTGCTCTACCCCACATTTTATTCTTTCTCAATATACTTTTCATATATTTGAGTCATTTGAGACAACATAATTTGGGTAATTGTGCTATGTTTCTGAAGAAAAAGTATATCATTATTGCTTTGATCAGAATTTTTTTGTATCGATCAGTTACTCTGTATAACTCATTCAGTGAGTATTGTATATATTTTCACTTTCGTCTTATTTATTTTAAAACTTTATAGTTTACAAAATACAAGTCTTTTGCTTCCTTGATAAATATAATTCCTATTTTTTGGTTATTTTGATGCTATTGTTAACACATTTTTCTAAACTTTTATGTCAGGATACTGTGTTGTTAATAAAAACATAGAAGGCTTGGGAGTATCAAAATTAATGTACTGCAAATTAACTTGGTTCTTTTACTAGTTTTAGGAACTTTAATGTGAAATTTTAGGGTTCTCTATATGCAAGACCATTTCATCTGTGAAGTAAGAATACTTTGTTGTTGTTGTTTTTTTTTCAGTTTAGAAAATTTTTATTTTTCTTGTCCTGTTGCTCAATCCTGGGCTTCAAACCATGCTTTGAAATGTAGTAACAGTGGACCAAAATAGTTTCCCTTTCAGAAGCACTTTGTCTGCTCCCCCATTCCTGCCTGGCACACCTCTACATGTCTTTTTGAGCAGTCTAATATATGTACAAGCTGCCTATCTCTAAAGTTCTTTTCCCCATCACCGTCAGGTCAGAAAAAAGAATTCATTGCCTGTGGCCACTCCCTGGAAATCTAGAACATTGCAAGTCTGGAACACTGGCCTTTTTCCCTACTGAGGCGGTCTTGGGTGAATACAGTCTACAAGGACCTCCAGGCAGTCTTTCTTTGCTCACTTCCCTGAGCTACTGCAGCTTCTATTCTGATCTTTTTGGACCCAATTACCATTAAGTCAGTGGTGTTGTAGAGAAATGAAATCCACAGATTCCTATTCCTCCATCTGGCTGACATTTCTCAGTCCTCAAGAAACATTCTTATCATAAAACCTAGTACTCATAAGAATCTCGAAATAAAGCCATCCTACCATCATTCTGAATTTTAACATTTATTGAATTACACTGTAACTCTTCTGGGGCTTACTGAGACAAATAGAGACTACTGATTGTTGTTGTTCTTTGGTTTACTGTGTAAGTTCCAATCTCTTGTAAACTTCACAGTAGAATGAAGTAGAATGGAGCATAGCTTTAGATCTGCTATCAAAGTAACTTTCAAAACAATTGAGGCCCCAGATGGCTTGACAACCCATGCAGAACAGGATCATAGAAGTTCCCACAAAGGAAAGAGAGAATATTCAATTTTTTTTTCAAATAAGAAGCATTTAAGAAATTTTTGTTTTTTTCTGTTCCTGGGTCTACACAGTAATTCATTCATAAGCCACTCTAAAATTTGAAACATCATACAGATAATGACACAGATGATGCGTATAGAGAATCAGCTTTTGGAAAATACCAAATACATAAGAATGAAAAGCAAAACAATGTTTTTCTATTTATTAACTATCAATATCCTAGATTTCTGTTTAATGTCACATTACTCTCATGTTTTTTTCCAGAAAATATCTTTAGACATGATGTTACTACTTGAAATTCTTTTTGTATAAATTCCCAAGATTCCCAGAACTGCATGAATAAACACCAAATACTGAATTTTATGACACCTTCAATTGCCTGCCTAAATATGCTTTAATTGAAATCCTATCTCTCTGCACAGAGTTGCCTGAACATATCAGAGCAAGTTCTACAAAACAATGGGTCTTCTATATTTTCTTATATTCATATATGTATTTTATAAATAATTAAGGTAAGAATGACTTACAAGTGAAGTATTTCTTTTTCCATTCTAAGTAATTTTTTTCTGAGAAATTCCTTATTAAACAGCTGTATTTGCATACTGTTCTTCTGATCTGTAGCCATAGAAATTCCTTATTAAACAGCTGTATTTGCGTACTGTTCTTCTGATCTGTAGCCATATTGAAATGTTTTACATTTCAATATGTATAGGACTTCCTAACTTCATCTCATTTGTTTCCACACTATACATTTATTCAATTAAAAATGAAAGCCCATCGAGCTGTCTTCTTCTCAAGTTGCAACATTCCAAGTCTTAGACAGAGAATTTTGAGGTAATTAAATTTGGATCTATGACTGAGCTTTCATCTCTTTTTTATTTCAGTTCCTCCCCTGCTTTGGTAATGGCGAGTTTTAGGACTTCGGATTTATAATCTTTGTCTCAATATTTCAAGTTGTTAAATGCTTCAATGCTCATTTGTATGTATGAGTATATTTCTATTGCATTTATTAAATCTTTTAAGTTAAGACTAACTGATGTGGAGGAATATACCAAGAGCATTACATGACGTCCTTAGAGGTAAGCCATTGTAGAACATTAAATGAATTTGGGTGATTTTTCAAATGCATAAAAACACCTGAAAATTTAGTTGGTTGCAGTAGCTACAAGAGATAACTTCATCCTCCTGTACAGAAAATTATTTTTGCAATTTTTTGTGCATATAGAGAGTTTCTTCTCCTTTTCATTGGTACAGCAAGTTATAATAACTCTGTTACTTGTGTGTGTGTCTTTGTGTGTGTGTGCATGTGTGTACATATGTATTTTGACCATTGTATCAGATATACACATGTTTAGTGTACATGTGTTTATATAGTTTCATGTGTATGTGAACATATATGTGGGTGTGGGTTTCACTTGTGAATGAACACTAAAATTTCATGTCAGGTGTCTTCCTGAATTGGTCTCCACATTATTTCATGAAGCAGGGTCCCTTGCAGAACTGAGAGCTTACCCATTCTGGTTAGCTCTCTGCTTCCACTCCTATTGAGATCTTATGTAGGTTCTGGGGCTCCAAATTCTGGTTCTTAGTCTTATGCAGCAAGCACTTTGTCCCCTGAGTCATCTCCTCAGTCCATATATTTCAGTTTGTGAGATATCATAGACCACCCCTTGCATAGACAAAATTATAAATTTTATATGCACCACAACCAAATCTGAGTAAGTGAATAGCACTTTTAATTTGCTGAGAATATTCTTTTGTTGGTAAATGTTGATAGATGTTTTCAGAAAATTATACATAAAATCTGGCTCCAGTTAAAATGCCAGAAACACCAGTTATTTTAACATAAAATAAACCTGGGCAGTCTGTTAGTCAAAGTCTAAGGATGGAAACGTGAAAAATGAATAATGCTGGGCAACAGATGGTAATGTGAAAGGTGACCTATTATCCTTCATGTATGCGGAAGCAACCGGAGGAGGCTGGAATTGTTGCAACTCGGCTCCTTAGAGAAAGGATTGCACAAATTTGGGAAGGAGTATGGCAATGAGAAGGCATGGCTACTTAGGGGAAAAAATCAATTTTCATAATGAAAAACCAGGTGTGTGAAAAACGGTGATAGCTAGTGCTGGATTCTGAGAGGGTGTGAGGATTCTGGTCCTGCGATGGAAATAGAGAGAAAGAACAATGAATCAGTTTCTTTTCTCCATGTCCTGCCTGTGTGTATTTCAAAAGTCACCTCCATCTGACGAACCTGCCCAAGGGCCTGCTACAAAGAAGAAGCATAGCTTACTGAATCTCAGCATTTTAACTCAAAACATGGAAGACCGACTTAGAGCTGACTACAGGACAATTATAAACTGGCATAAAATTAGAGTTTCAGTAGATGTGATAGTTGAGATTGTCACCTTGACAGATTCTCCACTCACCTAGGGGACAAATCTCTGAGCAGATCTGTGAGGGAGTTTCTAGTTCAGGATTATTGAGTTGAGAAGATCCACCTTCACTGTGGGAGGAATAGTTCATGGGCTGGAGGGCCTGGAACTGAACAAAAAGGACCAAGGGGCTGAGAAGCAGCATGCATCTCTCACTGCTTCCTGACTCTGTACACTATGTGATCATGCTGTGGTTTGACTATGAAATGTCCCCCACTGGCCCATGTATTGGAACACATCATCGCCAGCCGGAGGTGCTGCTGCGAAGGTCAGGGCACCTTTAGGAGGTGGAGTCTTGCTGAAGGAAGTTCATCATTGGGATGGGGGGTTGCTGGTTAGTTTTAAATGTTAATAACCTGGAAAGAGAAACTTAATGAGGAATCATTTAGATCAGGTGGGCTTGTGGGCAGATATGTGAGAGATTGTCTTGATTGCTAACCGAAATGAGAACCATGAATGTGGGTGGCGCCTTTTCATACTTGTATAAAAGTGAAGAACGCTACCCCAGAGCAGCAAGCAGGCAGGCCGCATGGGTGCATTCCTTTCTCTGGTCTTCACTGTGCTCATGGTGTGACCAGCTGTCTCGGGCTCTTGCCTCTGCGAATTTCATTCAATTGTCAATGCAAGGCATAACACTTGCCTCAAAGGGGATAAGAGATAGTTGATTCTGGAGTCAAATATGAGTGACCATGGCCCCAGGACACAGATTCAGGTTACCCCAAATCCCATGTTCCAATGTGGTAATGGTTTCATGAAGGTTTTATAGTAACAGAACAAAGAAAAGTCATAAATCAGGACACTTTTCAAATACATTAGTGGAAACATTAAATAGGTCTCAGATGCTATCTGATGACAGTCTTAGCTTTTTGATTGGTAAGACCTGGTGATCTGCTAAGCTAATAAATTTTATTGGTCATGAGACTGTTACTTCAGAAACAGAGGTAGGAAATATTTGGCTGTTTATGGGGTTAAAGATATCCCCAGACAATCTTTGAATAAGCCCTGAATCTGCAACATCCCGGAGTCTCCACAGTCCAGAGCGATGATCAGTTGGTGAGCCTTGCAGGAATTTCAGTCCAAGGTGCAGGAGTTCTTTTGGCAACTTTCTTTCACAACTATAAATGTATTATGAAAGTAAAATGTTATCAAACAACATAATGAAATGAACAAATATGATTCACCTTCATAGCAAACACAATGCCATTTTACTCTGTACCTAGCACTGGACTTTTCATCTCCAGTTTTCACACACATTTCTTCTCATGTGTAACCTTTTACATCTTCTGCTGTTATATCCAGCTGGCAACATGGTTGAATTTGAACATCTCACAACTTCTGGAAATTCTATGACTTAATTGACTGATACCACAACAGGACAGAAACATTTACTTCTCTCACTATTACTCAAAGTTTAGAGAGACCGGCTCTCCCTAGGTGGTATATTCCTTCACAGTGTGCATTAAAATGAGGGAACAGTTACTTTCACATGGAAATCCTGACGAAAAGATGCTCTTGGCCATTGATCTGTTTAGCCTGTCCACTTGTTGTTCCCCTGGTGTTCATCCCCGGTATCATTGGAATATCATGAAAGGAGCTACAAAAAACACCAAAATTCAGAAAGGGTGACTTTTGAAAGACATAGTAATGAGTTTATATATAATACACTTTGTGCAAATTCTTTGAATCCTATATCAAGATGACACATTTTTCATGTGAAATAAGTCTTTGTATGATAGTGTACACATACGGTTCCATGAGAGACTGTTTCCTTACAAGGAACTTTAAAGTGTATTTTTTTCATTCTTCGAATACTTATGCATGCTCTCATTTTTAAAAACACTAATAAACTTAAAACTGTAAAAGGAAATACTAAGATGTCTAGCCAATATGCAGTGGCTGGTTTGTTTTATTGCAGTCATTTCTATAATTTTATGAGAAAAACCTAATCCAAGACAAATTCTGAGCTGAATAAAGCTCAAGGCAATTTATTACAAGCTTGGGATTATGTGAGCAATGCAGAATGTATGTCTGTTATACTCATGAGAGTTTGTCTCTAAAACAGATGAGGTAAAGGACTCTCTAGAAGAAAGTAAGCCACATTTGAATAAGTAGGTGTAAGATTTTCTAACAGTCATGCTTCCTTGTCTTTCTGGGTCTTTTGTGGGATGCGAAGCTATTATTTTCAAAGGTTTGCTAAGGAGTCCCATTGAAATCACATGGTGGTCCTGAGGGGCACCTCACAGGGTTGCAGTTGATAAAGTTAAACTCCAAATTACAGGGATGTAGGAAGGCAAGATATCTTGCTTAAACAAGGTAAGCACCCTTGTTTGATATTCCTAAAAAATACCTGGGAAAAAGAATGAGGCCCTTTCCAAGGTCATATACATGCAAGCCTTAAACCTGCTTAATTGCTGTTTTAACCTAAAATATTCATTTATATATGAAATGAAAGAAATGTATTAATTTTGACAAACTTGAAAGTATAGTTAATTGCAGAACCCTTTCTTCTTAGCCGTTGAGAGACTTTGGTCAGAATCTGAGTAAGGGACTCCATCCCCTTCCCATGTCACCATAATTTCCCCTGAATTTTCTCCTGTCTTGGTGGTATATATGTTAGGTTATTATTTCCTTGAAAAATAGTTTGGGAAGATTGATAAATTTCTATTGTTGGCAAAGATTTTTCTGTCTGTTGGTTCTTCTGATATTGTCCTGTTTCTCTACAGAACTGACCAGCTGTTAAATAATACAAGGTAAGAACAACTAACCTGCCTGGGAAGAAGGGAGATGGTAAAACCCATGCTGGATTCTGAATATTAAAAAATTACTAAACACCAACAAAGACAGAGAAAAGATTTTCAACCAAAGCAAGAGTAAAGTTTAAGTAAGCCTGGCACTGTAGAAAACCAGCAGGAACTGGCTGACCCCTGAGTACATAGATCAGCCAAAAGGCTTTCTTAGAATGGGCCCAATACTTTCAGAGGTATGAGCTATGTATTACAAGCTAAGATTTCCTCTCCCCTTTTTAAAAGTTATTTTATCTAGTTTAATCTTGAGAAAAAGAGGAGGGAGCACATCATTTTCACAAAATTAATTTCACGTTCTTATTTTTAGCAGCATAAAGAAGCTAGCTCCCAAACCTCTGGGTATGATTGAAGTCACCTGCAGACACAAAGATTGTGGAATTGTGTTGGAGGAAACTAAAAGAAGCCCATAATAACCATAATCATAAATAGTTATAAGTCTGGGTACTCAAAAACCTCCAGGGGTCAGCAACGGGTACAGAACACAGACATTGAAATTGTTGGTACTAGAAAGAATGGAGGTTGTGACAACCATTATGATCATCTCTTTAAAGTTCTGTCCCATTGTTGAACATAGGACACTAATCTGTACAATGCAGCAGTATCTACATTATCGAGTTTTAGAAACCTTGGAGACAGAAAAGATAGAGGAAATTCTTTGCCTTTTGTCACACTCTGGTTATTCATGCTTATTGAGAAGGAAATTTTAAATACCACAGGGCTTTCAACAAGAAAACTCCAAAACCAATATTATTGAATTGCTTTTCCATTTTCTCTTTTGCTTTCCTGAGGCAAATAATTTATTCTCTGCAGGGAAGGTGGGAAACAAACTCATACTAACACTTGTTTTATCCAATCAGAAGGGGAACACTGTGTACAAAATATTCTTAAAGAAGATTAGAATGTATTTGGAAGTGAGAGAGGTGTGTTTGATCTAGTTTGACCCATCATTAGGTATCAGTTTGAGACATAACCAGAATATGCATCAGTGAGAATGTTTTATTATGAATGTCGGATTGTACATCTGCATTGTAGAGTCCAATGATTACCATGCAGATGCTCCATGCATCCAAGCTGAATTAACTCTACTGTATTTGATGTCTTCTTTTGATCCCTTTAATGAGGTCTATATCTTTCCTCTTATTTATTTATATTTTATTGTATGTGTCTTAGGTGCTCAAAGTGACATTTTTACATGGAAGTGAAACAGAGAAAAATCAGGTGGCCCTTAAGTGAGAAAGTAAATTTTTTTTAACAGGTGAGCAGTGACAACTCGGGGTTTAGGGTGTGGACAATCAGTCAATAGTCTTCAAAGCCACCCCAGAACAGTGACTTCTGAGTTCTTCACCTCACAAACTCAAAGAATGAATTTCACAGACAACAAAGAAGGAGTTTGACCATAGAGAGAAGAGTGAACACAAGAAATAGCTGCCACTGAGTGTCTTTGTCTAGGGGCTCACAAAGCTTTACTGGACTGAGTTATGAGGAATTAGCCGTGTCCTCCAGTAGTCCAACCTCTAACCCTCAGGAGGTGTTCCTTTACCTCTGCTTCACTGTGGCTAGGCCAGAGCTTTGGGCCTAGTCTCAAGGTTTTTTGAAGCATCTGATCACACAGCTTCCAGGGAGCTGTGCTTATTAGATGTTATGTAAAACGAAAAGAAAGATAACAAGAAACCAGAATATGAACCAGTAACCCTAAACATTTCTAGCCTATGGCTCTGGCAGAACAGACCATAGATACAAAGGCATTCTGGTTTTTGGCCAAGATAGAACTGGTTGTCAAGGACAGGAATCAGAGCTGCTCATTTTTGAGCTCCCTTCCATAAACTGCCTGAAAGGTTTTAATCATATTCTCATCAGACATACACAGACCAATGCAAGTGTCAGGAAATTAACCTACATATCATATTTTACAGTTTTTAGTAAAGGCACCTAAAACCTACTCTTACAAACATTTCTTGACAATCACATTTAAAAGATTAATATTTTATGTTGTCATACTCTTTTCCAAATTGGCAATACTAATTAGCATTCCTAAAAACAGCATGCAAGGGTTTTGTTTTATTACATATCTACCAATATTGATTATTGTATGCCATTTTGATATAAGTTTTTGTAACAGGAAAAAGGTGACATGTAATTGTAGTTTTAATGTGTAACCCCTTGATAGCTAATGATGAGAAGCAGTTTTTCATAAACATTTTAACCACTTAAATGTCTTTTCTTGTGGTGCTGGGTTTCAAGTTCACCATCTCATGCATGCTAGCCACACTCTACCTCTGATGTCTAGTCCAGCTCCTTCCAAATATGTGATGTTTCATGAATTTCTATGTTATCCTTGTACAAGAGTCACCCAGTTTTTGTATGTGTGCTGACATTTCCTTCCTGAAAAATGTGTATGCAAGTTCTTTGCCCAGGCTTAAACTAATTGCTTCCAGCTATGTACATTTTAAAGATATGAAAGTGAAATGAAAAGAAGAATGCTAATTATGACCATGGCAATTTTACTTATTTCACTGTGAAAGAATTTCAAATAATATTAAAGGCAAATATGAGACCAAATTTGCTTAAATAATGTGATTTCAAGATTTGAAATATATAGACTCTATTTGAAATATTAATACTGATGATTGAAAAATATTCAATTATTATTTTCCCTTTTTCTTTATTTTAAGTTCATTATAGAACTCCAGATTGTGTGATAGCATAGCCCACATTCAGGGTAGATCATCCCTTTTCAATTAGCCTCTTCAAAGAACCCCTCATATACACCCAGGGTTGTGTCTACTAGGTGATTCTAAAACAAGTCAAGCTGACAAATTAACCATCATACCTTATGAATATATACAAAGTTCTAGAGGAGATTCCCACAGACATACTCCATTCCTCAATTCTTATTTATTACTCATGTTATAGAAATACCACTTGTACCCCATTCTATCTATAATTCTTATATTGATATTAAATCTGTATATTGTCAAATTAAGTGGAACAATAATGCACCTGCTTTATTTACCCTGTGAATTTGGTAGCAATTAGGGGTCTTGATCTTTACTGGGTTCATTTTTTTTTCTATAAGTTAAAGAATTAAAAATAGGAAGAATCTCATAGACAGCAGAAAATAAGTAACACGCTTTATTAGAAGAAACACAAGCAGAAAGAAAAGTTCTCAGTGCATGGAGGGTGACTCAGTAATGGGAAAATACAAAGTCCCAGGAAGACATGCGACTTTCAAGTGTTTGTTCTGATAGGGGCAGGTCCTCCTCCTTAATTTTGCATTGGCCAACTTAAAAAAAAAGATAACTCATAAGACACAGCTCCATTTGAGTGAGATATGCCCAGGTCTTGCCTTTGTCTTATAGAATTAGTCTGGACTGGTCAAACAGAAAAGGGTCCTGCTATGTGCCAATTTGATTACTCATTAGTGGCTTTTAAAATATGTTTTTTTCCAGAACTGTGCAGTGAAGGAAACCTGGAAGGTAGAAACTGCAGCAACAACTTGAAGTCTAAATGAATATTACGGCATAGAAGGAGGAAAAGCCAATGTGAGTGCTCCAAAAACTCATAATGCCTCAGAAATTCAAACCAAAGATATTAAAATTGTAGAAGTCCCAGATCCCAGACAAATAATTCAAGAGCTTAGTTTAAGGATAACCAGTGACTGTAATAGCATTCAAGATTCCCCTTACTGAAATGCACTATCAATAAATTCTCTTGCCAAGCAGATGTACACAGCCAAATCTGATGTAATAAGCTGCTCTCTTATTTCAGATCAGTGAGTGTCATTCTTACAGATGCCTCTTAGTTTAGTCACAGTGCATGCTACTTTCCCCCCCTAAACTAAAATTTTGTTTTATTTTGTAAAAAAACAAAACAAAAAAGAAACCTGATTCACAAACTCATTCACCAAAAACTTAAAAAGGTTTGCTTTAAAAGATCAGGTCTAGGAGATCATCTGGAAGAGAAAATTTCTTCATAGACACATTAACTCTATTCTCTATTCTTTTTTTCTTACTCACTGTATTTATAAAATGAAAAGCTCAAGGTTTATTTAAAAATGTTTGGGTTTTGCCCAAGCTTTGCCTGCATGCTACATGGTAATTAAAAGTACCAGATTGGTGTAATTAACCTTCTTGGATGTTTAATAGCCAGACTTTGAGGCCTATACTAATCTGGTCAGAGGGACTTAAAGGGAAATTTTTTTTCCCAAGCCCTCCATGGTCAAACAAGTTTCAGGGGCTATGGAGCAGTTCTCAGAGAAATGTCTTGTAACTTTGGTGAGTCACCTGTCCTCTTGTTCAGGGAAGCCATGGAGACCCCAGAAGATGGACTTGAACTAGTGTCCAGTCTGCAAAGAGGAGAGTCAACACAGAGGAAACATTTCCTCCATGCTTCCAAGGAAAGCCCAGGTCAAGCAGCACCTCCTAATTTATCTTCATGTACATGGAACTGGTAAAGAAAAGCCTGAGGAGCCAGGGGCTCCCCCCAAGCCCATGTGATCCCTGAGGAACAGATCCTCATACGACCTTAAAAGTAATAATATATTCATTTATTTGGGCCAACTGTATGGCCTTAAAGACCCAAAAAGAAAGTATAACCAAAGATTAAAGTCATCAGTATATTTCTTTAAGAATTCAAGGGATTACACATCCCAGACATTAGACTTAAGTTCTTATAAGATGTTATTTAGACAATAATTCTCATTGGTGATTTTGTTCCTAATAGGACAGTACTACTCAGGTGTAGGACTTTAAATCTTGGTCTACAATACTGTAGTGCCCACCTGCACCTGAGGGAAACAACTCAATGTTGTTCTAAAATGATGGCTAAATTTGTTTTCTCTCCCTAGCTAGAGGCCATTTAAGAGGGAGCTGATTCTAGCCACTCCAACAGTTATCAAAGTGCCTGACAACAAATCCTGAGTTCATCAATCATCAGTCCAGCCTTATCAGGCAAAAGAAAAATGAGGAGAAACCCATTAGATGGATGCTTTTGGAAGCCCTCATCAAGAAATTCCAGTGGACTTTAATTTGGACATTTTCTCGTTCCCTGCCTAGAAATTGTAATACTAACTACTCTTGCCTTTGCTCTTACCTTTACTTTTCCTTCACATCTCCCAGACACAAGTCAAGCACCTTCCTTTTCTCCCTGTAGTTAAAAGTTATGCAATTTGGGAGTCTTTTAGATAGACCCACTGAAGGGGGTGCCCCAATTGCCTCACCCTGTGTCCCTGTTCAGCATGGAAGAAGCCAGAATGGTCTGTGTCCCTATTCCCTATTGGCAATTTGGGTAAGCCTCTTCAGAGGGTGGTAAAATAAGAATAGGAGATAGAAATTGGCTAGGCAGCTAGGGTAAATAGACCTCAAAGAAAAGTAGCCAGTTTCTTTCTTGGCTAAAAATCTAAATGTCTTTGAGCCTTTTAACAAAGTACTCCATCTCAAAGGCCAAAAACGTTAAAAGTATTTGAGAGCTCTTACCCCAAAAAGATTTTGGGGTTGCCTCTTCAGAAGGGGGAATGCTACAATATCAGTAGCCCCCTGATTATGCTGTGTTATTTTGATGCTTGCTCCCTGTTTCATACAGTTTCTTACAAATTGCCACCATTGCAAAAATTACTATCAATGAGGTCATGGCCAATTATCAAACTTTGGATTCTCCTGAGATAGATGAGTTGGATCTTAAAGCTTGTGATGATACTTCATTATAAAACCAAACAGGGGAAGATGTTGGGGAACCCTGCTGTTAAGTTCGACTCCTTTATCAGCAGGGGCTTCCTGCCTGACTTGTCTGGAAAGTGCCTCGAAGCACGGATGCCTGGCCTTATTTGGACCATGAACTTTGGCATAGTTACCTGCAATAAAACTGCCCCCAGGTTTTTTCTATATGATAATTAGGCATTGCTCTATAGCCAGATGATAGGATCCCCCTACAACATGTGAATAAAGCATACTATGAGCACCCATCAGCTGAAGCTTTGGCTGCTGCCTCCACACTATAATTTTCCCTGACACCCCACTGAATAAACGGAGCTGTATCACTAAAAAAAAAAAAAAAAAATTAAAAGCTCTTATCAAAATACAGTTTCACTGGGAAAAATAAATAAAACAATGGATCTACTCAAAGTAAACATTCATTTTGGTAGATTTCAGTGTAGGACAGTCCATAACAAGGATATTTGTCCTTATTTACCAGAGCTGCTCAACTTCCAAGTTAGGAATTTTAGAAAAACATTTAAAAAGAGATTTTTATCATGTTGCTAAAAGGATCCTTCCACATAATCTTCAGCCAAGCTCTGAGCACTTACAATTCTCTGACTAATGGTTGGAAGCTGGGTTGGAAGCATCTGGAACACTAGTAGTAGAAGAGTCTACTGCAATATTAACACTATTCTTATTTTATATAAATACCATACTGAATAAAATTTAAAGATTTTTCTGAAATAGTTCATCATATAAAATCTGAAAGTAAATTTGCTAACAGAAGAGGGGAAAATTTTGCTGCTGTGCAGTCACTGCCAGCGGCAGCCACTCCTCCATTCTCGTGGGTGCCACTCCTTCATTCTCACAGGCTTCAGGCTGCTTGTACGCTCACCCTGGGCTGAGGCCGCTCTTCTTTCTTCCCTGTCCTGGGCTGAGGCAGCTCTTCTGCTTGCCTGGTGCTGAGGTAGTTTTTCTGCTTGCCCTTTGCTGTCTCCTGTTGTCCCTGCTTCTGCCTGGCACTGGACCCCAGGGCTGGTGAGGAGACTGTGTCAATGGAGCCGCATTCAGGTTCAGTGACACAGGTCCGGTTTATTGAAGGAAGGCACAAGCTTATATAGGGGTAGTGGTCCAATCACAGCACAGCAAGTAGGATACCTTATTAGCATAACAGACTTAGCATCCTATTAGCATAACAGACTTAACATCCTATCATAGAATAGTGGGTAGGATGCCTCATTAGCATACTGGGTTTCAGATTACAGAGCCTGGATTCCTGGAAACAATGTGACACTGACAATTGCAATATCATCCTAGGCTCAAGCCTGTCTCCCACAAAACATTAATTAAATGGGGAAAACTGGAAGCATTCTTATGCTAATGGGAGCAAATGTCACAAGGCATTTCTTGTGGCTCCAGCAGTTGGGCCATTGCCTCAGGCCTGCTGTATGGCTGTCAATAAGATTTTCACCCTAGGTTCAAGCCTGTCTCCCACACTGATGGAATCAACTCATTACATGAAAATGAATTCTGGTGATCTAGTGCATAAGTAGGGTGAACATAGCTAATAATAATGCAGTGTGTATTTTATATCATTGTACATTTATCTTTATCATATAGAGAAATTTTGTGATATTATTTACATTTAAACATGATTTTGGCAATGTTATGCTGAAGAATTATTCAAACCATTATTCAGCAGAGAAAACTAAGACAAACTGTTCCTTGACCATGATTTTAAAGTGAGTTAATAGAACATACAAGCAAAATGCTTTAATTTTTAAGGTTTTATTGGAAAAATGAGGGAAAGAATGCTGAATGAGTAGAAAACAAAATATTTTTATAATGATGGAATTATCTGCATTATACCATATATATGCATGCATGACATCATGTATTTTTTAAACTATATGGTAGAGTTTGGGAGATGTGCATGTCAGCTCAATTTGTCTATTAGTTTAAAATTGTTCTGAAAAAATAAAATCTACTAGCAAAAAGATTACAAAAACAGGAAACATTACATATCAGAATATAGTTACTGTCATCACAGAGTTATGGAATAAACATCAGAAGTTAAAATTTTGGATCCTAGAACACTATGAATTCTTTTTCTTAATCTTCACAAATAAAATTATCTTTACCTCCTTGTAAGAATGTGGCATGAGAGAGAATTTATATGGCCACAGGTTTTGAAGCTGTTCTGTTGAAATGTGTCAACCCTGCTTGCTTGCTATGCCAAAAGAATGTCTCAATTGTCATTTAGAGCATGTTGTAGTCCTGTTCAAATACATACACCTTAAAATGTTAGAACCACCCCAAACCCACATGCTAGAAGACAAGCAAATATCAGGATTTTCTGATGCTGCTCAGTGCCCACCACCATATCTCAACAACAAGCTTGTGGCTATGCTTATGTTCAGCAGGATCACATCTACACAGAGAAGATACCATTGAACTGAATTGACTTGAACGTGACATACTCCTCAAACTGCCCATGTAGGGAGAGACTACACATAAGTTCGGAAACATTTGTATCTCACTCCACCTTGCTCACCTTGGTTGCAGCAGTACTGTCTTGTATTTGAACAAATGTAGCAGGGATTCATTTTTCCTGAGCTGAAGTTGGATATATTTATGGTAAATATGTCAGCTGTCTTCATTTCTTATTAGAGCCATGGGAACTTGAGATTATCTTTCCCTCAGTATTTTTTAGTCATCTTAGAACTTTAGACTATTTAGGAGGCAGTTTAGAATTAAAGGACTGAAGTCCAGAGATAGGCAAATACTTGCTAAAAGACACATGGGTGTAGGCAGGAAAACTGAGTTAGGAAGCAAAAGATACCTGTACAATTTTGTGTGCTGTATTGCACACAGGTATTACTTAGACCACCACTCTAAATATGTAGATATTGTGCTGAGTTGAAAATTCAGGGGATAGAATTTACCCTTCTACATTTCTAAATATTTCTGTTGGTGAGCCTGCTTCCTGATTTATGTTTCACCATTTTGTTCCATGGTCCCACTTCTATTTTCAAGTATATTACAGAAGCAGGAGACAATTTATGTTCATTGATTGGGTCTTTATTCCCCCTTGTAATGCTATGTGCCAGGTAGCCGCACTGCTTGTTGAGATTAATCTGTGTGTATTAAAACGTTGTTCACAAAGGCACTGTAACCTTAAAGATTTTTCAGTTTCCAGTATACTCAATATACAAATGGCCATCTCTTAGTTCATTCTTTAATATTCATTCTCCTTTAAAACAAAACAGTAAATAATAAAATATGGGAAATAATTGAATGTTCTTATTTACTTAGTTGTCATCTTCTTTCCATTAAATGCGAGCTTTATTGGACAAAATAAAGCTCCAAGGAAAGAGCCGGTTCTGGAAAGAATTTTCTGAAAAATCATATGTCACATGAAAATATGAATTCATGTCTTTCCTTTTTGATTTAACTCCAAGGCTAGAATTAATTAAGAATAATAAAATAATCACAAATGATCCGACTTTTTCCATCTGTAAAATTACTCAGAACTATTGTATTACTTGGAAATAAATTGCTTTTTCTAGTCCATGTCAATTCTTTTACACAGAAATTCCACACTCAGCTTTATTTGTTTATTTATTTACTTTGTGTGTGTGTTTGTGTGTGTGTTTGTGTGTGTGTGTGTGTGTG
>NW_008352891.1:2011616-2014624 GCF_000622305.1 Nannospalax galili
CTGGAGGCCAAAAGAGGGTGTCAGATTCCAGAGTTAGAGTTAGTTGGTTGTGGGTCACTTGATGTGGGTGCTCAGAACCAATGCCCAGTCCTCTAGAAGAGCAGCAAGCACTCTTAGCTGGTCAGCAGTCACTCCAGCCTCCGTTTATTTATGTTTTAGCAAGTGTTTTCTTTGATAATTTCGTACATGCCTCTAGTGCAATCTGTTTACTCTCCCTCCCATTTCTATCACCACTTCATGTTTCTCTCTACCATCCCCTTTCTCAGATTCATGACCTTTGGTTGTCCACCAGGCTCCAATGGAAAGCTTCAATGGAAAGTTCCATCTTATGGTCACAGATCACCCTGGGTAAATTAAACCAGTAACAAACAAAATTTATTCTCAATTTTTAAGGATTGTTATACATGCTGTAGGAAAATTGAGTATTACCTGGGCAGACTTACAGTCCTCCATTAGCTGAGATCCTGGAGAAATGTGCTTTCAAATATTTGGTCCTGTTTCCTCTGTAAACTATATAAATTTCTCTGTAAGCTGTCTGTCACAGGAACTGCCTTGTGCTGCAGGGCTGGGCAGACTCTGGAAGCAGGTGTCTGCATTTGAGTTCAGAGAGCTTTGAACCCTTTGTGACAATGATTGCCCTATTCTACTTGCCAAACATCAAGTTTCAATATGAGTTTCAATCTTAGCCCCTGCTTTTTTTACATTGAAGAATGTTACTTCACAGATTTTTACTTTCTCTTTAGTCATAAATGTGTTTTCACCAGGAAGTTATGACTGGACTCTGGCTTTCAAGGCTCTCTTTTCATAAGCTTCTAAAAGGATTTCCATGAACTGCAATTGCCTTTATTATCCATAGGGGGTTAGTTCTAAGAAGCCCAGTGGATACCCAAATCCTCTGTTCCTAAGTCCCTTGCACAAAATGACATAATATCTGTGTATAATTAATGCACAACCTTTAGTAGAATTTAAGTCATGCACAGATTACTTATGATACTGAATAGTATGTAAATGCTTCTTAAATAGGTGCTACAATGTATCATCTAAAGGAGGGTAATGACAAGGAGAAATGTTCATTGTGTTCAGTGCTAATGCAAATTTTTAAACTTTTCTCGATGATTTTGTTTAATCCAGAGGTGAAGAATGTCTGACTGCAAGTGTCGGGCTGTGATCACTTTTTCCTGGCTTCAGTTATCTATGTCTGACATTTAATACAAAGTTCCCTTCACACATTTAACTTTACCACAGTTTTAAAGGATAGTTGCCAAAGACTTTGTATGCCAGAGTTCTAGAAAAATAGGCCTGTCTTTCTGATGATTCAAGGTGATATTTTTTATCAAAAAATAAGCTTTTCTGATTAATGCAAGAAAACAAAGAGAAGAAAGCATAATTCAAAAGGAAAAAGAGAAGTTTTGCCTTGAGACAAACTTGACATCATTATTCTGCTCTGCCTCTAACATCCATTCATTAACTTCCTAGACTGTAGTTCTCTCATGTGCAGATGATGTTATTTCTTGATATATGTATTAGGTAAGGATAGTTGAGGATAAATAAAGGGAATGAATGGGAAAATCTGGATGGAATATGCCCTGTTAAATTCTTAAGATTTGAGGCTCGAGAGATGGCTTAGTGGTTAAGAGCACTGGTTGATCTTGTAAAGGAATTGGGCTCAGCTTACAGCACCAATGTGGTGGATAACAACCCTCCTAAACTCCAGTTCCAAGGCTTCTGATGCCCTCTTCTAGCCTCTGCAGGTTCTACACGGCACAGGTGGCACACATCCATGCAGGCAAAACACTCATACACATAAAATAAAAATAGATAAGTTTTTTAAATTCTTAAGTCTGATAAAAATAGACGCTTATCTGTGTATCTTCTTTCATACTTACATCATGCTTCTTAGGAAGAGGTCATATGATTGTAACTGACTGCTCTATGCCTTCGTCCTTTTCTGGTTGGAGAAACTGAAGGATTCAGTCTCAGTGTCAAGTCGTGCTCAATAGAAGATCTGCAAATCAAGTCCAGGTTTTTCTGACTACAAATATCTTGGCAGTTTTTTTTATTATCTTCTCTTCACTTGACCATGAAGCATTCTTTAATGTTCATTTATACCCTTGCCTGGAGGCATTATACATAACTGCAAATGCAGAAATTATATATTTAATTCTATAACTGCTTCCACGTAACTGGCTTATCATTTTGACAGGATCGTTCCTAATTCCAAGAAGGGAGAAACTGAGTTTTAAGCATAAGGGGAAACAGAGGTTTAAATAACCTCAGTGATGTTCTTCTGTCATCCAGCTGGAAAGAGTCAAAGGCAGGGAACACAGCCAGGACATAGGGATGGAGAAGTCATGTTATGTTACTTCTTCTTTTTGTGCTTCTATTTGTTTCTGTTTACATACATTTATGATTTTCTTCTGTTTTCTTGATTGCCTACAGAAGTGTTCTTTTTCCTTGAGTCCTGCTCTTCCTTAAGTAATTTGTTTCAGTATCTCCCCTTCCTTTTGGGGCCATGAGAGTTCAATGAGTTAGATACTCACTGGAACAGACCACAATGATCTGCAGGAAGCTGCTGAGCACTAAATCACCAATGATCACTCATCATACTGTTCTCAGCATGCTCCACAGGAGTCTGCCTTGTAGATCCATTAAATGAAAGCAGTGGCATAAATCCTATTCTCCATGAAAGACTGGTTTGTTTCATGCATTGTTTAGACCAGTCCTGTAAATGGAGCAACCTAGGGCTAATGATACATTGGCTCTTTCTGTGTGAGGACCTGATCTTTTCAGGAACTAAAGAGAAGGAAGTATGGTTATGTGAGTAGGAAGTTAAAAGTGTAAAGATGAATGTATAGGGCATCCGTGCTGCTGAATCAGGCCAGTGAGAACATAATGCCAATAGTCTTACTTACTCTGACTTGATATTGTCTATTAAAATTTATTTAATATGTATAAATATTATATATTTGTATTTGTATTTATAAATATTATATATTGGTATTATATAT
>NW_008352891.1:2014652-2027920 GCF_000622305.1 Nannospalax galili
AGTGGTATGTTTCTGAATTCTATAAAGATATATCGTGCTATGGTAGAATAAAAGAATTAGGTGTACGACTCAGAAAGACCAACAGATTCTTTCAAAGTGCAGGTTTTTCTTTCTCTCATTTAGTAAATTCTATCCTCCCACCAAATATAAAAATATGCAATAATTCTATGAATTTGATTATATTTTGGTCAAAATATCCTATCAAGTACCATCTTTTCTAGAAAGTATCTGTCTTATTGCTACTGGAATAAAAGTTAAATAGCTAAAGAGTCAACGCTTCTAAAATTGGATTAACCTCTCAGATACGTATTATCCGAAGGAACTGTTTACTAGTGAAATGTGATTAATGTTTTCCATTTAAATAATAAGTACACACTTCCACATTCATCTTAAACATGAACTTTAAATAAGGTTTGCAAATGACAGTTGTTCCCCTCAAATTTCAGAATTGACTGTTTTCACAACAGAAACTTTGGTATAGATGATCCTGAACAGAAATATGCAATGTATAACTGAAGCCACAGGGTCTGATGGTTTTCCTTATAGTGTGGGCAGGACATCTACAAGGCATACAACCTCATTCCTGTTGAACTTGTGACATGGGGCAAAAAACAAAGAGAAAAGAGCAGGCGTGCTTGGCAAGCAGGCTAAATCTAAAGGAACACGCAGAGGAAGCTGCCTCCCTTCTGCACGTGACTCCTGGTGCTGATTGACAAAAGCCTATTTCAAGGCACTGAAGAAGGCATAGTGCACCAGGAGAGAAACCCCAGAAGATCTGTATCATTCATGGCCAGTGGCCCCTTTTCTAAGCCTCCCTTTCATTTACAGAATTGAATATGTAAACAGTACACACAGGTTGCAGACCACAGCAGTTTTTTTTATTTTGTTTTTGTTTAATCGCACTATGTGTTGACTCCTTAGGGGATGACAGGAGCAAGGGAAGTGTACATTTGCTAAAGCCAATACTCCTGTCCTACTTAAAAAACTGTACTATGAATTTTAGGAATCACAAAGAAATCAAGAGCTTTTTTATGTGTCAAATAGTTCAGGTAGCTAGATTGCTTAGTCTGAGGCAATTTGGAGTAAGCATGGAGCCCACAATATCTAATGAATGCATAGAGTCAGGTAAAGGAATGATGTCTGAAACACAAAAGAGATTATCTCTATGAGAGGGTACATGGGTAACAAACAACTTTGTATAAACAAGACCAACTATATCAATTATACAACTTGTCTCAATCCCATTTCCTTCTAAGCAGGTACAGGATGCCCAGAAATGTTTGCTTTTGTTTCTTCCTTTCCTTTCTTTCCCCATTTCCCACTGTCTCCTGTGATACCAAGTCTTGAAACACTGTGATTCAGTGGTCTTTCCTCCTCTTTTGTTTCTAACATCCAGTGTCACGCACAGCCTACATGGCATCAGAGGAGAAACATGGAATTATGGCAAACCCTTGGGTTTGGAATGAGATTAAAAAACTGAAGTCAATAATACAAATGATCCCTGAGTTTTAAGACATTAAAGATCATTTAAAAAGCAGATTATGCATATAAGAGAAAAGGTAATGTATTGGCCTTTTCTGAGTTTGGTTAATGTTGCTTTTAACATGGTGATTTCCGTTTCCACTGATTTTCCAGCAAATATCACTGTTCTTAAAAATGTATTTGACACTTTATAGTATGGCTTTGTTCATAATGATCACAAACTAGGAATAAAACATTTGTCTGTTAATGGATATTGAAACTTGTAATATTCCATGGCATAGAATGCTCCTCAAGAGACCAAAGAACTAGTTAGTGCACTATGCTAAATAAAATACGATAGAATCAAAAGTTTGCACGGTGACTAATATTATATACATTTGTAGCAGCTGCAGAGGGGGGTCCTTCCTGAAGCTACCTCAAATCAAAAACTGGGTGCTGTGATTTAAACGTGACATGTCCCCCACAGAGTCATGTGTTTGAGCACTTAGTTCCAGGTGGTGCTATTATTTGAGAAAGTTATGAAAAGTTCTGGAGGTGTATGTAACATTTCCTTATGAGTTCATCTGTTGATGGCCTTTTATGCAGACTCCATTTCCTATGTATTGTGAATAGGATAACAATAAACATGGATGGATGTATAATGCTTCTGTTGTATGTTGACTTAGAGTCCTTTAATATATAACTTAATTTTATAACTGTGTGTGCATGTGTGTAGGTCAGGAAACTATGGTACTTGTGGTCACTTATATAATTATGCCTTCATACACACACACATACACACACAAGTGTGTGTATATATATATGTATATAAATTCACATTTTTTCTTCTTCTGAAGTTGTGTTCTTGTCAGTTTTACAATTTTACTGACATTTCACCTTTGTTCCTTTCAGAAATTATTTAAGTTTAGATTTTTCATTTAGGTTCGAATCAACTTTTTTGTGGAGCAGGGAATAGATGGATATTTCTTTTCTTGCATGTATTATATTAATATCATCATTGAAACAGGTATCAAACTTAATTGAATTGCTTCTGAAACCATTTAATTATAAACTGATCATTCATTTTAAAGCTTTGTTTCTTTTGGCTTTCTGTATCTATCAATTGTTCAATTATGACATACTGAAGTATTATATTTATATATATTTTGTATGTATACATTTACATATGTGTATGCCTTTCTGTGTGTACCCCTGTGTATGTCTCTGTGTTTATGTGTGTATATTTGTGTGTAATATAGACTCAAATATGCTTTTTGGTTTTTTTTCCTGGGTTTTTAAACTGCACCTGTGTTAAACGTGAGATGGTCAGTTTGAGTCTCACTGAGTTGTCTCAAATCTAGATTTCTTTTGCTTATAATTCCTTGACTTTGTTTCAGTCTTCAAATGGCCACCCCAAGCTACAGCAGCAAGAGACACCAACCGTATTGCTCACACACCTACCAAGATTCCATTTGATTCATATTTGCTAATGTCTCACTGATCAGAGCAATTTGTATCTTCTACCAGAGTCACTTTTTAGGATGGAAAGAAAAACATCATTGCATTTTTAAAAATAAAGTTCACAAAATCATTTTACAATGAACATAGCTACATGGATGCAAAGAATAAAAAAGTGGTCATTTTTCTAACATATCACAGTCTCATTGATTTCTACTCAATATCCACTATTCTGGGTAATTTTAAACACTGCAGTCTACCATTTGGTACTAAAGAAATATCATCTTCGACAGTTCTGTTTTCTGTGGTTCTATGAGTAAGTTCATTAGAATCCATACGAGCACATAAGTAAGTAAGAAATCACTGCAAAGGCTCATGCAATCCACTGGGAGAAAATAAATTCTCCTTTTCTTTGCTGTTGAAATAATTAATGCCAAAGGATTTCCATAATAATATCACTACTAATTGATTTGCTGTGCCAATATGTCTCTAGCGTACCTAGTAACTGCCACAGGTGATTAAGCACTGAACAGTTTCTATCTGTAGTATTTGTCTGCATGGGATGTTTTTAAGGACCAGAAATTTATAAGTTCCATGAGATAGAACCAGAAATACAACATTACCTAAGACAGTAACTTGTAACTGCTGTAAGACATGCATTTATCTTCAATCATTTGATTTCTCTCTCCTCCTTTTCTTTCTTTTTCCCTAATGCTATTTCAGCAAAGGCAGAGGTATGTTATAATTGGCTGTGTCCATGTATCTTAAGAACAGAATATAGCATATAATGTTAAAAAATGACATTTGACTTTTTTTCCATTTCAATGAAATTCACTACCAGAAACGTTCAGGGCAGAATGATCAAAGCTAGAGGGATGCATGGCCATGGGGATCTGGATGGAGAGAGACTTTTTGGGAAATGTAGATGGGAAGAGCAGGGAGAATGTGAAAGATTGTGACCTAGCTCAGCTTAGCTTCTGGCTAATCAAGCAGCATCTTTTCCCAAAAATAAATGAGTGGATAACACCAAAATATTTTTTCTTATTTTAGGATTCTGTACCATTGTGACTTGGGTTTTACTCTTAATTCTGCTTTAAACTTAAGCTAGATTTGTTTAAACTAAAACATGTATATAGGTTTCAATGTGTGTGTGTTTTTTTTTAAAAAAAAAACAAATGCTGGTGTGACAGAGTAAAATAGTCTGCCTATTTATTCTTTGTTAAACATTGTGACAGAATAAAATAGTCTGCCATGTCACCCCAGCTGAGTTTAATCCCTGCACCCCGTGTGGTGAAAAGAGAGAACCAACTCATATAAATTGTCTTTTGACACTTCTGCCTTGCCATGTATGCATCCACTAAAATATCTTCAACAAACACAAAATAAACAGGTATATTTTTTAAAAAGCTGGTACTGTGCTGAATTGTGTCCAGTGGAAATTTTTATCTTCAAGCTTTATTTTGCAACGTGATGGTATTTGTAGTTGGGGCCTTTAGGAGACGAGGCAACGAAAGAAATGATGACTTTCTAAGAGACTTCAAAGAGCTTGCTCATTGAATCATCATGGTCATGAGTAGTAGGAACTGGATTATTGGAAAGCCGAGATTTGTCCCTCATCTAGGATTCCAATATGCTGCCCTGTTGATTTGGATTTGTGCTTTTGTGCTTTTCAGGAGAGTTCAAGTTTCTGTGGTTTAAGGCACCTAGTCTACAGTACATGGCTGTCAGTAGACCAAGGCATACGTTTTATGAATGTCATAGAAAAAGTTTCTTCAGCCTTATTTGACTAATCATCATTATTTATAATTATTTAAAAGAATGGGTCAAGGTTTCATAGATACGGGACAACCAAAACAATACCACAGATAAATAAGATATTATGTTTTATAGTAATGTAATGCTAATAGATATTTTCCTCAATTCCAAATTCACACATTCATCAATATAGTCTAAATCTCTAATGAGTTTTATATTAAATGAATGTTACCAGCTTCATTTAATGGCTTATAAGCCATTAGCAAAAATACTCTCCACAATTTTCCCGAACTCACCTGTTTCCCTTCTAGCCTTGGGCACAGGCACACTTTAGCTCTTTCCACCCCAGGTCTCTGGACTACCCTCCTTGTCCAGACCCAGCCACTGTAACCTGATCCCCTGCATTCAGATCAGTGCAATTTTCCAGTCTAGTCTGTTAGACCCTTCACAGGCTGTTTCCATGCTTCCTTGTCTTTTGACTCCTGACACAAGCTGTCTTCCTTGCTGTCCCCACCCCCACCTTGCCTTGGATTTCCAAGACCAGCCTTCTTCCCTCGTAAGTCTGTGGTCCCACCAACTATGCCTCAATTGCCTACAGCCTGAGCAACTCCAATTTCCCAATGCCACACCCTGTTCCTCTTTTATCCTTGGGCACAGGCATGCTCTTGCTCTTTGCCCTCCAAATCTCTGGACTGCCCTCTTAGTCTAGACCCACTCACTGCAATCTGATCCCCTGCAATCAGATCAACTCAATTTTCCAGTCTAATTTGTTAGACGCTTCACAGGCTACCCACACCCCACCTGATCTTTGGACTCCTGAGAACAGTCTTCTATCCTGGCTGTCCCCATCTCCACCTTGCCTTGGATTCCCAAGATTGGATAGAATTCATGTCCACCAAACCAGCCCTACAGAGAATACTCAAAGTAATACAAAGTACCAAAGATAGGAATGAGTATACCCAAGTGGTTGCAAAAAGAAAACAAAGAAAGGTATAATTACAGAAATACAAAATAGGACTAAGAACACAAGCCAATCAAAATGACAGCGACCAATACACATTTTTAAGTAATAATTCTACATATCAATGGCCTCAAATCCCTAGTAAAAAAAACATAGGCTTTTCCTGTTTTCAGGAAACTCATCTCAACTTCAAGGATAGTCACTACCTCAGGGTGAAAGGATGGGAAAAAAATATTCCAAGCAAATGGCACTAAGAAGTAAGCAAGGGTTGCAATTCTAATATCAAAGGAGACTTCAAATTTAAAGTAATTAGAAGAGATACAGAGGATCACTTCATTCTAATAAAAGGAACAACTGACCAAGAAGATATTACAATCATAAATATATATGCACCAAACTCTGGTGCAACCAATTTCATAAAAACAATATTACAGGATTATAAAATGGTATTACATATTAACCTCAACTTAATAGTAGTACAAGGTTTCAATACCCCACTATTTGCATTAGACAGGTCAACTGGAGAAAGACTGGTGGTTCATAGCACCAATCCTTTATATGTGAGTATGTATCCTGATGTAACTCTAGGCACCAGGAAAATGGAAGGGAAATATGGAGGTAAAGAGCCTGAATGAGAGGGATAGTAGGGAACAGATATTAACAGGGGTGGAAGTGGAAGCGTTTGGCTAGGAGGGGAAAAGGGAGGGACATGCAGGGGACTAAGGAGGTGGGGGAGAAAAGAACTCAAGAGGGGGTGTGTTATGGGAGGGGACGATGGGGATAATGGTGCTTTTGGATTGGGGAGGGAAGCAGGAGGTGAGAAGGGGAGAGAGCAGAGAGATGAAAGGCTCAAGGGTAGCATGGGAAGACGAGGAAATATTTTGGCTTGGGAGTCCCCAATAAATGCACCTATTGTATCTAAACATTAGTGCATGTGTATTCCTGGGGGTTGTATGGCAAGAAATACAGTGCCAGACAAGAGAGATATCCCCTTAAGTGGCTGGTCAGAGTAGTCTTCTGACCAAAATAACAGAGGCTATTGTCAGAGCCCTTGGTTATCTCCTAGAACTGGAAGGTAAGACCCTACTGTTGAAGACATCATAATCTGGATACAGAACTTGTAGCAAAGGAGCAGGAACTGATCTGGAAGCCTTTTCCTTGAAGACTACCTCTCACAGTTCTAGAGATGCCATGGAAGTTGCTGAGGGAGAATTCGATCAATGATCCAACCAGTCCTAAAGCCAAATAAACACAATAAGTGGCACAGCAAACTACCTCTATTGGTGCAGTAGTGACACTGTTATCTGGGGGGGGGGTCATCAACAGCTATGTAATTGGGCTTAAAGCCTTTTCAAAGGGAGTAAACTCATGGGTGGTACTGTAATTATAGTCACATATACATGGCTGGAGAGATCATAGAGCCTACAGAAAACCTTATCTCTGCCACATCTCCAGACAAATGAAATTTCTTACCATATACTAAATATGGATCATTATATTACAGACAAATATATAGTACACCACTCATCATGGAAGCTTCCTTTTGCACTAGATGGAGGCTACTATAGAGTTTCACAACTGGTCACACACAGAGAATATATGTCTGAGATATGCTCCTCCCTTAGGTGACATATCTGCAGTGGAAAGGTAAGACCCTACTGTTGAAGGGTCTTACCTACTCTACACCTAAGGCTCGTGAAACATAGTGGAACAGGGGATAGAAAGAGTACTAATACATCCCTTAATTCTCATCATAGAAACTTCCTCATACAACAGAGTGCAATGCATACAGAAGGCCATAACAGCCTCTGTTTTAGAGAAAAAAGGACTGGTGAGTAGGTGTCCTTGGGTAGGACTCCTATATTAAAACTCACCCACCCATAACTCAGGGGCCATTGTGGAAGGAAGGTAGAAAGATTGTATGAGCCAGAGCTGGTCCATGAACATAGGGAAACAGGCTTTCAGGTCACCGGAAGCTTGTTCATGTGAACTTCTGTCAGGTATTAAACACAAGCCCCATGGTGACTCAGACAAAGGCCCAGAGTTCTGTGAGGGAAATGTTTAGCAGGATGATCCTAGCCTAAGAACTGTTGGAGACAGATTATTGCTCAGTGAGGAAGAGTAAGCCTTTCAAGATCTCTAGACTAGACCCCAGTGAATGAACTTGCACTGAAGGAGATCCGGGTAAACTGCTTGATCAGATGGGACTTAACATGTATGGCAGAATTCATGAGGCCCGGTAATGTGCTATGGGGACATAGGTGGGGGAGGGGGTTTAATTTGATTAAGGACTGTTGCATAAAATATATAGAAGCTCAATAAAAAATGTTTTTAAGACTCTATGGTAAGCATATGAAATCACTGGAAGCAGGTTCTCTAATACACTTTGAATTTTAAACAGTGTATTTTCATGTCATGGTAAGACAACTTACTAAGAAAAACTCTACATGAAAGTGCTATATTCTCAGTGCTGAGTGGAGTGTCAGTTTTCCTATTTAATGAGATTAGTTTCACACTGAGGGATAGAGAATCCCAGTTTGAGAAAATAAAATGTGGTGATTTCAAGGACACCAAAAGAAGGACGAAAGGGAATAGGCAAGAACCCATACTTATCATAAAATTTATTAGGAAGTTAAGTATTTTGAACATAAAATATAAAAATTCAAAACCATATGTCAAAGTCATCAAGTTGGGCTTAAGTAAAGACCTGAGTGAGGAGGGGCAGAGGTTCATGATGGTCTTGAACCATGATGGTCATCCTGAAGGTCAAGGAATAGAAAGTTCAGAAGGAGGCTGGAGAGATGGGTCAGTGGTTTAAAGCACTGATTGCTCTTGAGGAGGACTAGGGTTGGTTCACAGCATCCAGGATGTGTCTAACAGCCATCCTCAACTCCAGATCCAGCATACCCAACATCCTCTTTTGGCCTCTGAGGACACTGAACAAACATGCACTTACATTCATGCATTCAATACATTCATATACAAAATAAAAATGTGTGAACAAAGAAAGAAATTTCAGAAATAAAAATGAGGAAATGAAATTGTCCCAAGTGCTTACAGTATCCCTGAGATTTTCCCTCATTTCTAGCACAGAAATTACTACTTTTTCAGGAGGAAACTTTAGTAAAATTTTAGCCTCTTCTTTAAAATGCTTCTGAAGGACATAATAACTTCTTCACTTGTGACTGATGCTCTTCAATAAACTGATATTACTTTTAATACAATTGTCTTTATGTATGTATGTGTGGCATGTGTATGTATGTGTGTTGACATGTATGTTAGTGTATGTGCACATGGGTGCGACATGCATATGGATCCCAATGTTGATATTTTGATATTAGGAGTCATCTTTCATTGCTCATCTTCCTTTTACATGAGGAGGCCATAACGCTGAGTCATACCAAGAGCTGGGTTATGTCAAGCCTCTGTGAAGCATGTTCTGAGGAATCCTGTCTCTACCACACCAGGCTAGAATTGTAGGCCCACAGCCGTGTCCCCCCATTGCGGGTTCTGGAGATCCAAACTCAGGTCCTCCCTCATGCTTAGCACTTTTACCAGAATCATCTCCCCAATCTTTATAGATTTATTTTCATGATTCACTTTAATGTTTTGTTTGTTTTTGAGACAAAGTCTCAAGTATCTCAAGTTGATTTGGGAATTGCTATGTGATTGAAGATGACCTTGAACTTCTAACCCACCATTTTCCACTTCTCACATGCTGGTATTACAGATATATGCCACTATTCCTGGCTTATATCTAACCAGTAACTACAGCCTGTGTAGAAAGAATAGCTGGTGACTCACCACCTCCAGATTATTAGTTGTGCTTCTGTTTGCTTTGTGTGTGAATAACTTAAAAACAAGCAAACAATCAAAAAAAAATACATTCTGGAGAATTTAGGGAGAGAGAGAGTGGAGAGAGAGAGAGAGAGGAGAAAGAGAGAGAGAGAGGAGAGAGATTTCCTGTATATTTTCACATATCACATGTAAGTGCCACAAAGCATAAAAGACAAACTTAATGAATAGTGAACTTGAAATCAATCAAACCAAATTACATTTTCTTTGGGCTTTGTCTCTAGAGAACTTCTTTTTGTTTTCCAGCTTAACTGAAAAACAAAATTTAACTGAATTCAATCTGATTAAATGAAAATTACCTTATATTGCCATACAATAATAAAACTGAGTCATTGCTCTTACTTTGTATGAAATGAAAATATTTTCCAAAATTGTTAGTTTCAAAATTGCCTGTATGGAGATGAAATATGAACCCCATAATGAGAAATGTATTTATATAATTTTCACAAATTCATATTTCATAACCTATGGTCTTGTTTTGCACAATTTTTCAACATCTAGTGTTATCACGAGGGCATTGGAAGAAGAATGCACTTCTTTAATAAAACAGAGTAGAACTGCTGTTCCTGATGGCATCCTTCTTCTGGGCTTGGCACTGGACATGGTTTGGGGCAGAATTTCTTAATTCAGGTTGCAGTTGTCACATGATAATCTTACTCAAGACACAGAAAGAGTTTTCAAGAATGTTAGAATGCTCCCTCCTTAACCTATCTGGCCTTTGGAAAGTCATCTCAAATACACAGACCTCCTCATTCACCTCTTGACAAATAATAGAGTCGATCAGACATTATTAAAACACTAATCACCACTAATACTCTATGAAATTGGCTTACAGAATCATTTTCTTTTAATTCGTGGAGAAATAGCTGACTTTTCCCAGGCATTTTTCATATGCTTTACCATTCGACATCCTTCCAAATGCTGCAAAAGTTTGTACCTATGAGAATGCTGAAGATAGGAGTCAATATCGCTAACCAGCCACTCCACATCCCTTGAATTTCCTCTGCACTGGGAAGAATCAACATTTTCTCCCAAAGCAGCATGCAGATCTGGTTACATAATGGAGCTATGAATGACAGTGAATGCATCAAAATTATTATAATTAGTACCATTTACACATGAAATGTGAGAATCAGTTTTTCACATTGAAAATTCCTGTCATAAGCAATATCCTATTTGATCTTATTTTGAATTGCAGAGCTGAAGTGCAAAGAGCTGGGTTTGGATCCAGGGAGCCTGATTGAATGCCCTAGATTTGATGCTCACCAGACCTATAATTTGGTCAGAATGCTGATGCCTTGAGCTCAACTCTTGACTTCAGGGTTTTCCCAATGTCCTCTATCTAGCATTTTATTATAATAGCAAGTTTTGACTTCCTTAATGCCCAGCTTTATATTTTTCTATCTTCCTATTTTATTTTCACATTTAGAAGGCAAACAATTGTGTGACCCTCTCAAATGAAGCTTATTTTTGATGACTAACAAAAGTATTTTTGCTGAGTTGTATTTGGGTACTTAAAAAGTTCAGGCTTCCCTAGAGCTGGTCATATTTAATCACTGGGAATGCGAGATTTCTGATCAGTCATTTTGTTAATGAGCAATAATTCATGCTAACCCTTCCATGTCACTGAGCTCTTTACGTAAGGCCAGGTGCCCTTCTTTACTGCTTTTGAATCTGGGCACTATGGAGGTTGCACTTCTGAAACTGCTACTCATGATTTTGGTGAGTAATAATGATGCTTTCTGTTTCTGTGTGTACATATGGAGGAGAGCAATCCCTTTGTGGACTGTGGTCACAATTTGGACCAAGTATTTCCAAGTTCAGGGTATGTTTTTCAAAGAACTGAGAAGGAACATGCAAATAGTAATATACCAAGAAGTGTTATTTAAAGAGACAGTACAGGATACATTGCAGGTAGCAATGGACTGTGTGAGCTAGACTGCCTGAGGCCATAGATATTATTAGGGTCTTCCTTGTATGCTGTCCAGGAGAAAGAAAGAGTTGGCTGCTGAGTAGCAAGGAATGAGCAGTTCTCATTGACAAACTTGGTTTATGGAAACCTCACCACATGATTTTTTTCCCACAGTGCATCCATCTGATTTTAATCATACACATGCCCAAATATACATAGGAATAGGATAGTACCATGCACCCCAAACTGGCTCAAGCTGAATTTTTCCCCTGCCTCCCATTACAAGATATGATTTGTTGATCCAAAATCATGACTCTTAATCTCACAGGAGATAAGACACAGTTTATTCTGGAGCCAAATATTAGTAACCATGGCCTGGGAACACAGATTCAGGTTACCCCAAAGTCCACATTCCAGTGTGGTAGTTTCATGAAGTTTCTATAGTCAACATACAAAGAAAGGTCATAAATCAAGGTATGTTTTGAGGGTTTGGTTAACATCCTCCAGAAGGTTGTTAATCTGTTAGTCACAGGATTTTAAGTCAGTCACAAAGGTGAGCAAGGAATTGCTGTTTAAGGGGCCAAAGATAGCCTTGCAGGAGGTTCAGAGAAAGATGTCATCGTTTTATGGCAACTTTTGTTCACAGTTCTCTGAAATGTTTAAATGGAAACTGACAGCCAAAGAGAGTTACTACAGTTTGTTAGGAGCGGAGAAACCTTTGTTGCTCAGAAGTGTACAGGCAGATTCATGCAGGTGGGGGTCCCAAGTTGCTACGTGTATTAAAAGATAGGGATTTGTGCATAGCTCAGTGCAAGTAGAAACTAAGGTTGTTAAAATATTATTAGGCTTGGTAAATGATTCTTATTCTTTTGAAACATATTTTCATGATTGTGAGAGAAATCATTCAGGAGACTGTTTTTGTTATTATGCAAATGTATGTAAAATTTTGGCTGCAAGATATTTTTGAACAGATATAAAAGTTTCTTGTAAGTAATTCTGTCACCTAAGGAAAATTAGATCTCTGGGACACGTGCTGTAGAGTAAATGATTTCCTTTAGAACCCGGAGGAATTCTGGGAAGGACTCAAGATCTCAACACTTCTATCCTGAGAATCCAAGTTAAAGAGATTTCCTTTCATCAAGGAGGGCATCCTATAACTGATCTTGGGGAACAGAAATGAGGACAAGGGTCTGAAACAACCCCCCCTCCCCAAACAAACTTCAACAAGAGTGAAGATGACTGATTAAAGTTAGACTGAAGGCTAAATTGTAATGGTATTTGGGGAAAAAAAAAGCAACTGAGCAAGTAAGTGAAAGCGCTGTGGGGCTGGATGTCAGCAGGAGGAAGCATGTCCTTCCTAATGCTGCAGTAACAAGTAGAGCCTCCTTAACAGAAAACTCCTGGTCAAAATCTCTGGTCTGGGTGGAAGCCTAACATTCCAGGTCAGTCAGACAATTACCTGGCCACAGGACCACCTATAGCAGGGTGGGATTTCCTTAAGTCATGCTAAAGTGAGTGACAGAATACCTGTTGCATTAATGGGATGGTGAATATTTCCTTTCTCGCTTTCCCACCTCCTACATCAGTTGCTAACCTGGCTGCAGGCCTGATGCTTCTTCATAAAATCTGCCTCCTTTTCTGAATTCTTTAGAAGAGTCTAACCACTCCATTTCTTCTTTTTATCACTTCCCTAACACATTGGACTGCTCCAATATTTTAGGCTTTCGTACTCTGACTTGTGCCATATGGCTGCTCATGTACCATGTGTCTGACCTCCATGCTGACCTTAAATGGCATGTTTGGGTTTTATTGTGGAGTGGGATGTGTGTGTGTGTGTGTGTGTGTGTGTGTGTGTGTGTGTGTGTG
>NW_008352891.1:2027992-2052431 GCF_000622305.1 Nannospalax galili
CTTTTTCTCTAATAAAATGTTCAAAAGTTTCCATCTGAGTCCATTTTAAAATTCCTTTATTGAGATAGAATCATAAGAGGGGACCCTGATTTCCTCTCTACCATCTAGTGACCCAGATGGGACCCCAAAATTCCAGTAACACTAGGAAAAGTTTGTACTAGCAAAATATTGTTGAAACAAAGTTTGTTTAGTCAACTATATGAAATAGTCTTGTCAAGAATTCCCAGTGGCAACAGCCAAAGCATTACAGCATTGGGTTGATTAAACATTTAGTGGAATAAGGAAAATTCTGGGAATCTGGAAAAATGGTGATTGTATCATTTATAAACTTAGGAGGATGAGTTCATGGCTTTAGAGGAAGCTAAGGGCTTTCTCTTACTGTCATTAAGCTGGGTAAGCACTACAGCAACACAGATGCCCTGGGGTCAGAGTTAAATTGTCATTTTAAACTGGGAAATCTTAATTTCAAGATGGATCAGATGGTTAAGCACTGCCATGAAAGTCTAAGGAATTCAGTTCACTTTCTGAACCCACATAAAATTGGAAGGAGAGAAGTAAACCCACAAAGTTGTCCTCTCACCTCCACATGCATGTCATGGTATGTGCACCCAAATGACAGCATTCACATACACACATTCACTAATGATAATAAATAAATTTTAATAATTAATTGGAACCCCCTGTTCTTATGAGTAGGAAGATTATAGGTCTCTGGGAGGTTTCTCTTGGGTTGCACATTGATCTCACTAGTCATCTCAATACCCAGAATGGACAAAGCAGGCTCAAAACTGTGTGGACGTAGTCTCCTATCAGGAGACTCAATCTACAGAACAATCAAAAGAAGCATAAAAAAATTTGTCAGAAGAATTACATGGGAAAACCATGGAACAACGAAGAATGAAAATATTCCACCTGCTTGTGGGACGGAAGTCATCGATGAAGGGGTGGGGACAGTGGGAGCCCAGGAATGAAGGACAAGACTCCAACGTGGAAAGAAAATGAGGCTTCGACTTTCTCTGTTTTCCCCCGAGACTCAAAAACAGAGCAGTGCTTTGCACTATATTCTTTGGAAAAAATGATTTCATATGTATAATATAAACATTTATGCCGCAAAAGAAATATAGAACATATACATATTAATTCATGCACAGAAAAGCTGCCTGGTTCTGCAGAAACACAGACAAGCTTTCTTTGCATATGGCAGTTGTTTTTCCCTGAAAAGGGAAAGTGCTTTAGAAAGATAAGGCTGTAAGTTTTAGTGGCATTTTCAGTACAGTATCACAGCTTTAAAAAAGTCAGGATCAAATTCAAACCCACAGCATTCAGTAGTTTTTAATTTCACTTTGCTGAAATTGGTTTCCATTATTACAGGACATTGAAAGGAAACTCCACCAAACTGCTCCCATTGGGAAGAGAGTCAACGCTCCGCCTTGCTGCTTATCTTGTGAATATTTGAGTTCTCCTCCTGTTGAATATTTATTCCTTTGATAGAATTTATTTTTCATCCAGAGTGTCAAGAATAACTCTGAAGGAGATCAGAGTAAAGAATGGAAGTCTTTTGTGCTGGCTTTTCCCCCTGTTACTGGATGCAAAGGCAGAATGAGCAACTGCCACTGCTCTCTGCCTCCTTTTCTTTTCCTC
This sequence comes from Nannospalax galili, assembly GCF_000622305.1. Taxonomy (NCBI): domain Eukaryota; kingdom Metazoa; phylum Chordata; class Mammalia; order Rodentia; family Spalacidae; genus Nannospalax; species Nannospalax galili. The sequence continues at coordinate 2,029,634 of NW_008352891.1, forward strand.
TGAACCCGTTCTATGCCAGGCCTGTGCTTTTCAGAAGACATAACAACACTAGATGTAGGGGTAATAAACCTACAAATGAAAGCCTCAGCAATCATGTCCTACTTTGGTTCAAATATTCCACATCACTCCATTTCCTCTTCATCTTTATTTTAGAAATGTTTAATGAAATTCTTGCTTATTGCTCTAAATCTAAATTCAGAATAATGCATGCTATAAAATGTGCATGGGAGACTAAGACTTGGATTTCCATAACATTTCTAAACCACACACAAAAACAGGCCTAGTGGTCACTGATGTTTGTCATTAAGTCAGGTTGCCAGCTTATCAAATGAACCAAATCCAAAGTTGTTTTTATCAATTATACATCAAAGAGCGAGAACTGCTTGAGTTCATTTATGGCTCTTTTTGTGCCTAACAATATTTCTTAGGTATGAAGACATTAGTTTATTTTCCAAAATACAAATGATGTTATCATCTGATGCAGGGAGGACTAGAGATTATCTATATATCCTGATCAGCCTGAAGCTCTGTGATAGGAAAATACCATGAAGAGAGATAAGTGGTAATTGCTGATCTGATGCAACACCACTGGAGTTTGTTTTTAAATTGAGCAACATATCAAAATGTTGCAAACTACCTGAGGGCTCAGGAGAGGATGCTTCACTTAGAAGGATAAAAAAAAAATAACTGATTTTAACTACCTTTAAAAAAGAAACACATTTTTCAATTTAATTTCAAAAGACTAAGTTCTTTTCCATGATTATACACTTTTTATTGTAAATTTTAGGGCATTCTGAGTAAAGTTGAAACATATTATGTAGATGAATTCAAATTTTACTTGTAAGTGATCATCACAAGATCACAAACCAAATAATTTTTTAATATTATAACATTTTTCTTCATCTGGATTATATGATCTTAGTTTACTTTCCCACAAATCTTTCACTGATCTTTCTCTAACATACAAATGTTTATAGAAAGACAGAAAAAGAAAAATGGCCTAATATAAAACAGTATTCAGGTGGGAAAGAATAATAGAGATGTGCTACTTATTGATATTTGTTAATGATTTTTTCTAAATCAATTATTTAAGACTAAGAGTAACACAGTGACAAAAAGTGAATATTTTAGAGATGGATAACTTAAGTTTCAGAGAAGGTGAATGCTTTCTGGATATCAGCTTGTTTTTTCTGATTCATTCCATATTTCTAAATAGTAAAGAAATGGTCTTGCATTTTCTAATCTGGGCAGTCTTCAGACAACAAGAGCTAGAAAGCAGAGTCAGAGATAATATACACTCACTCAAAGGTTCACTAGAACACACCTCCATTTCTTTCCCTAGAAACCTTCTTATAGTTCCACAAAGGCCTTTATTCTGCAGAGATGATTGAATTTAATTTTTACAATGTATTATGGTCAACATTTATGGAGAATGTAAATAGGCAAGGAAGAAAACATCAAGGAAGAAAAAGAGGCAAAAGTCTTCAAATGATCTCTGAAGTTGCTTTGAATCAAGTGTCAAGCCCAAGAGGAGGTTTCACTACTGTCCCACCTGTCAAATTAATTTGTTTCCTAGGAGCCTCGGGGTTCTTCTCACAGAAATGTGTCTCTCAGGAGCTCTTTTCTTCTGTCTCCTTTAGTTTATTAGTGCATCTTATGGCTGTGGTTTTGGCCAAGTAGGTCACCCCGTGCCTAGAGCCAGAAAGGAAGCAAATTACCAAATTCATCAGCTGTCCTCAGCATCAATTAGTAAACAAAGTGGTCGTTTTTTCCAGAAACTATTTTCCTTATCTATAGAATGTTAGAGAAACTGAACACTCTCCTGACATCAGTATGTTACTTTGATTCAATGAACAATGAACAGTATCTAATGCTGAATAAAGTTCATCCATCCACTGATCTGAGCAGCCTTACTTAATAAGAGGAGAGTGGAACATATATGTGCATCCAAAAGTCAACCAGTTCAAACATTCTTTTTCCTTCTAATGTGCGTAAGTAAGATGCATAGACAATGTGCGTTTTTCCAAGGCTATTGTATGTAACTAGGAGGTGCATCTTAGAAAATGCCACACCTGTGAAATTGGACTTAAATAATATAAGATAATGAAATTATGAAAATCTGTAGCTTAGAATAAAATTAAAAAATAAATTCTTGGGGGCTGGAGAGATGGTTCAGTGGTTAACAGCACTGGCTGCTCTTGAAGAAGGCCTTGGCTCGAATCCTAGCACCAACATGTCAGCTAACAACCATCCGTAATTCCAGTTCCAGGAAATCTGATGCCCTCTTATGTCCTCCTCTGGCAGTATATGACGCAGGTGCACTTACATACATTCAGGCATAACAGCCATACACGTAAAATAAATATCAATCAATCATCCATAAAAATCTTCTAGTACTGATCAGGGTACCACAGAATTGAATTTCTGTTGTGACAGAGCTTCTACAAGATACACATTCATGGTAAAAGAAACCCTTTGAAATTTTCTTTTAAAATCCATTTGTTGACTTCTTTTACAAAACCTGGAGTTTTTCACATAATCAGTTATGATGCTTGATCTTTGTTTGTGAACATGACCAGATTTTCCAGTCACCTCTGAGACACCTATTGTGAGAGATTTCCAGAGAAGTTTAACTAAGTTGAGAAGATCCACCCTGAAAGTGGGTCACACCATCCAATGGCCTGAGGCCTAGGATGAGTCAGAAGGAGAAAGTCAGCTGAACACCAACATTCTTCTCTCTCTGCTTCCTGACTATGGCCACAATGTGACCAACTGCCTCACTCTTACTGCCATGCCTTCTCCACCATGATAGACTGTATCTTCACACTGTAAACCCAAATAAAATTGCCCTTCTTTAAGCTGCTTTTGTCAGGTATTTTGTCATTGCAATAAAAAAGTAATGTACTAGGGAACATTTTGGCATGGCACCTTTCTATTCAAACTTATGTTTCAGGTTATATGTCTCTTTAGATTGCACTTTAGCTCTCTAGTGTTTTATAGTACTCTCACCTACTTTTCTTTTTGGTAGATTCATGATTCCATCTTGTAGGCACTGAAACTTGTTAACCCTACCTTTAGGAAAATGATAAGAGCAGATTAAAAGGTTTAGTGGAATCTTCATTGTGTTGTAGGCAACATAAATGCATTAAATGCATTCTCTAATTTAATTTCAGGAAATCTATTCTGCACATTGTCTAATGGGAAGGTAGGAAGTGAAAAAGTCATATTCCAAGCACCAGTAATGACTAGATATCAAACGTGGATGAAATTCTTATGACACATCAGAAAACCTGGATCAGAGCTATAGTTCTGTACTTGCTGAGGACACAGAAGGGTGCTACTCCATATTATCAGAGGCAGAGTAAATAAGGATCTTTAGCCTTCTCACACTCAATATTGTGCCTTTGCCCTCCTATTTCTAAGCTTCTGTGTGCCTAATAGGTATCCTCTCCTAGAAATGCCCTAAAGACTTCAGACTTCTGGCTTTTAATTTATGCTCATTTTTTCCCTTCATCTGGGCCAGAATTCCCCACTGGCCCTATTTTATTGTCCCAGGAGAATTTCCTCTGAACAGTACAGATGGAGTCATCTGTGCTCTGTTTGAATTGTCATGGGTCTGAAGAGTGCGGGTGAAGTTTTCTGTGCTTAGGCTGCAGTATTCTGGGTTTGAATGATATGGGTAGAGTCACCTGTGCTCAGTCTGCAGTATTATGAATCTGAAGGGTGTGTGTATGTGGGGGGGTGTCACCCGTGCTCAGTCTGCAGTATCGTAGCTTCTTTGCTGGAACTTTCTTCACATTTCATTAAAATGCAATGTTTATGTTTCCTGGCTTTTTACTAGATTTTAAACAACTGACAACAGAATTTGATCCTATTTTCAATTCATAGAACCTACAACAACATAAGGCAAGTATTATCTAAAATAAAATTTATATCAGTAAAATAATATGTGCATCTATAAGTTAATGGGATAGATAAAAGTCAATTATGCTGATAACCAGTTTTTAAACATTGCTTAGAGTTTTTAATCTACATGTCATAATTAATCATATTTGAGACTGCTAAGTAATATAAAAACTAATAAAACTGAAGTAATAATCATATTGAAGTTTCTATTTTGATTGACGACACAAATTCATTTCTCAAAAGTCTTATGATATAAAGAAAAAGAAAGAGACCTGATTCACTTGCATATCTGAGCTTATTAATAGATTAAGGGGGAAATTTTAGCACATATGATGCCCCAATAACAAGATCATGGGATCAAATAGAAAAAACTAGATACTCATTACCCAGTGATCTAGGTTAAACCTACAGAAAAATATTAAAACTGATATAACAGGGCCTGGAGAGATGGCAACAATGCTAGTCTGTTAATTAGTCTGTGTCCTCTGGCACGGCTAATGCCTTATTTATTTTAATGTCTCTTTTGAATATATTTTAGTGATTCTTTGAAAATTTCATGCAGTATACTTTTGATCACATTCAGACCCTTCCCCCATGACCACCCTTACTTCCCTATCCCCTCCTCATTTCATATCTTCTATTGTTTTTCTTTCCCTAAGTTTTCTTGAGTCTAATTTGTGTTATTCAACTGTTCTTGGGTGTGAGCTCATCCCCTGGAGCCTGGTCTACCAATATTGAAGAAAACTTACTCTTCATCTTCCAGTAGTTATCAATTGCCAACAGATCTTCAACTACGGTTAGTTTCTCACTCCACCCACCTACCTGTGCTGGGATTTTTCTGACTTGGTATTGACCAGGTCTTATGAATGCTGAAAAGGGCACTGTGAGTTCATATATGTAAATGCTCTGTTTTGTCTGGAAATCATGGTTTTGAAGTATTCACTCCCTACTTCTGTTTGTTGCAATCTTCCCATCCCATCTTTCACAGCAATTCTTTAAAATAAGTTAGTTCAACTAAATATACTTTATTGATTCCAGTAGTTCTGGTACTTTTAAACATTTTGTTGGAAGTATGTTCTAATGTGTTTACATTTAAACATTTCTCAAAAGAGGCAAACACTAGCTTTTAAATATTTCTAAATACATTTAAGTCAATAGTTCCAAAAAATGGTGTGATATGCCCTGAAAAGCAACAGAAAATATTGTGGAAGAACACACAAAACAATTCTTTTAAAGCACAGAACTATCTAGTATTTTCTAGAAATGGAACTAGCAGCTTCAGACAGTCCAGTGTCAATGTCAACTCACCTACTGTATGCCTTTCAAGAATGCCAAAGTTATTTTTACCAGAAGTTATAATAATCCCCATCACATCAAAGCACTGAAATGAAGCAAGAAGATCATCAAAAACAAGAAATGAGGATAATGGTGTCTAATCTGATTCTCAGATTTAGAAGTACAAGACCCTGCCAAACACGCTTACTAGTAATAATTATGATTATTTAAGAATGCAGTAAAATAGCTGGCCAGGGTGGTACATGACTTTAATCCCAGCACTTGGGAGGCAGACGCAGGTGTATCACTTTGAGATGGAGCCCATCCTGGTCTACATAACCAGTTACAGGTCAGCTGGAACTATAGGGAGACCCTGTCTCAGAAAAAAAAAAAAGGAAATAGAAAGAAGAAATAAAAAAGAAAAGAAAAGAATGCACAGTAAATATATTTTCTTTCATCTCCTTAGTCCCCAAGTTTTTTAAATAATAAAATACATGTCCCTGTTTTCTACATTTGCATATTAATGGTATGTTCATTTCTGTGTTCCCTTTGTCTACATGGCACAAAAATACAGTAATCCTTTTCCCCAGTCCTTTTCAGAATACATATTTCTATAGCAAGGTTAAAGCGAAAACAAATAGCAGCTGCTAAACAATTTCCATAATTATGGAATTTAAATATGCTCCCCATTCTCTTGGTGAGTTGCCAAGGTTCCCAGCTGAGGGATACAATCCACCAGCTATGCATAAAGAAAGTACGCTGGTCTTTTCGTAGGGTTAGAAACAACCGTTTTTGTGTGCATGTGTGTGTGTGTGAGAGAGAGAGAGAGAGAGAGAGAGAGAGAGAGAGAGAGAGAGAGAGAGAGAGGGGTATCCTATTGTCTGATTTCTTTTTAATTTTAACACATTCATTCATAAAAGTAAATAGAGTATAGGGACATGAGGGTAAAGCTTAAAATAATTTGCAGATCTAGCAGACCTTATTTTGTTACATTTCTATAAATTATTAATGTTTTGCACAATATTTCTTGGTTTTACTTCTTTCTTTTTATTAATGGGTATCTATTATTATTTCAGTCACACTGAATATGAATTAGTTATCACCTATTCCTTACCATACATATTTACAGTGCAAGTATGTTGTGTGTATAGGAATTAATTTAATCATGACATGTTTTTCTAATAATCAGTCTTACTGTAAATTATTAAGCTAGTTCTACAACTGAACACTATGATGTTTCTGAAAATGTCACTATGTTAACCAACATATTAATGGAGTAGAGTGGTATTTACATTAGCAATGCATAGAGGCATTTAGTTGACTACAAATTTGACAATAAAGCAGTGAAAATGATCGACTATAAAGCAAAGAAGACACTGACATAGGGGATGAAAACATACAGAAAATTTCTAGGATATTTTCAAAATTTGGAGGAACAGATTTCTTTTTGTCCTTTGTTTAGAAAGCTAGAGTATGTTGAATCCCAAACCTGTAGTCAAAGACCTCAAATTAAGTAAGGGATTTAGAATTGTACTTTTTCTGTTTTCAGTAAGAATGGCTTTTGATGCCAAGATTAAGAGTCCTGTAGAAAACAATCTCACCACAGGAGCTTAGTGAAAGTCTGCACCAGAAATGTGAGTCATGTCTCCCCTACCTCACCACTCTCTCAATGCCTGCAGCCAAGTCTCCAGACATTTCCCACAGGTAAGAAGAGTAGCTTATCTTTCTGGCACAGCTTAGTAAGCCCAATAAAACACCTTTAGATAGTAACATCTGAGAATCCCCCATGGAAACCTTTAAGATTACATTTCACACAATGGCATAGGCCACCAATTGAGACTACAGAACTACAGATGATTATTTCAGTGTTGCATTCAAATACCAGCAACCCATCTGTGTTTAGATATTCAGTAAGTGGCAAAAAGGAAAGTAAACATTGAAATGCAAGTGTTAGCCAGGCATCATGGCACATACCCGAACTCAAAAGGCTAAGGCAGGGGAAAGTCAAGTTGGAGGCAAACATGGGCCGCACAGCAAACTAAAGATCAGTCTGAGCTACATAGCAAAACTAGAATCTGGAATCTCTGGGTTATAGAGGAGGACACTGCCTCAGAATACAAGGTGCAGAGAAATTAAGGAATTTACCCAATATAAATTTCTGGCCTCCACACCTCCCCTCACATGCACATGTGGAAACACATACCTATATACACACTCATCACACACACACACACACACACACACACACACACACACACAAATGCACAAACAAAATGCACTGCAGATTTGAAAAACTTGAGAAATCATCTTATTATCCTCAGAATTATAGATGAAGTAATTCCACGAATAATGCCATAAAATTTGGGGCTTTAACAATTGCTTTTCAACAAGATATAAATTTGTAGATTCTTAGCTTATTTATTTAACAATTTATTATAATGTTTTTTCTTACATAGGGTCTCCCTCTTTAGATCAAGTTGGTTTTGAATACTCTACATAGCCCAGCCTCTCCTCATATTTATAGTCTTCCTCCCTCAGAATCTCCAGTGCTGGGATTACAAACATACTTGCCTGGACTTTGTGGATATTTAAAATAAAAGCTAGAAATGATAGATTTGCTCAAAGTTGTGAAGTTCAAATTGCAGAAATTCTCCATGTACTGTTTCAAAGGGAAAAGAAATGGGGGACTCTGGTGAAAAAATAAGCAAATTAGGGGATCATTTCAGTAAATAAAGTAAACTAGACAACAAATAGAATGAACAATTTGGTATGGCTCTTAAAAAACAACCTATAAAATTTTCCATAATTACAGTTGTGCAGCTATTTCCTCCAAATTAAAGCATTCTCCTCTAGAGGGAGGAGGACAAATACTCAGGAGACATAAGAAGCTAGCAAGGACTGGGGATGAACCTCTACTGGAAGAATGATCACCTATGATGAACAAAGTCCTAGATTTGACCCTCAGCTCCACGTAAATCAGGCATAGCAATACATAGATGGAATCCATCACTTGGGTGGTTCAGAAAGTAGATCAGAAGATCAAGGTTACCCCTATATCCCAAATTACATAGATGGTTTGAGGCAGGTTGGGCTAAATGAGATGATTATTATAAAAAAGTTGGTGTGCTTACATAATGGAGTTCGATTTAGTGGTACAGCAAAACAAAATTGAACCTATTCCACCCCCACCCTGTCCTGTGCTAGCCTTGGACTCAGGCCCATTCTAATTACTCTGCATCTGATCCCTGGACTAGCTTCCTAACCCAGACTAGCTAAACACCCTAGCATAGATTGTGAAGTCCCTCCTGGGGTGTTCCCCACCCCCATTTTTCACTGAGTCCTGACCTGCCTGACAGACTTGTCCACCTAGGACTCTGGTAAGTCAGATCCCGCCCACCACATCTCTATTCCAGTCCTCTGCAGGCAGCCTCAACACTTCCAACCTACTCCACTCCACTCCCTGCTAGCCTTGGTTGCAGGCCACTCCAATTCCTCTGTATATGATCCCTGGACTAGTTTCCTAACCCAGGCTTTGAGGAGGGAGAAGGGAGAGTTGTACGAAGATAGAGAGAGGAGAGACAAAAATGCTTAATTGTTGTGGAAAAAAAAAGGAGGAAAATGTAGTAATCCAAAACCTACTGAAAAACACATGCACACTATATAGATTAGATAGATAGATAGATAGATAGATAGATAGATAGATAGATAGATGATAGATAGAAGATAGATGATAGATAGATAGAAGAGATAGATAGATAGATAGATAGATAGATAGATAGATAGATGATAGATAGATGATAGGATAGAAGATTGATAGATAGATAGATAGAAGATAATAGATAATAGATGATAGATAGATAGATAATAGATGATAGATAGATAGATAGATAGGTAGATAGATAGATAGATAGATAGATAGATAGATGATAGATAGATAGATGATAGATAGATAGATAGATGAAAATGGACTCAGTACTAGACTAGATAGAAGATAGATAGATGATAGATAGATGATAGGTAGATGACAGATAGGTAGATGACAGATAGATGATAGATAGATAGATGATAGATAGATAGATAGATAGATATAGATGATAGATAGATGGATGTAGGTAGATAGATAGATATAGAGATAGATGCAGATAGATGATAGATGATAGATAGATAGATGATTGATAGATAGAAGATATATAGATGATAGATAGATGATAGGTAGATGATAGATAGGTAGATGACAGATAGATGATAGATAGATAGATAGATAGTATACATAAATGGATGACTGATGATATAGATGATAGAGAGATGGTAGATAGATACAAAGATATATACATAGATAGATAGATAGATAATGATTGATAGATGCTAGATAGAAGATAGATAGATGCTAGATAGATGATAGGTAGATGATAGATAGGTAGATGATAGATAGATGATAGATAGATAGAAGATAGATAGATAGATAGATAGATAGATAGAAGATAGATAGACAGATAGATAGATAGATAAAGAAGACTATATAATAAAAACCACAGTGCCAAACAGGGGAAACCTCCCTTCAAGTTGTTGGCCAGGGTAGTACAGAAGACTCTCAAAATAAGACAGGCTTTTGTCAGAACCCTTGATTGCATTCTGAAACTTGAATGTAAGAAAATATTGTTCAAAATAAGACATCCCAGACAAAGGAATTGCAACAATCAAGCTGGAACTGACATGAAAGCCTTCTCCCTGAAGACTAACTCATAGCATCAGAAGATACTATATAAACTAAAAAGGGAGAAAAATAATCAATGATGCTACCCAGGTGTAAAGCCTACAAATCACAACAATCACAGTCCCAGAAAAGAATCTTTATTAGTGCAGTAGTGGTACTTTTATCTTGGAGGTAATCAACAGCTGTCTAACTGAACATAGGGCTTTCTCAGTAGGAGGAAACTCCTGTAGTAATATAAACATAGCCAAATACACATCGCTAAAATGGTTGTAGAACCTATGGAGAAAACTACTTTTGTCACATTCCCAGACCAGAGGAATGTAATTTCTCTGTACTCTAACTATATATCCTTAATTACAGACACCAGAACTGTGCATGTCTACCTCTCACCATTCATCAAAGAAGCATTTTTCAGTAGCAGACATATTGCAAAGTTACACAACTGCTAAAACACAGAGAAGAGCTTTCTGTGGGGTGCCCAGACTTAAGTGACACATCTACAATGCAATCTCTACACTTCAGGCTCAGGGAACATAGTGGAAAAGGGAACAGAAAGAATATTAATGTATCTCTCAATTCTCATCAGGAAAACTTCCTGTGCAACACATGATGATTAACCCATTTGTCCAGAACTGGCCAAAGTGCAGAGAATAAGAGACTGAAGAACACTTATTCCTGAATAGGGTGCCTATATCAATCCTCTGCTATCCAAGGCTCAGGGACCATTGTGGAAGAGGGTGTGGGACTCCAGAGCCAGAGATAGTGGATGATCATAACGAAACAGTTTTTTCAGACAGCTGGGGATTTACTCATATGAATTCACAGCAATGGTAAAAGCATTCACAAGACCCATGCAAACTCTAACAACACAAAATCCCAGCATAGAAGTGGGGAAATGGATAGGAAGCCCCAACCTTAGCTGAAAAACTTTTGGCAGCTGATCACTGCTGGGTGAGGAAGAGAATGTTTGCTTTAAGGGAGTGATTCTACATAGGTAAACCAGGCTCCAGTGGACATTTGGGGACACAAATTTGTCTTGATAGGCCTTAGACTATATGACAGAATACATAAAACCTGGTGGGAGGGGGCTATGGGAGGGATGCAGATAGATGGGGGGTCTAAATATGATCAAAACATTGAAATTTTCAAAAATTCAATAAGATTTTCAAAAAATAACAAAAATAAAATTTTCAAGAATAAAAAGATAAGGAAAAAAGAAAGAAAAGAAGCTAAAAACCATATAGGACTCAGGCAGCTCCAAAAGTTACATGACTTACAAAGCCTACCCCCAAGGATATGAAAGCAATAAATGGTTGCTGGGGACAGGAGAATGACTGATTATCCTCTCTGTGATTGTGAGGTCAGAGATTCGGCCAACATGGGCTTTCACCCGCCTGGGGTGGGCTTTGGGTGGGGAAGCTGCCTTTGTGTCACACATTCCTCTGTAAGTAAATCCAAAGGACTCGTTGGTTCACCCTGCAAGACTTGGGTGGAGTTATTTGCTTGGTTTGTTATCTGTGTCCTGAGTGAATAAAGATTTGTTTCCATCTTTCCAGGAACAGTCATACAACCCTGTATAAAGTTTTTAAGCAACAGAAACAAAGCAGCATAATTATAAGTGTATGGAAGGGTGAAACAACTTTTGCCAAATAAAAATAATTCCTCAAATTCAAACTAAAATTTGACAGAGGGAAAATATGAAAGGATTACATAATGAAATATAGCTGAAACTAGAAGATTGAGATAACCTTAAAATATTAAGAGCCATGAAAAGTTCTGCAAGGTTTTCCATTCAGGAGAATTTCAACAAGTGATGATATTGTTACTTTGTGTCATAAGTACCATTTCCCTTCCTGCAGGCTTGATAACATGAAGTTATTTGGGTAATGACCATTATAAAACACAGTTGAAACCAAGGAAGAAGAAAACAGACTGGATCCATCATACACAGTTGAAACCAAGGAAGAAGAAAACAGACTGGATCCATCATGACTCTAGATTGCAGATCAGACCATTCATTCAAACTGTCTGAATGAGAAATTTTAAAAATGGCCATTCAAACAGTTTGTACACCAGAGAATTGTCTTGAATGGTACAAGGGTAAAGGTAGCAAAAGTGAGTTCAATCACTACTGAATACTATTAAACAAAAACATTTTGTTCTTCCTGTCTACTGCATTGCACTCCAATGTGCAGAACTGGACACCTGAGGCCACCATAGATTCTGGAAATCCATGTCTCTACATGCAGTTGATACCCCATATTATTCTCACATACTAACAAATCTTTGGAGGGTGCAACTTGCTGGATGAATCCAGGTCATATCCAGGAATCTAGAATGAATTTAGAAATCTAAGTGTTTGAATTTTTTGACAGAATATAATCATAACTGGGAAAGGAAATCTAAAGAGAGATTATTTAATCTTTATTGATCACCTATGTGGTAAAAGTTGAAATGGCTCTAAATGTGTAACAGTCATTATGCATGGAATCCATACAGTGGGTGGCATAACACAGTTGTCAAGTGACAGGAATGTGCAAACCCCTGTAACATCCAGTTATAACTGCAGTCAGAGAGCATGACTTCAGGAGAGTTATCCTTACAAACAAACAAAAGATCCTGGTGAATCCCTTTAAATATATTCAATGGGGATTCTCAGTTACAATGGAAATAAGAATAAATAAGTGATATGACCATGTACATAGACTACTACAGAAAACCCTGGAGAATTACGCTCTTTTGGAGCTGCATTTGCGTAGCCTGAGCCACATTAAAACTGTTCTTAGCTGGGCCTGGAGAGACAGCTCAGTGGTTAAGAACACTGACTGTTCTTGCAGAAGACCTGGGTTCAAATCCCAGCACCCACATGGCAGCTAACAACAGTCTGTAACTCCAGTTCCAGGGGATCGACAACCTCTTCTGTCCTCCATGGATTGCATGACACCTGTGCACTTACCTACATGCAGGCAATACACGCATACACATAAATAAATAAATAAATAAATAAATAAATAGATTAATTAATTAATAATTTAAAAAATAAACTGTTCTTAGCCATGTGACTTGCTTTGTCCAATCAATTATTAGCAAAAACTTCAGCTGCAAAGACTTGAAAAGTACTTACTCCTCTGCAAGTGAAAAAAGTCATACACAGTCTATGAAAGATGCATGGAATGTTCAAAAAGCAGTCTTCACCACAAACACATGAATAGGAAAATTTCATAATTCTGCCTCAATAGAACAGCCAGAGATTGCAAGAACATAAGCATCTCATACAGCACTCTTGGAACTAGTCATCTGAGCCCACTACAAACCTCTGAAACAGAAATTTGAGCAAATCAAATGTGATTTTATAAGGTACTAACTTAAGAATGATTTATACATAGCAATTTGTATTGTATTTTTTTTACTCTTTATGCAAATTTTATTGAGTTTTTGTGCATTTTATGTACTTGAGTTTTATCAAATTTAGGCCCCCTCCACCCCTATTGGCAGCAACCCCCCCGCCACTATTTCATCCATTCTGCCATATATGTTAAGGCTTATCTGGTCAAATATTTACACCCAGATGTACCTAAGTGCAAGTTCATCCACTGGTCTAGTCGGCCTATCTAGAGTCACTCCTTTCAAGAATATCAACTCTCTGGGGCTGGAGAGATGGCTCAGCAGTTAAGAGCACTGACTGGTCTTGCCGAGGACCCAAGTTCGATTCTCAGCACCCACATGGTGGCTACGAACCATCCTTAACTCCAGTTCCAGGGGAATCTGAAGCTCTCTTGTGACCTCTGTGGCACTGTATGACATGGGTGCACTCACATGCATGCAGGCAATACATTCATACATTAAAAAAAAATAAAATTTTTTAAAAATAAAGAATATCAACTCTCCCTCATCCTCTCAATAATTGGTTGTCAATTTCTTGGCTAAGATTGTGGCCTGCTGCTCATTTCCCCATTTCTATGCTGTGTATTTGTCTGATTGAGTCAGCATGGGTTTTGTGCATGCCATCACCAATGTTCCAGGTTCATATGAGCAAGTTCCCAGAAATCTGAAAGCCTCTGTTTCCCTATGTTCATTCACCAACACTGAATCTTAAATCTTTCCACTCTCTCTTCTGCAATGCAATGGTCCCTTAGTCATGATTAGATGAGGTTTAATATAGGATAGGGACACTTTTTAAAGGTGATTTCAAATTACATAAATATATTCCATTCTTTTAGCCATCTATTGATATATAATAATGGCTTGCTCTTTATAAATGGGGACCTCTCTTAACACCTGAAATGAGATATCAGAGAGAGAATACAAAATACTGCAGAAATGTTAACAAAGTTTGAAAAATTAAAATACATGATTTGCTAGTTTAGACTGAAAAGCTTTTTTCATCCACTTTAAATTAATCTAGTTACTTTTAGGACTAATTGATGATAGCCATCAGAAAAGTCATTTAGATAACTTAGTAAAAATTATGAATCACAAAATTGTGAGCAAATTAAATCACTGATTTTATAAATCACATAATTTAGGAATAAATTTTTACATAAAAATGCAAAACTGAAAGAATGGAATTGGTAGCCATGGCAGACAGAATCATGATTTCTGGAAAATCTATTACCTATGATGTCAATTATTCAGCATTATGGAACAAAAGAAAAAAAATAAACAGAAAATGAATCTCAAAAAGAATTTTATTTAAATCAAACCAGAAATGTACTGGTAATGGAGAAGAAATTAGCTTAAATGAGTAAGAAGTTTTTTTGTTTTGCTTTGTTTGTTTTCTTTCTTTTTTTTTTTTTTTTTTTTTTTTTTTTTTTATATTTGGTTTGGTTTGGTTTGATTTGGTTTGGTTTAGTTTAGTCTTTTGAGCTGGCCCAGAACTTGCTATGTAGCTGAGAATGACCTTGAACTCCTGATCATCCTACCTCTACCTGCTAAGTCCTGGGGTTGCAGACCTGTGCCACCATGCCTGCCTGCCTTTTTAAGAGTTTTATTTTGTGTGAGACAACAGCTCATCCTATAGCCCAGGCTGGCCTGGAACTTAACTATGTAGCCTAAGGTGGTTTCAAACCTGCAGAAATTCTTCTGCCTCAGCCTCCCTAGTGCTGGGATTACAGGTGTGCACCAACATACCCAGTCCTAATTCTCCATTTTCTTCCTGGAAGAAAGATCCTAAAAGATCAATACCCAGCCTGGCAGGCCTGGGTCCTTTTGATTTACATACTGGTCTAGCTCTCAGCCAGGTTGACAGAATTTCCCTAGCTCTAGCTCTATGTGCTCCCCAAGCAGAGCTCACCATCCTGGTTCTCATAATTGCTGTAGTTTCCCCTGATTAGCAAGTAAAACACAATCTTGGTGAAAAAATCATGAGGTGTAGAAGAGTGAGGCACCCTCTATGTAATGAATGAGGAGCCTGAGATAGCAGGACCACGTGCCTCCAATAAGCAGTATACATCTGCAAAATGCACAGAACGGTCCCACATGGAGGTATTCTACATGCTCTACATGCATCTGTTAAACCAGGTGGCTGCCTGGTCAAGTGAGCTGATTTCATGGGATACCTGGAACTCACTATGTAGACCAGGCTGGCCTTGAACTCACAGAGATCCGCCTGCCTCTGCCTCCCGAGTGCTGGGTTAAAGGCATGTGCCACCACACCCGGCATGAGTAAGAAGTTTTAGAAAATTTGCTTATTCAGTCCATTCCTTATTCTAAAACCCCCAAGAAAGGAGAAAATACCACAAGAAATGATCAAAATGATCAAAACGTTTAGTATGAGGCCAAAGACTGCAGTGAAGTGGGAAGGAAATTAGTTCAGCCTTTCAGTATCACTAATTTGAGTCATGAAGTGATGCTGGTTTCTTACCCAAGAGGGAAATCTTTCCAGAACATAACAAACCAGAGTAGAATGGGTGGAGAAGAGAGAGTTTGGAGGAAGTAGAAAGAGCAATAGACAGAGAATTGTGAAGTCAGCCATTAGAATCTTCTTGCATTTCCACAATCATTGTCCCAAACTATATCTGGCAATGGATCAACTTTGCCCAAAAATACTGGTTCTCACTTCTGTCTTCTCATACTTATGAAAAATACAGAGCTGTAAGACTTTTGATGGGCACCTATGTCCCATCACTTAGAGTGTTCTATGAATACTATTTTTTCAATTTTTATCGAATTTTTGTGTATTTCATATAGAACAATTAATCTTAATCATCTTTATATCCCTGTCCACTCTGGCACCCTCCCATAACCCCCCCCACTGGAATTAATATATTCTTTCATTTGTCATAAAGCCTATTGTGTAAAGTTAGTACCCCCAGACATTCCTCAGTGCAAGTTCATCTACTGAGGTCTAGTCAGCCTATCTAGGGCCACTCACTTTAGGAAGATCAGCTCTTTCTCATCCAGCAATAATCCTTTGCCAATATTTTTTCAGCTAAGTTTGGCATCTGCTGTCCATTTCCCCAGTTCTGTGCTGGGTTTTAGTCTGCTTGAGTTTGCATAGGTCTTGTGCACTCTGATACTATTGCTGCATGTTCATAGGAGCAGGGTCTCAGGAGCTTGTAGGACTCTATTTCCATATAGTCCTGCACCTCCTCCCTGACTCTTGTAAATTTTCAGTCCCCTCTTCCTCAATTGTCCCTCAGTCCTGGATGGTTAAAATTTAATATAGGAGTCCTGTACAAAGACCAACATTCTGCAGACTCTTAACCTCTACACTTTGGCCATTTATGACTGTGGTGGTTTGAATAAAAATGTCCCCCATAGGCTCCAAGTATTTGGACATTTTGTCCCCAGTTGGTGGTGCTGTTTGGGGAGGTCCTAGAACGTATGGCTATCCTGGATGAAGCATGTCACTGGGGGTAGGCTTAGAGAGTTCTTAAGCCTTGCTGGATGTTGAGTTTCTCCCTTGCTTCCTGTGCTTGCTTGAAGCTGTAAAGTCTTGCTTCCATTCTTCCTCCAGTCACCTCTGCTGCCATGCCTCCTTGCCATAATGGACTTTTGCTCCGTTGGAACCATAAGTTCAAATGAACTCTTCCTTCTATAAATTGCTTTGATTAATGTTTCTGTCACAGCAACAGAAAAGTAACTAATACAGTAATTGGTACCGAGAGTGGGGCTGTGAAGAACGTGACCATGTGGGGTTTTGGAGGAATGTGGAAGACTTTAGAAGTTTGGGCTAGAAAAGTGGCTGATTGCTATAAGCAATCAACAGGCCATTATAACATTATTACAACAGGCCATTCTAGTAAGCACCGGGAAGATATTAGTGCTGAGAACAATGTAGTTGAGATGGAAATAAGGACTTGAGCAGCATGTGGGATATTTTGGCAAAGAGTCTGGTTGGAGTCTGCCCTTGACCCAAAAGCTTGCCTGAGGTGAAGTTGAAAAGCAATGGACTAATTTCTCCCTCAGAAGATATTTCAAGACAGCCTAATGTAGAAATGGTGGTGTGGCTATTAATCTACAGTGAAAGAGAGCAAACAGGGCAGAAAGAAATACAGAATGCATAATTGGAATTGAAAAAGAGCACTAGGAAATATAATGTTGGAGCTGAGGCATCTGTTGGACAGGATTCCTTTGATAAGAAGATTAAAGTGATCAAGGAGGGGCCTAAAGATATGCATTTCAACAATGGAGAGAGTGCCTCCAGGGCAAAAGTCACCCAGTTAAGCCTGCAACTTGTGAAAGGGAAATGCTGAAGGGACCACTGAAGAGAAAAGCTTCTAAAATGGATAAAACAGGCTGGAGTCCACCCCAACTTGCAGTCAAACTTGACAGTGTTATTCACCTGGTGCTGGCTTTAGAGGTATGAAAGAGGAAAAAGTGAAGGGGTTATCAGTTCTTCCTCTGAGATTTCAGAGAGCCACTGAGGCCAGGCAGTGAACAGCAGGGTCTCATCTGCATAAAGAAGGCCCAATAGGCCATTTTGTGAAGCTGAAGCCTGGTTGCCAATGGAGATTCCAAGAAGTTTGTGATGCCAGATCTGTGAGGCATCTGCCAAGAAGACCTGCATACAGGGAATGGTGCCAGCCCACCAGAGAGATTTATGTTGCATGCAGCAAAGCTGGAGAGGCTGATCCATCTAAGCCCTTTGAAAGTAAAGTCCCAGAAGCGAAACATGGAGCTACTGGATTTGGTGTTTGCCTTGCTGGTTTTTGGTCTTGCTTTGGTCCAGTGTTTCCTCACTCTGCCCCTATTCTGCCCTTCTGGATTGGTAATATGTATTCGATTCCAGTGTATGTTGGGAGTATGAAATTTGTCTTTTGATTTCACAGGGGCTTACAGTTAAGAATTTACCCTGAGTCTCAGAAGATACTTTAGACTGTGAAATTTTGAATACTACTGAGACTGGTAATGGCTATGGGGACTTTTAAGGTTGGACTAAATGCATTTTGCATTTTATATGGTTGTGAGCGTATGGGTACCAGAGGTAGAATGTGGTGGCTTGAATGATAGTATCCCCCATAAGCTCCAAGTATTTATATTTTGTCCCCAGTTGGTGGCACTGTTTTGGGAGATCTTAGAAGGTGTGGCCATGTAGGAGGAAGCACATCACTGAGGGCAGGCTTACAGAGTTCTTAAGCCTTACCAGATCTCAAGTTGCTCTCTTGCTTCCTGTGCCTGCTTTAAGATGTAGAGCCTAGCTCTGCTCCTCCTCCAGTGACCTCTGCCACCATGCCTCCCCACCAACTATAAGCTCAAATAAACTCTTGCTTCTATAAATTACTTTGGTTAGTGTTTCTATCACATTACAGCAACATAAAAGTAACTAATACAGTGACCTTTTGTGTCCCTGACCCTCTGCTGCATGAGGGAGCTTCATCAATGAGAGCTGAGATATTCATTAGTACCATTTTTACTTTGTGTTCTTTGTTCGATGAGCCTTAGGGGTAGAAGTTGCATTATAAATGTGCCACTTAGGCTTAGGCAATTCACAGACAATGTTTGTGTATGTCCAGTTGTGGTACTTTGTAATAGGCTCCATCTGGTGCAAAAGAAATTTCTTTGATGTGTGATGACTTGGATATTTGTCTGTAAATATAAGGATACATATTTTGCAGTATAGGACATTGGTACAATAGTGGCACTTTTGATTTGGGGGAAATCAATAGCTACCTAATTGGACTACAAGTTTACTCAACAGGAAAAAACTCATATGTAGTACTGTAAACATAGCCAAATACACATCACTAGAGTGGTCATAGATCTTACAGAAAACCCCAAGATTGCCACATCCCTAGACCAATGAATACTAGTTTTAAAATCATGGTTCTTCTCCATAACCCCCATTATTTAATTAATCAGTCACGTATTGGTGCATTTTGATGTAAACTACATGTAATAAAAATTAATGTACTGAATTATTGAATTGACACATTGTCCTCTGAATATTCCACTCAAATAAATGAAATCCCACATTTATTAATGTTTTCTTTTCTATTTTAAAATAACATTTTATGCAACCAAGGACACAAATTTAACTGCATTATTCTTGAGTTTTGAAAACTGTTTCCATCCGGTGGATCAATCCTTAGAGGTAAATAAAATATTGCAGATGTGCCCAGAAAGTTCCATCTGCCTCTGACTAGTGAAAACCACTGTTCTGATTTTAAAGTGTTTTTATACAATATTGAATTATTTTGCATATGTTTTTCATTTTATTCACACCAAAGTGTAACAAGATACATAGTGATTCACAGTCTACTTTTTTTCATATGATGCGTGTACCCTTGGAATGGACAGCCTCTCGCTATTACACCATGATGAATATGGTTTTATTTTCCAGCCTAGAGTCCTTGGTGCTGCCTCAGGTTAGAAGCAACTACATGATCAAACAGTATTTGTCCAGACATTCTGCGTAATTCGCTAATGTCAGAGTCTTCTGGCTTCTGTTGGAGGATCACTGTGGCTGTGAGAATGTTTATAGGTCTGACCCGAGTCATATTTGATGGGTGCAGCCAAGAGCGTGGGCTCAGCCCTGCCAACCTCCAGGGTCAACAATGATTTCAGAAAGCAGTTTTGTTATTTGGCTTTCTCTTTCAGTGATTAAATGCTGGAGGTTTGAACCAGTGACCCCTGGGAGGTGATGATTGGGGATGAGTAAGCACGCCGTTCGCCAGCCCACACCGCCCCCAATACCCGGGACACTCAGACGCAACGGGGAGTATAGTCAAGCAGGGACTCATTTATTACAGGTGTTACAAAGCTTATAAAGTCACCTGGAAATCCCCCCTCCCCCCCTGAGGGTGTATCTTAAGGATGGTCACTCGCTGATCATGCACTCCTCAGCAGTGCAGAAGTATTCTTCAGACTTTCAAAACAAGGTTGCCATGCCCCCAGTAACTTCCTTTCAGACCTATGCAAGGTGGGGCCTTTAGGTCCCCACAATTAAAGACCTGACTGGTCAGCTCTTTCACTTGTAACCCCTGGTATTGCAGATCTGTGGAAGCTCTGGAGATCTCCACTGTGTGAAAACACCTCTCAGACACAGGGCTCTTATAGAGAAGGCCAGCATTCACCAGCAAAGCCCTAGAGCCTTCAGCAAATCTTGACCTCTAGGCAGGAATTCTGAGACTCTGCACAGGAGCTGGGTTTATGCAGAGTTTTCTTTCACTCCCAGAGTGATTCCACTGCTCTATGAGTGGGTACCTGGGATGATGGGAAGTTCTCTGCTTCATGCCTAGTCCATTGAGGCATAGTTGCTCTCCCCTGAAAATGAGTTCAAATAGAAGTGAAAAAGATTCAGTCTGCACAGATTGCCAGGGCTGAGTGGAGCATTCAGCAAGGAACAGGACCTGGGTGGAGGAAGAATGCCTGGCTTGTACCTGCCAGGGATTCATAGTCTGTGACAAGAGACTGGAATATAACAAATACTAATTCTCTATTCTGTCAGAGTACTTATAGGCAGAGTCCTCAAAAGAGACAGTGCTCTTGTTTTCCTGAGTCCACCCTTGAATTTGAACACCAGCAGAAGTTTCTATAAAATGAGTTCCACTAGGAGGAGGCAGGGAGATGTGATGCTCCAAGGCATTTAGCTCTTCCACTTTAATATTTATGGAAATATCTTAAATGAACATTGACCCATTTGTTGTTAACTTTGAAAAGTCCAGAAATTCTTAGTCTGTATCAGTTGTATATGTGTGTGTGTGTGTGTGTGTGTGTGTTTATGTGTTAATGTGCACATGTGTGAGGTGCATTGGAAGGCTAGAGGACCATATTGAGTGTCCTTTCTCAAGTACCATACACCTGGGTCTCTCACTGACCTGGAACTCGCCAAGTAGAATAGGTATCCAATAGAATGCAACATCAATCTTCTTGTCTCTGCTTCTCTAGCAAGGTGATCACAAGCTCATGCCACAAAATCAAGCATTTTTATAGAAGTTCTTGGGATTGAACTCATATCCTTATGTTTTCAAAGCAAACATTTTATCAGCTGAGCTATATTCCATGCCCCATCATACAATTTTTTATAATTTTCTCTAGTGAGTTGCTCTTTAGTTGAAAAAAGGAATTGATGGTTATTGTTTATCTCTTTCAAGGTCAAGATTTTATAAACTCTACAAACTACACAAATGACTGACCTGGCCAGACAACCCCATTGATAAAATAGTTATATAAATGTTATGGGTGTGACAATCCCTTTCTGATTAGATTTGAGGTACATTCCACAACATGGAATGTCAGATACAGAAACCCAATCAAGAGCTGGTGGCTAAGGAGACCATGGGCCTCATGGGGTCCTGCTGCTGCTGTCATTTTGCTAAAGGATTGTATGGTCAACTGACTTCTAAATACTTATATGTGTATCTATAGACTAGCTTCTTATAGCAGTGGGTGGTTAATTCTGAGCCTTATAACTTGTTTTAGTGCTAACAGCACAGCCTAAATCAAGTATACATATATATTCACTGTCTTCAAGGTTCATTGAGAAACAAGGGTCAGAAGAATGAAATGCCATAGGATGGAGAGGTGTGCTGCAAAAAGATGGCTTCTGATCATGACATGGCCATTGTGTTCATGAATTCACTACAGCTGGACTTAAATACACAAAACCTGACAAGGTTTTGCCTATCAAGATTTCACCATGGAAAGGGGAAAGGTACATAAGGGCAGCTCCTCCCAGAGGAACTTCGGCAGTTATTGGTGGGTGGAGAAAGGGATGTTATTTTCTTTACCGGTATGTAGCCACTGATAAATTATTCCTGATCCAGGAAATAAACACTCACCCATGTTAATGCAAGCAACCCTAACTGAATCAGTTGGTGACACAGACAAAAATATGTAAAAATAAGAAGGTGACTTCTTGGGAAGAAGAATTTCAGTGGGAGACGATTGGCAGACAATTATAATAATGGGGGGATGACTAAAATTCATTATACAAGATTGAAATGTCAACCAATAAAAAGTCTATCAATCCATCCATCCATCCACCTATCTACCTACCTACCTACACACCTATGCATTTTAAAGTTAAGATTCTTGTGACTGGAGGGGATGATTCAAGTGGTTAAGTTCTTGCAACACAAACATGAGGCATTACATGCAATCCCAGGAATCCTCATAAATTTCAGGCACTGCAGAGCACACCTGTAACACCAGCTCTCCTAGAAAAGGTGCAGAGACAGTAAGATCCTAGGAGCTTAAAAGCTGATCAGTCTAGCAGAATCAGTGAGTTCCAGGTTTATTGAGAGATTCTATCTCAAAAAATAAGGCAGAGAGCAACTGAATATGACACTGGAAATTTTCCTCTGACCCACCACACACATGTGCACATGCACAGGAGAATGTACAGAAATATATACACACACACAGAAAAATAGAAGTTATGTTTTTCATGTCGGGAAAAGGTAAGAGATAAGATATAGTAATTCACATTTGCATGACATTCTAAAGTTTACAAAGTTA
>NW_008352891.1:2052709-2063923 GCF_000622305.1 Nannospalax galili
TTTATGTAAATTATATAATACTCATTATAACTTTGTTTTAATTCACAATAATAAAAGAGAAAGTTCACAAAATTATTTATGTAAATTATATAATACTCATTATTACTTTATTTTAATTTACAATGATAAAAGAAATGGTTATGCAGGTTGACAAATTGCCTAAAGAAATTTTAAATTGAAAGAATGTTCATCTAAGTCTGACTGGATCCTCAGGTGGCTGTTTAATTCAAGGAAACTTGTGTTTTTACTGTTCATCCTTTTTCTCTCTTCATTGTCAGTAATTGAGATGTGTGTTTTTGTGGGGGCTCCGTTGTTTTGGAATCTTTTGTGTTTTATGGTCAAAACATAAAGATTCAGGAGATAGCTCTTACCTGGGAATTGGTGTTTGAAAGCTTATAATCGCCAAGAGAAACTAGACTAAAGTCTGCATTCTCTAGGAAGATAGTGTTGTTGAAACATGAGTAAAACACAGCATGAGGTTTAGCATTCAATTCTCAATCGATGCATGCACTCACACACCTATTTGTGAGAATGTATATATGATATGAGTATACAGATGTGCTGTCTATTTGGTAAATTGTATGTTGCTGTAAAAGTAGATTAAGTGCATTTCAGTTCTTTTGTTAGCTTTATTTTCTTTCCAGTGATGGAACTCTAAAACACATGTTGTAGAACAATACCAGTGCTGGGTGACATTTTGGTAGTATTGCTGTCAATATTACTGCTTGTTATAGACAAAATCAACTAACATGGCATGCTCACTATATTTTGTCTTTTCTGTAATGTGTGACATTTTACATGTGTACTCAATCAATATTTGTTCTCTCAGTGAATGGAAAAAGCCATAATAAATTTCAACACAGAGATAATAGTGATCATGAATGCATACATACATACCTATAAATACATGCATGCACACATAGCTCATACATATAGACATCACACACACATATACACAATATACAGATACTTTCATAACAGAGAAAGTTCACATATTTGTTTAAACCTTGAAATGTTCTTTCTGTATTTGTTATGTTCTTGCTACTGTGATAGAATACCTGACAGAAGCAATATAAGAAATGAAGCATTTATTTTGACTCACAGTTTAAGAAGGAACAGTGTGTCATATCAGGGAATGCATGGTAGCATCAGCGTAGGGAATCTGGGTATGTCGTACCATAGTCAGGAAGCAGGCAGATAACGTTGACACTCTCAGGACCTACATGGCTGCTGACAACTGTCCATCATTCCAATTCCAGAGGATCTGATATCCTTTTCGGACCTCCGCAGACATTACACAATACAGGTGCACTCTGTCTCTCTGTTTCTCTATCTCTGTCTCTGTCTCACTGTCTCTCTCACACACATAAAACAATAAATAAAAATATTTTAAAATATAATTTAATGAAGAGGTACAAATTATGAAGAAGAGAAAAATGGAAATAAAACTTGAAATGAAAAACTCAGAAGCTCAAACAGAAACCTTAGAGGAAAGGAGCAAAAAGAAAGTAGAGAAAATGCAACAGAAAACATTAGATCTTGACAACAAAGTTGGGGAAATGGATCTCTCAAGCAAGAAAATGTCAAATCTAAATAAATCAAGAATGGAATTTGCAAGACCATTTGGACATGGTAAAAACACCAAACCTGCTAGTCATTGGTATAGAAGAAGAGGAAAACCTGGTAAACAGTAAAGGATTAATTTTTTCACTTTTTAATTGAGCTTGTAAATTTCATACATTTTCCACTCAAATCCAGACCCTCTCCCCCATTCATACCTCCCCCGTCCCCCCACTGAATCTATGCACTCTGCTATACATGCTGAGTCCAATTCATTCAGGTTATTTGTTGCCAAATTCCTTCAGTATAAATATGCCCACTGGAGTCTAGTCAGCACATTCACTGGTCTATGTAAGTCATACTTTCCCTTACCCAGCAACAATCAGTCTCAAATAGTTCTGCTCAAGTGAGCCTGTGACAGTGGTAGCGTCAAGCATGGGCCCCATGTCAGCTCAATTAAATGAGGGCCTAAAAGGCAGATGAGAAATAGGTGGCAGGCCAGCACTAGATTGAGAACTATTTGAGACTGATTACAGAAATTACTTTTAGCAAAATCATAGGAAAAAACTTTCCAAATCTAGGAAAAGATATATCTACCAATGTACAAGAGACCTAGAGAGTGGTAAGTAGATGGAACCAGAAAAGAATGCTCCATGTCATACAATAGTCAAAACACACTATTATATACAGAATGAAGAAAAGGTATTTAAAGCTGTGAGAAAGATCAAGTCATATATAAAAGCAGGCCTATCACAATAACAGCTGACTATTCAATGGAGACTCTGAAAGCTAGAAAGCCTTGTACCTATGTCCTACAAGTCACGAAAGAACACAGATTCCAGCTCAAACTGATATACCCAGGAAACTATCAGTTGTAATCAAAGGAGTTGCTATGATAAAAACAGATTTAAGGAATGTTCACAAAACCAGCTTTACAGAGAGTACATGATAGAGGGCACAGAGAATAAATAAATTATTCCAGAACATTTAACCAAGAGATCTCAGAAAACAGCAGTTCAGTTACAACATAACAGGAATTAAGAAAAAATGATAAATTATAATTCTCAATATTAATAGTCTCAACTCCCCAGTAAAAAGACACAGACAAAGTGGATTAGAACAGGATCTGTTGATTCGCTGCCTCCAAGAAACACACATCACCATCAATGACGGACATCACCATAAGGGAAATAAGTTATTCTAAGAAAATGCAGCTAAGAAACAATCATGTTTAGCTATTCTAGTATCTGAAAAAAAAAGACTTAAAACTAAATGCAGTTAGATGAGATAGGGAAGACTGTTTCATACATATCAAAATGAAGTTATATTAAGATATTACAACCCTAAACATATATGTACTACACACAAGAAACTCAATTTCATAAAAGAAACTATTAGTTAAAAAAAAATCAATGCAGAGGACCAGCAGACCTCTCTCTGACCTGCAGGCCTCTCCCCAGCATAAGTCCATTGTGCCCTCCACTCCTCGACTCCCCCAGCCTCACTCACCCTCCTATCTCCCCCACGGTCTCTTCTCCTAGCCTGGGTCCTGTCCCGTTCCTTATCTTGGGGCCCCAGACACCTGGGAAACCACTACTGCTTCCTGATCCTTTTCATCCAGACCAACTCAGTTACTTCTCAGGTCCCCAGGAGCACTGCTTCTGGGCCTGGACCCACCCTCACCTCCTTGTGCCTTCTTGGGCCTGCAGGATTGGCAGGCCTCTCTCTGACTGGTAGGCCTCTCTCTGGAGTAAGTCCATCACACCCTCGCTTTGACTCCCCCAGCCTCATTCACCCTCCCATTTTGCCTGCTGGTCTCTCCTCCTAGCCTGGGTCCTGTCCCATTACTTGTCTTGGGGCCTCAAACACCTGGGGAACCAGTACTGCTTCCTGATCCTTTTGATCCAGACCAACTCAGGTCTCCAGGAGCACTTGGGGCCTGGCCCCACCCTCACTTCCCTCTACTTCCCTGGGCTGCACCACCTGCCAGCCTCTTTCTGGGATGCCAGGGCTGACCTTTCCTCTTCCTGATCCTTTGCATCCAAACCAACCCAGCTCCTCGGTGCATTCCCCAGGAGCCCTTGGGGTCACTTTCCACCCCCATCTTGCTTTGCATCTCTAGGTGGCAAGGCTACCAGCTTCCCTAGACCAGCATCTTTCCTGGGCCTGGCTCTTAGGCCAGTCCAACCCCCAAATTCCTGAGGCCAAAATCTTTCCTAGAGGGATCCAGATGTAAGGAGAAAGCCTGACAGCATCTGGCTCATCTGACTTGGGCTTCTATGGGAAGTCCTGAAGATGAAAGAAATCTGGCAACTCCAATATGAAATAAAAAGAGAGAACTGGAAACTTAGAGGAACCAGCTTTTCATGCATAAAAAGTAAACCACAAAGACATATAAAGTTCACAAAAAAAGCAGACCTAAACTTGAAGGCTTGAGTCTCACACAAGAATCAGAAACTATAAAAGAAATCCACACGTCAAAATCACAGAGAAAAAATAATAACATGAAAAACAAAAACACATCACCACCAAATACCAATAGTCCTCTAAAGGAGTACAATGAGAACCCCCTAGAGATAATGCAGGACATGGAACTCAAAAGAACAATTATAAACATGATAAAAGAATTCAGTGAATTTAAAGAACACACAAAGAAATCAAAGAACTGAAAGAAGATAGGGATAAACTTCTGAATGAATTGAGAAAAGAGTTAGAAATATTGAAGGATACTCAGGCCGAAATGAAGAAGGAAATGAAACAGTACGCCAATTAGAAACAACAGGAGAAAGCCTCACCAATAGGATGAATGACTGGAAGATAAAGTGGACAAACTGGACCACTCAAAGATTATGAAAATTTTAAGAAATTACAAGAATGGAATATGCAGGAATTGTGTGACACCATAAAAAGACCAAACTTATGAATCATAGGCATACAGGAAGGAGAAGAATGTGGTTGCTGGCTGTGGCTGTTCTCCTCCAGCTATGGCTGCTCTCCTGCTCTCTTAGTTCCTTCGATCAGTCGTCCAGTCCAGACCCCAGGGCTAGTGAGGAGTCTGCACGAGCGTCACTGCATTCAGGCGCAGGACACCAGGTTCAGTGACACAGATCTGCTTTATTGCAAGAAAGTATGGGCTTATATAAGGGTAATAGTCCAATCACAACACAGCATATGGGATCCCTTATTAGCATGGCAGACTAGTATGCTATTACACTCTAGCAGGCCAGATACCCCATTAGAAACAATGCATTCCAGCATGATAGGTATGTAAGGCAAAAGGCACAATCAGTCACAAGATTTTCCACAATATCTCCCCCTATTTTTTCATTTTTAAGAGTGAGGCACAGTTCAGAATGGTGATATCAGTCCAAGGGCTGTATGTGGTGGCATAGGTGCGGGATTGATCCCTATTGTGGGCCACATCCTTCAAGATGGTGAGTTATCTCGAGAGCAGGCTGGGGCAACTCCACACCAACCAGTAGGAGTCGAGGTTCTTTGCCTCAGCATTGTTGTCCCCACCTCAAGGGTCACCCAGCATTACAGACTGTGCCTGTCTTAGGTTGTCCCACCTCTTTGGGATCTTACCCATCATTTACTACCAGCCCTTGAAGGGTGAGTCCCTTGGTATGGTCTGGCAGAAGGAGAGGCAGTTTAATCAAGCTTTGGCCAGTGCAAAGGCCTTTTAAGGGGCTAAGAATTCAATAAAAGCTGATGGAACATGGTCGTCCCATCTGGGGTAATGATGAGGATTAGGGAGTGGCAAGTTCTAGGCATCGGTCTCACAGTCTGCCAACAGGAGTATGTATCGCAAGGCATTTCCTGTGGCTCTGGCAGTTGGGCCGTTGTCTCAGGTCCATTGCGCGGTTGTTCCATAAGATTTTACACCTATGCTGAAACCTTAATTTTCATATCTCTATTATTATAGGTTGGTAAGGGCAAGGAACAGCGGGTCTTTGTTTGCAGAGACATGCCTAGCAAGATCTGGAGGCAGGGCAACAGCTAACTGAACCAGAGAAATACGAGTTTTAACAAAATTATCAAGACACCTAACAATGCAGGGTCCAAAAATCAGGAGTTAGCAGTAATGATGGCACACATAATAAGAAACACAGACAAAGATTTTCCTCTAGATTGAGGACATAGCTTAGCTAATGTCTCTGTTTGTGGAGATGTTCAAGGTCTCCCCAGGTTGGTGGCTTTTGTGGTCTGTGAAATTGGTCTCTTGGTGGTTGAGAGGTGCACTGCTTTCTCCAAGGTCAGCGCTGCCATTTCTGGGGTGAGTGTTATGGAGGGAGGTTTTTCCATTGCAGGCAATTCTGATGCTCCAGGTCGGGATCCAGATGGGGGCTGGAAGATTATCTGGAAAGACACAAGCATAGCCTCACCCTTGTGTTAATAATAGGTGTAGACCTTTCCATTCACATGTGAGAGGGTCCTTCCATCTCACCATGGGGTCAGGAGTGGGCAGAGTGAATGCCCCCCAATGCTTTATTGCTGGTGGGAGGCCATTGGAGTCAAATTTTAGAAAATTTATTACCAATAGAGCTCATTGTATAACAAAATTGGGGTCCTTATAACAGAGTCCTTTATCATTGTCTTCCCCTATTTTCTGTATTTGTTTAATGAGTGTTTGGTGGGAACGTTCAACAGTCCCTTGACCCTGAGGATTGTAAGGGATACCAGTTATATGCCTACTATTCCAGTCAGAGCAAAAATGGCTGAAGGTAGCAGAAACATAACAAGGACTGTTTTTAATTGCCAAGGAACTCCCATAAGGACCATGGCATATTTGACAGTCCTTATGGCATGAGAAGCCGTCTCACCAGAGCAGGCCAATGCAAAATGGAGTGTCAATAATATGATGGATATACTTGAGCTTGCTTGCCAAAAGGAGAAAAATGAGTGTCGTCCATTTGCCATACCTTGTTGGGGCCAAGACCTCTAGGGAGGGCCCCAGTGGGTTGTAATGGCCCCAAAGGTAGAAGAGGGTCACAAGAAGAGCATGCACAGACAAAATGTTTACAGCTCTGAATCAGCAAGGTAGAGGGGAGCCTATGTATAGCTTGGGGAGAAAGGTGGAATCCAGCATATAAGTCTCTAACTTTTTGAATTAGGGCAGAGTCTAGGGCGGCGCTCAAGATCAGTTTCTCAATGGTGGAATCTTTGGTTTAGCTATTTCTTCTGTGGAATCACCACCCTGCTCTGTGCCCACCACCATTGTCTTGTGGATTGGGGCTGGCTCGGGGCTGCCCGCAGGCACCCTCCAGAGGCTGAGTGAGCTGTTCCAGCTGGTCCTGCTATGGCTGGACCCAGCCCATCGGGCTCTGGCCTGGGCTCTGAGTTGGCCCACCAGGTGGAGTTGCATCCCTCCGTGGTGGCCGGCCATGGAAGCTGACCCCGCTGAGCAGGTTGCCTGTTGAAGAGGTGGTGGTGGACTACACCCAGGGCCCAGACATGGCTGAGCTCCTCTTGGGCTTCTGGGAGCAGCTCACGCAAGACGTACCCAAAGGGACTCAGGAACATTTAAAGGAGACCGAAGACAGGAGCAGCATGCCCAACCGAAGATCTTGAGCTGGAAGAAAAAGCAGAGCTCAAGGTGTTACAGTTCAGAGTGTTTACAGCTCTGTTCCAAGCCCCACGTTTAGGCGCCAAGTGTGGTTGCTGGCTGTGGCTGCTCTCCTCCGGCTATGGCCACTCTCCTGTTCTCTTAGTTCCTTCGATCAGTCATCCGGACTGGACCCCAGGGCTGGTGAGGAGTCTGCAGGAGCGTCACTGCATTCAGGCGCAGGAGACCAGGTTCAGTGACACAGATCTGCTTTATTGCAAGAACGTACAGGCTTATATAAGGGTAATAGTCCAATCACAACACAGCATATGGGATCCCTTATTAGCATGGCAGACTAGTATCCTATTACAGTCCAATGGGCCAAATGCCCCATTAGAAGCAATGCATTCCAGCATGATAGGTATGTAAGGCATAAGGCAAAATCAGTCACAAGATTTTCCACAACAGAAGAATCCCAAGATAATGGGATGGACCGGATCTTCAAAATTAAAGAAAGACATGCCCATACAAATACAAAAAGCATATAGCACACCAAACAGACAGGACCAAAGAAGAAACTCTCCACTGTACATCATAGTAAAAATACTAAGTGTACAAAACAAAGAGACAATACTGAAAGCTGCAAAAGAGAAACAACAAGTCACATATAAAGGAAAATCCATTAGGATTACAGCTGAATTTTCAGTGCAAATTATGAAATCAGAAGAGTCTGGACCAAAGTATTCCCAGTTTTAAATGGCCACAGATGCCAACCCAGATTAATATACCCAGCTAAATAGTGGAGGGGAAAGAAAAATCTTCCATGACATAAATAGGCTGAAGGAATTAATGTCCACAAAACCAACCTTTCAGAGAGTTCTGGAAGCAATACAAAGAGCTGAAGAAAGGAAATACTATACCCAAGGGGTTGTAGAAAGAAATCCAATGAAGGTATATCTGTGGAAAAGTACAGCTATATCAAGAATGTAAACAGAAATAAAAATGACAGGATTTAATACTCATCTTTCATTAATAACTATAAATAGTAATGGACTGAACTCCTCAGTCTAAAGACATAGACTAGGTGAATGGATTAAGAAACAAAACCCATCTTTTTGTTGTCTGCAAGAAACTCATCTCACTTTCAAGGACAGACACTATCACAAAGTGAAAGGATGGGAGAAAATATACCAAGCAAATGACACTAAGTAAAAAGCAGGCATAGCAATCCTAATATCTGACAAAATAGACTTTAAACTAAAACTAATAGGATGAGACAAAGAGGGCCACTTCATTATGATCAAAGAAACGATGAATCAAGAAGATATTACAATCATGAAAATATATTCACCAAACTCTGGTGCACCCAACTACATAAAAACAATACTACAATACTTTAAGACCAAGATTAATCCCAACTCATTAATAGTAGGGGATTTCAATACCCACTGTCTCCAGTAGAGATGTCAACAAGGCAGAGAGTTAACAGAGAGACATCTGAATTAAACAATACCGTATATCAAATGGACTTAACAGACATCTACCAAATATACCACCCAAGCACCAAAGGACATACTTCCTACTCAGTAACCCATGGAACCTTCTCCAAAATTGACCATAGTGGGGCACTTAACAAACCTCAACAAATACAAAAAGATTGAAATAATTCCATGCATTCTATCAGACCACAATGCAATAAAGCTTATAATCAAACCTGAAGAAGCCCTAATCACCACACGAACACATGCAGATTAAACAACACACTCCTGAATGATGAATGGGTCAAAAGAGAAATTAAGAAAGCAATAAATGTATTCCTGGAACTAAATGAAAAGGGCAATTCAACACAACAAAACCTCTTGGACATGCTGAAAGCAGTTCTTAGAGGGGAGTCTATATCTCTAAGCGCCTACATCAAAAAATTGGAAAAAGCACAAATAAATAAGAACGTTGCAACTCAACACACTTGAAAAGCAGCAGCAAACGAAATCCAAACCCAGCAGACAAGAAGAAATAACAAAAATCAGGGTGGAAATTAATGAAATTGAAACAAAGAAAACAATACAAAGAATCAACAAATCTAACAGCTGGTTCTTTGAAAAGATAAACAAGATTGACAGACCGCTAGCCCAGTTAACCAGAAGAAAGAGCACCTCCATCAACAAAATCAAAGATTGAAAGGGAAACATCACAACAGACACCAGAAAGATACAGAACATTATAAGGGAATACTTTAAAAACCTATATGCTACTAAATTTGAACACCTAAAAGAAATTGATGGACATCTAAAGGTATGGGAACCACCAAAACTAAACCAAGAAGAGATTAACAGCTTAACCAGACCCATAACACAAAAAGAAATTGAAACAGTAATACAAAACCTCCCAACTAAAAAATACCCATGACCAGATGGATTTACAGCAGAATTCTCTCAGACATTTAAAGAATATCTAAATCCAATGCTACTTAATTTATTTAAAAAAATAGAAATGGAGGGAGAACTTCCAAATTCCTTCTATGAAGCCAGCATCACTCTAATACCAAAGCAAGGTAAAGATAAAACCAAAAAAGAAAACTATAGACTCATATCCTTAATGAACATAGATGCAAAAATTCTCAAGATATTTGCAAACTACATAAAGACATACATCAAAATCATCATTCACCATGATCAAGTCAGCTTTATTCCAAAGATGCAGGGATGGTTCAATACACATAAGTCAATAAACGTCATAAATCATATAAATGGGCTCAAAGACAAGAATCACATGGTCATCTCAATAGATGCAGAGAAGGCCGTTGACAAAGTTCGACATGCATTTGTGTTCAAAGTCCTAGAGAGAATTGGACTGGAGGAAACATACCACAAAATAATTAAAGCCGTATATAACAAATCCACAGCCAACATTATTCTAAATGGAGAGAAAACTGGAAGCATTCCCATTGAAATCAGGAACCAGAAAAGGCTGCCCACTATCTCCACTTCTCTTCAACACTATACCTTAAACTCTTGCAAGAGCACTAAAACAAGAGAAGGAAATTAAAGGAGTAATAATTGGAAAAGAGATCAAATTACCTCTTTTGACAGATGATATATTATATATGAGACACCAAAAATTCTACCTGAAACCTTCTAGAAATTACTAACATGTTCAGAAAAGTGCAGGTTACAAAATAAACTTACAAAAGTCTGTAGCCTTTCTACATACCAATAACAAGCAATCAGAGAAAGAGCACATGGAAACACTCCCTTCATAATAGCTGCAAAAAAAATAAAATATCTTGAATAAACCTGACCAAAGACATTAAAGAACTCTACAAGGAAAATTTTAAATCTTTAAAGAAAGAGATTGAGGAAGACATCAAAAGACAGATGGACCTCCCACGCTCATGGATTGGAAGAATCAATATTGTGAAAATGAACATCCTACCAAAAGACATTTATAGATTCAATGCAATGTCAATCAAAATCCCCATAACATTTTTCACAGAGTTGGAAAAAACCATCCTAAGATTCATATGGAAACACAAAAGACCTCAGATAGCCAAAACAACCCTGAGCACTAAGAATAATGCTTGTGGGATTACTACAGCAGGTTTTAAGCCGTATTACAGAGCAATAGTCCTAAAAACAACATGGTACGGGCACAAAAATAGACCCATCAACCAATGGAACAAAATTGAAGACTCAAATATGAGTAAATGCAATTTCAGCCACCTGATATTTGACAAAGGGGCCAGGAATTCTCACTGGAGGAAAGACAGCATGTTCAGCAAATGGTGCTGACAAAACTGGATCTCCATTTCTGAAGGATGAAACTAAACCCCTATCTTTCACCCTGCACCAAAGTCAATTCCAAATGGCTCAAAGACCTCAATGTAAAGTCTGAAACTCTGAAACTCTTAGACGAAAACATTGGGAAAAACCTACAAGATATAGGTGTAGGAAAGGGCTTTCTAAACCGGACACCAATAGCCCAGGAAACAAGGGCAAGAATTAACAAATGGGACCTCATTAAACTAAAAAGCTTCTGTACATCAAAGGAGACAACCAAGGAAGCAAACAGAAAACCCACAGAATGGGAGAAAATCTTCACCAGCGACACAT
>NW_008352891.1:2063948-2065449 GCF_000622305.1 Nannospalax galili
CCCAATTAAAAGATAGACTAAGGAGCAGAACAGAGTTCTCAAAAGAAGAAGTAAAGATGGCTATGAAACATCTTAAAAGATGTTCAACATCACTAATAATTAAGGAAATGCAAATTAAAACCACCTTAAGATTTCATCTTACCCCAGTCAGACTGGCTAAGATCAAGAGAACAAATGATACCAAATGTTGGAGAGGATGTGGGGAAAGAGGAACACTCATCTAATGTGGGGAAAGAGGAACACTCATCTACCTCTGGTGGGGCTGCTTACTGGTTCAACCCCTATGGAAAGCAGTGTGGAGAACTCTTAAAAAACTACAAATGAACCTACCATTTGACCCAGCTATACCACTCCTTGTCATATATCCAAAGAACTCATCCTTTTACAGAGACACTTGTACATCCATGTTTGTTGCTGCTCTTTTCACAATAGCTAAGAGATGGAAGCAACCTAAGTGTCCCTCAATTGATGAGTGGGTAATGAAAATGTAGTTCATTTGTACAATGGAGTTTTACTCAGCAGTAAAGAAAGATGAAATCATGAAATTTGCAGGTAAATTGATGGAACTAGAAACTGTTATACTAAGTGAAGTAACACAGACTCAGAAAAAAAAAATCGACATATGTTCTCCCTCATATGTGGATCCTAGAACCAGACCCTGATAAATGAGTATGTAACCAGGCATAACTATAGGAACCAGGATAATGGAAAGGAAACAGGGAGGTAAAGGTAAAGAAAGAACCTGAAAGAAAAGAACAGTAGGAAACAGGCCTTAGTAAGGGAGATATGAAAAAAATTAGGGTAGTATAAGGGAGGGTGGAGAGAAGGGTATACAAGGAACCTAGGGGATAAAGAGAAAGAAGGAGCTCAAGAGAGGTGGGACCATAGGAGAAGGGTATTATCAAGGGAGAACATGAGAAAATGGGGGCACCTTAAGTGGGAAAACCAGGATGGAGGGGTGAGACAATGCAAGAGATAAACAATGCCTATCTAGTTTTGAAAACCAGAGAGAACCATATTATGCCTACCACCTACTGACAAATTATACAAAGCTGGTCAAGAAATATATGTCTAGGGAATGTTTATCTGAAAACAACTGGTCTTTGCCCAAGATTTATCTACATGACACACAGTAATTAAAAGTACCAGACTGGTGGAACTAACCTTGCTGGGTGTTTAGCAGACATACTTTGAGGCCTATAATAATTTGGTCAGAGGGATATAAAGGGCACTTTTTGCTCCTAGCCTTCCTAGGTTGACTAGTTCCAGGGGACTATGAGCATCTCTCAAAAATGACCTGTAATGGTGGTGGGTCACCTGTCCTCTTGATCAAGGAGGCTGAGGTGACACCACTAGATGGACTTGAACCAGTGTTCAGTCTACAAAGAGGAGGGTCAACACAGAGGAATCATTTCCTCCATGCTTCCAAGCGAGGCCAACCATGGTCTACTAGGACCTTTGACTTATCTTCACATAGGTGGAACTGGTAAAAGAAAGGAGC
>NW_008352891.1:2065599-2079725 GCF_000622305.1 Nannospalax galili
TAAGAGTCCATATGCATAGCTAAAGGCTACATAACAAGCAACAATGCCAGACAGGCGATACCTTCTTTCAAGTTGTTGGCCAGGGTGGCCAAAGGGATTCCCAGATAGTAACCCAGCATAGAACCTGAAAAATGAACCACAGACCCCAATCTCATCTAAAGGAATATTGACAACTGATTGCTGCTAGATGAGGAACCGCTGACCCTCCTAAAACAAAGACCCCTAGATATGCTGACTAGATTCACCAGAAGGGCAAGTAGTAGGGAATGGCTGGGGGTGCCGACAGCACAGCAGACAGTAGCAGGGATATCAGAGTATAAGGGCTCTAGTCGGGGGAGGGATGCTATGGGAGGGTGTTATCTGGAAAGTGGGTGTATAGTCGAATGAGATGGTTTGGGATGTTATGTGTGATATACAAACACACAAAAAAATCAACAATTTTTTTAATGTATTATATTTGAGGAGGAAGCATGAAAATTTACATCATGCTAATTAGTAGAGGTGATAAACAATACCTTTGAAATCTTCCCGATGACTTTATAAACATACACAGGCACCAAAGATCCAAGTCCAACCAATTATGACTAGTAATAATCAGATACATACAGATTAGAGATGCAAGCACCAACATCTCAGTGTTAGTAGCAAAAACAATGAGTCTTTCTGCATGAAACAATATATTCTAAAATGAAATGGAGATCTTTTTTAAAGGTTAAAAACCTCATCCAATTTTATGTCTTACAGGGCCTATAGTGAGTTCAATAATACATAACTATATTAATTCAGCTGTGAACCTAGAAACTTGCACCCACTTCTGAAAGAGATGAACTCTTGTTCTGGAGTGTGTTTCTTGAATATGTTAAAGCTGTAGTGAAAAGCTTCTAATCATGTAGTTATTAAACACCAAGGATCCAAGTGCAACTGATTATGACTAGTAATAATCAGATACATACAGATTAGAGAGGCATGCACCAACATCTCAGTGTTAGTAGCAAAAACAATGAATCTTTTTGCAAGGAACAATATATTCTAAAATGAAATGGAGATCTTTTTTAAAGGTTAAAACCTCATTTAATTTTATGTCTTATAGGGTTTATACTGAGTACAATATTGTATAACTGTAATAATTCAACTGTAAACCTAAAAATGTACAGCCAATTTTGTAAGAGATGCATCCTAGCTCAGAAAATTGTTATTTAATATGTCAATGCTGATGTAATGAAATGTTTCTTCTAAATATGTGGTTGTTAAATAAATAATTAAAAAAAAATCAATGCAATTATCATGAGTAACTTCATACCCGATTATTGCCAACAGAGAGGTTAAACCAGACCAAACTAAATAGAGAACCCTGGAGTTAAAAGACATCACAAATCAAATGAACCTAACAGACATCTATGGAACAGTACACCCAAATACCAAAGAGTACACTTTCTTCTCAATGGCCCAAGACATATAAATAGGACTTATATACCACATATTAGGACTCAAAGCACACCTCCACAGATTTAAGAATTTGAAATAACATCATCTATTCTATCTGACAATAATGAAATAAAGCTAGATATCAACACGAATAAAAATGGTGGAAAGTACACAAACTCATGGACACTAAACAACACACTCCTGAATGAAATTTGTATCAAGGGAGAAATTAAGAGTGAAATTTAAAAATTCCTAAAAATAAGTTAGAATGAAAACATGACATACCATAATCTAGATACCGCCATAAAGACAGTCCTAAAAGAAACAAAATATATAGAACTAAGTGCCTACACCAGCAAATTGCAAACATCTAATGAATAATTTAATAATACATTGGAGGGGCTTGGATAAACCAAGAACAAACAATACCTAAATAAGTAAATGGAAGATATAAATAAAATCAAGTCCAAAGTTAAGAGAAAAAAAAAGAGAACAATACAAAGAATAAATTAAAATTAAAGAAAGTGTTGGTTCTTTGGAAAAATTAACAAGATTTACAAACCTTTAGTCAAATAACCAAGAAAGGAGAGAGAGAGAGAGAGAGAGAGAGAGAGAGAGAGAGAGAGAGGAGAGAGAGAGAGAGAGAGAGAGAGAAAGTAGACTAAATTATTAAACACAAAGTTGAAAAGGGAGACATTACAATAGACCCTGATAAAGTGCATGGAAACATAAGGATGTTATTGTCTTCTTTACCCTTTGTCCTATGTTCTGTGAGCCTTAGGTATAGAGGTTGCATTGTAGAAGTACCACTTATACTTGGGCAATTCACAAACTATATCTGTTTGTGAACAGTTGTGGTATTCTGTAATAGCTCTATCTCGTCCCAAAGAAGCTTCTTTGTTGAGTGGTGACTGGGATATTTGTCTATAAATATAAGGATACAATTTTGCACATAGTAATAAATTGCAATAGTCAGGATGTGACAGTTGGGGGTTTTGTCTAAGATCTATGACCGCTCCCGTCATGTGTATTTGGCTATGATTAAACTATCACACATGAGTTTCCTCTCATTGAGTAGACTTTTAGTCCAATTAGGTAACTATTGATTTTCCCCAAAATAAAAGTACCACTATTGCACCAATATCATATGCTATATGTGTCTTTGATGTGGTTATTTGGTTTCGAAACTGGTGTTGGACCATCGATTAATGTTCACCCTTAGTACTAGGCATAGTGCTCTCCAAAGCTATGAGTGTGCTCCTTCGGGGAAAGTGGCTTCCAGGTCAGTTCCAGATCCATTGCTCCAAATCCTGTGTTCAAGATTTGTTCTAT
The DNA here is from genome assembly GCF_000622305.1 of Nannospalax galili. NCBI lineage: Eukaryota > Metazoa > Chordata > Mammalia > Rodentia > Spalacidae > Nannospalax > Nannospalax galili. The sequence continues at coordinate 2,068,357 of NW_008352891.1, forward strand.
TTTTAGCAGTAGGGTCCTACCTTCAAGTTCTAGGAGGCACTCAAGGGCTGTGGCAATATCCTGTGTAATTTGGGGAGTCTCTTGGAATAGCCTGGCCAACAACTCAAAGGAAGGCTTCTCCTGTCTGGCATTGTTTCTTGTTCTGCAGCCTCACTTCTTATTAATGAAGCACCCTCCTGCAACAGAGGGCCAGGAATACAAAAGGTTAAAAATGGTTAAAGTGTAGAGGCTACGAGTTTGCAGAATGCTGGTTCTTGGACAGGATTCCTATATTAAACTACACCAAACTAGGGCTCAGGGACCATTGCAGAAGAGGGAGCGGATAGATTGTAAGAATGAGGATGGAGTTGATTGACCATATGGAAATAGATTCCTACAAGCTCCTGCTCTTATGAACCTACAGCAATGATGTCAGCATGCACAGGACCCATGCAAACTCAAACAGACAAAACAAACAAACAAACAAACAAACAAAAAACAGCAGCATAGAACTGGGGAAATGGACAGCTGACCCCAATTATAGCTGAAGAATTATTGGCAATTGTATTGGCAACTGATTACTGCTGGGTGAGTAAAGCTGATCTTCTAAAGCAAGAGACTCTGTATAGGCTGACTAGACCTATGAACTTGCACTGAGGGATGTCAGGGACACTAACTTGACAAAATAAACCGTAAGACAAATGATAGAATGTATGAATTCCAGTGTAGGATTATGGGAGGATGCCAGTGGGGAAGGGGGTATAGAGATGATTAAGATTAATTAAGATGTTCTGCATGAAATACTCAAAAATTCAATAAAAAAGAAAAAAAATAAACCTGAGAGAATAATTAGGCAAAAATGAAGTGAAATTGATTTCATAATCCTGTTAGCCACACACAAAAGAATCAAAAGAACATACTTTAAAAATCTATACTCCACTAAGCTAGTAATTCTCAAATAAATGGATAAATTTCTATAAATATATGACCTACCAAAGAGAAATCACAATGGCATAAATAAACATAAAAATCACAAAGAAAAATGTAATGATTAAAAACCTCTCAACTGTAAAGAGTCCAGGACCAAATGGGCAGAGCACAGAATTCTATCAAAACTTCAAAGAGGAATGAATACCAATTTTCCTCAAATTATTCCACAAATTAGAAAAAGAAGAAACATTACAAAATTCTTTGTAGGAAACCAGTATTATTTTAATACTAAAATGAGACAAAGTCTAAATACGAAAATAAAATTATAGGGACATCTCTCTGATGAATATAAACACCAAAACTCTCAATAAGATACTAGCAAACTGAATGCAGGAACATATCAAAAAGATTATCCACCATTATCAAGTTGACTTTATCCCAGTAATAACATGAATAACATGGTAGTAACCAATCACTTTCTAATGAGATTTATCATTCACTTCGTAAGATAGAGCCCAGACCTAATATTGATACTAGGCCTAAGAACCTGTTGACAGACAAGTCAGAGGCCATAGTGGAGAGCCTAATACTATTATTCTTTTAGAAAGAAAGAGTGATAAACTGACTCCTAATGTGTTGTTGTGGTAACAATAGATTAGTGGCTCTCTCAACTTTCAGGAGAATCTTCCTTATGCAACAGATGGTGATTAACATAAAGACACACAATGGCCAACATGCAGAGAATAAGAAATGCTTATCCCTAAAGAGGACATCTATATCAAACTTCTATCTCCCAAGGCTTGGGGAACATTGCAGAAGAGAAGGCAGAAATTTTGTAAGAGCCACAAGTAGTGGATGACCAAAGGGAATCAGGATTCCTCAGACAGTTCAGCAGTTATTCATATGAACCTACAACAATGTTACCAGCATGTACAAGTCCCAGATGAGCTTAATCCAGACAAAATTCTAACACGGACATGGGCACATGGGTGCCAAGTAAGAATCCTCAACCCTATTTCAGGAACTATTCACAACCAATGGCTGCTGGGAGAGAGAAAGCCAGTTTCTCATTTAAGTGTGAGAATCTTGATATTTTGACCAGGATCTAGTAGATGGAACCATACAGACAAGCATTTGGGAATACAAGTTTGACTCTATAGGCCTTAATATATATTATATAATAGAGTGCATGAAATTTGGTGGGGATAGTGGGAAGTGCAGATGGGGAAGGGATCAAAATTTGATTAAAATGTATTATATGAAATTCAATTATTTTGGATTATAACTATATATCATGGAAGGTATCTTTAACCCATTGGTGACTCACACCCAACCTCAATTTCAAGAGAACACAACTAGGACTGGGATATAGAGCAAGTTTAGCATATTGTGTGATACCACAGTTGTGTGTATTGATTAAGTATGTGCTTGTGTTTTCGTTGCTCTGACAAAATTCCCCATCAAAGCAACCCCCATAAAGACATACCTTAGCTCACAGTTTTAGAGGTCAGATTCCATGGGCAGCTGTCTCTGTTGGTTTTAGGACTGTGTCAAGACAGAAATATCACTGTAAGAGATCATTATAAGGAAAGATGTCCATTGCATGGTACCTAGGATGCAGATAGGAACAGAGAGGAAGAGGCATGGACAAGATCTACCCTTCAGTGCATGACACTAGCACCTTATTATCTATAATCAGGACCCAATTTCAACAATTTTTGTCACCTCTTAATAATCCAATCACAAGTGTATCAATGGATTCATTCATTGAATAGATGAGAATGCTCATGATCTAATCACTTCCACAAAATTCTATCACTGAACTTTGCACTGGAGAGCAAGCCATCCATACCCATGCTGGGTATGGAAAGCTGGCAGCATTTCTATCCAAATCACAAAAGTACTAGTTGATGTAAGAGCACTGCTTCTCACCAACAGTGCATGCCATCCATGCTCTTCTACAAAGAGTTGAATACCTATTTTGTATAAGTGAAATGTCATCTTATCTCCAGCAGAACACTCTGTTCTCAGTATTCTCACATCTGTCTTATGTACTTCCATTCCTTGGGAGTTATGGGAATCTACTATACAAACTGTTTACTTGAAGAAAAGAATGGAATCAACCATAACAGTCACATGGTTTATGGTATTCACAGGAGCTATAACGAATGCTTTTCAGAGAAGATATCAGAGTATGATGAGCATTTATAGAAATTTAAAATCTTTTTTATTAAATTTTTTAATTATTTTTATTTTATGTGTATGAGTGTGTTGCCTCCATGTAGGTAAGTGCACCCATATTGTGCAAGTGCTGGGATTCGAACCTGGGTCTTCTGCAAGAACAGCCAGTGTTCTTAACCACTGAGACATCTCTCCAGCCCCAGAAATTTAAAATATTAAATGCAGATTCTTAAAAGTAAATTAGTTTTACAATAAATCATCGAAATTTCATGTCAGATTCAGGCCAATAACTCAAAGAAAATCTGTTTGAATGTCAGAGGAACCAAATGAAGTAAGAACTTTATAAGTAGACTTAATTTATGTAGTTATTAATACAGATAAGTCAAATTAGGACTGTAGTCTGAAAAGGTAATTAATGTAAATAGCATGAGTTTGAGAGTCAAATAGAGCTAAGATTTAATTAGTGGATCCACTTATGAAGCTGATCATTGGTAGATAATTTTGCTTCATCCAGTTTCAGTTATAGTTTGTCTAAAGTGGGGGAAAAGTGCATTGTATAAACAATTTCAATTGCATGGAAGTTGAAACGATACAGATAAAACACAATATTTGCTATGCATAGGATCAAGGAATTTCAGCTTTTATAGTACTATTTATTTGCAGAGTTTTATAGACATCTGGCCAAAAAGGGATAGATTTTAGACAAGAGAACCTTGATTTCCAACCTTAGCACAGCAGCTTTATGAAAATGTAAAGGAAAAATACACAGCTACTATAGTGTTCTTTGCAACATAAACTGTGTGATAAAATATTATAAACAGTACTTTGTACACTTGATTAATATTAATGCCCATCATGTCCTAGACCCTTTGTAACATTCCAAGGTAACACAGGTAAACATGTAAATCAATCTCTAACAAAGAAAACATGAGTAATAAAGGATAAATAGCAAATAATTATAATAAATGAAATTATTATAGCAATAAATATAATATTGATTAGTTGTGAGCCTTAGTTAGGGAGAAATTTGTGAACCAAATAGTATTGTAGGTAAAATGACCAAAAAGTTTGCTGAGAAGGAAACCTTTGAACAGAGATCCAAAAAAGATTTTTTAAAAGCCAATTTCACATAAGTCTCTTAAGTTCCACATATGAGCAAGTTCAAAAGCTCCCAGGTTAAGTTGAGCTTGAAGAAGAGCAGTGAGGTCAGGGGGATTACAAGGGGTTAATGAGCAAGGAGGCAGGGGTCACAGAGTATGTTGGGAGTAAGAAGTAGAACTTGATCATGCCTGCTTACTTATTCAAGTATAGATTTTTAAATTTAACTTCCACGGGGAGATTTAATCAAAGATGTGAAACATTCTGTCTTAAGATAATCCTGGGGTGCACTGTGGGCCAGTGGTTAAGAGAAAATTACAATAGAAAAGTAGGTGACTGTGGGAGAAAGTAGTTTCAATGTAGCAAGATCTGGCAGCAGTTTGGATTAAGAACAGCATTACTAAATGTTTTAAGAAATGAGGGAACACATCTATCAGAGTGAGTTAATAAAGGCTTTTTAAATAGAGCTAATTGCTTATTGGTTATGAGGGAAGGAAGATATTCAATTGTGTGAATTACAGATTTAAATAACTCCTTCCTCTTCAGAAAGATGAGGAAAACTGAAGGAATTTTTATGGTTTAAAGAGCGTGGTTTTGAATGTCTGATCTCACATACCAGGCATACAGGGGAAGACCATAAGCAGAAGACAATTTTGAAATTCAGGGGAGAAATACATAATTAGGGTTAAGACTCTAACAGTCAGCAGCATGTATTTATGGCCTTGAGCCTGAGTGCTGTAGATAAGGAAGTCTGTATCACTAAATAAAAGAACCAGAAATTTGAGTTCAGGGCCATGATGGTACCTAAAGATCGGGTGGAAATTAAGGGGGAGGGGTATATTGATTCTCTGGCATGGTGGAACCACATGGTGGGAGCAGCAGTTTTCTCATGGCTACTAGAGGAATCCAGTGTCCAGGTCCCTCTATGACAAGCCTCCAGTGCCTCTGGACTCTCACTAGATCCACATTTCAGAGTTCCAGTACCCGCCAGTAGTGCCAAGATGAGAAGGAAGCCTTTAGCCCCTGGCTTTTAGGGACTACTGCAGGTACAGACCCAAGCTCTAGAAGACAATGATGGAAGGACGGGTTGGGGCAAAGTACACGAGGTTTGTGAGTGAGCTATAAGGAGCAGATTAGCAGAGTAGTGGGATAAAAAGTTTGACCAAAGTGATTACACAGGAGAACGGGGGTAAGGAATAGAAAAGTTGGGGCTGGAGGGATGGTTCAGCATGGAAGAGTACTTGTTGTTGCTATTCTAAAGGACTGGAACTGAATTCTGGAAACTGTGTCATGTGGTTTACAAATGCTGGTAACTCTAGCTTGTGGGAGATCCAACATGTCTGGCTTCCAAGGGCACCAGCACTCATGTGTATATACTCACACACAGATATATACATATATACACAGTGAAAACTAAAATAAATGGAAATTTTCTTAAAGGAACAGAAAAGTTTATGAATGAGCTATTTATTCTGTCATTTTTGATGAGTGGTAGGAGAAAGGTATCCCTAGTGACTACTTACTGTTCAGCATGGAAGCTATAACCATGCAAATTTACCCTGGTGAGAAGGATCCAAATTATCATAATTAAAGAGATGGTCATACGTAAGGTCCGTGAAGAAGCAAGAAGACATGGAATACAAGGAACATAGAAGAGCTGATATTAAGTGAAGACAGTCTTTAGATTCTTGCAATAGACACAATATAAAGTCTGGGTGGCATCTGAGTTAGACTGGGTAAGTTAAACATGAGACAGAGAGAAGATGAAGCAAGTATATTTATTATCTCACTTTTCTGAGTAAAAGAGATGTGAGATAATGCTGCTCTGAACAAAATGGGTGATAGGAAGTAACTATCTATCCTGGAGAGACAGTGGGCATTAATCGGCAAAATAGATCTAGTATCATTGACACAAAACTTTGTACACTTGAGATATGTGGTCAAGTGTTATCTGTATATTGCACAGGTGTTAAAAGTACCAGACTCGTGTAACTGACGGTCTGGGTGTTCCTTAACCAGATTTGGAGGCTTAAATTTTTCATAGTGCCTTAAGGGGACATTATTTTACTCCTTGGCCGCCAAAAGAAAAGTCAACAAATTCACCTGGAACCATGGAGCATCTCTCAAATTTCCTTTAATTATCATGAAACACCTGTCTCCTTGTTCAGGAGGGTATAGAGATACGACTAAGTAGACTCACACCAAGGTCCAGTTCAGGGAGAAGGATCAACACAGAGGGATAAAAATTTCTTCAGTGCTACCAAGTAAATCCATAGTCAAATAAGACATTTAACTTATCCTCACATTAAAAAAAATAGCTGGTTAGAGGAAGGCTAAATGAGTCAGAGGCTCTTCCAAAGAGGCACCTAAGGACAAGATCCCCAATTGACCTTGACAGTTAAAAGAAATTTTTTAATTTGGTAATTATGTGGTCAACCAAATAGGGAAGTAGAGTAAAAGATTAAAATGATCAGTATGTTTCTATAATCGACCAAAGAATTTTATTTTATAGACCATAGGCTTAAGACCATATGAGATGTCTTTAGATAATTATTTCTCACTAATTATTTTCTTCTTGAAAATAAAAAATGTTGCCCAGATCTAAGACTTCAGATCATGGCCCAATTCAACAATACAGTCCGTACCCGCAACCAAGTGAGACAGGCCTACTGTTGTTTAAATCTAAAATTTAAATGATGGCTACAATTCTCTCTCTCCTTGCCCAGAAGGCATCTGGATGGGAACTCTCACTGTGATAGCTACCAAAGTGCCTGAAAGCAGATCATAGGTTGATCACTCTCTAGTTCAGCCTTAGAGGCCAAAGAAAACAATGGAAAGTCCAGTGAATGGATATTCTTGTCAACCAATTGAGAAAGTCTCCTGGTTCTTTAGACTTCATGGTGCTAATAACACTTGCCTTTTCTCCTCCCATCTATTTGGAAGACAACAGTCAAGGACCTCTTATCCTACATTCATCCTGCAATATTACAAATAAAAATCACTAATGCAATTTTGGGTCTTTTAGATAGACTTACTGAAGGGATACCTGAACCCACACACTCTAAGTTACCATTAAGCTGTATCAGCACAATGACTTGGGAGAGAAGGTTAATGTCAAAACATGACTTTGACAGGAAAAGATGGGGCTTGTGTAATGCTAAGAGGACAAGTTTGTATGTGCATAATAAACAGCTCCAAACTACTACCAGACTTCTCCAAGGCCTTAAGGCTTTTCCTAAAGAATGAAAAATTCAGGAAAAAATGATTCATTCCCTGACCTTCTGGAAGGATGGTTGGTTTGGAAAATGGAGAGGTCTCATGGACTCTTTGCTAATAGCTTCCTTGGTTAATCATGATGGATGTCCTGTGCCTGTTTGAGTACTGTATTATACATGTGTTAGGAGCCTAACTATGAGACTTATTGACTTAGCTATTACAAAACCAAAACCTACTCCCTATCACAGTTTCATACTCCAAAATATGACAGAGAATGAAAGCCAATAACTTCTTGAGTTTGAAGAATGTTTAAGAAAATAAGATGTATTAAGAAACATTATTTTTTTTTATTTGACAGCTCTCTGTTTAGATCTATTGCCCATCATTGTATTGGGTCATTTATTTTCTTATTTCATTCTTTGTTGAGTTCTTTGCATATTCTGGATATTTATCCTCTATCGGATGTGTAGCTGATGAATATTTTCTTCCACTCAGTGTGTTTCCTCTTCCCTTCCTTAGTTGTTTCTTTAGCTGTACATAAATTTTGTAATTTAATGATATCCCACTTACTGACTGTTGACCTTAGTACCTGAGCAGCTGGTGTCTGATTTAGAAAGTCCTTTCCTATGCTTATATCTTAGAAGGGTGTTGCCTGTGTTTTCTTCTAGCAGTTTCAGAGTTTCGGGTTTTATACCAAGGTCTTTGGCCCATTTGGAGTTGATTTTAGTGCAGGGTGAAAGAGTCAAGTTTCATTCTTCTACAGGTAAAGATCCAATTTTGCCAGCACCATTTGTTGAAGATGCTATTTTTCATCCATTGTGTGTTCGTAGCACTTGGTTGACTATCAGGTGGCTGAAATTATATGAAGTCATGTTTGGGTCTTCCATTGTGTTGCATTGATCTACATGCCTATTTTTGTGCCAGTACCATGCTGGTTTTTATGAATATAGGCCTGTAATATAATCTGAGATCTGGTATGGTTATCTCCTGCATTGTTCTTTTTGCCCAAGATTGTTTTGGCTATCTGGGGTCTTTTGTGATTCCATATGAATTTTAGGATGATTTTTCTCAAGTTTTGTGATGAATGTCATGGGTATTTTGATTGGGATTGCATTGAATCCATAAATTGTTTTTGGTAAGATGATCATTTTCACAATATCATTTCTACCACTCCATGAGTGTGGTAGGTCCTTCTATCTCTGAGTGTCTTCCTCTAGCTCTTTCTTTAGAGTTTTGAAATTTCCATTGTATAGACCTTTAATGTCTTTGTTTAGGTTCTGGATCTGAATTTTTTCAGTTGTGTGTTGTGAAGAATACTTCATAAGTGTGAGGATTAAGGGAATCAATAAAGTAAGTGCTTAGTAATTCACAGACCAAGAAAACCAAAAACAAACAAACAAAAACAGAGAGAGAGAGAAAGAAACATTAAATATTAGTCTTTTCTTTCAGACCCTATCAAATGGTTTATGACAAGAAATTCTAATCTTTTAATCCCCCACAACCTTTAAGACTTTTGTTTATGAAAAGGCCCTGATGCATTCTCAGAACCTGTTGGTCTGGAACAGTGGAGCCCTTTCCCCTCCTTGACCAACACTATCCTCCTTCTCTTGTGCTGATTCTCTGCCATATGGAAAAAGACTGTGAGGTTAGAAGCCAGCCAATGGGGAAAAGACACAGGACTCTTGTATTACGCATAAATATCTATGAAGCTTCTGGGTTTGTTGTGCTTCATGGATCAGAATGACCACACAATTCACCCCTTTACAAAAATAAAAGTGGCCTTGCCCAATTTTCACTTTGTTCACATGTCCTTTGTGCAGTATTGGTGGGATCCTTGGAAATCAGATTTTATTTATGACATTCTTTAAGTAATAATGGAATTGATATCTGTAATGAGACAAGACACAATTTCAATCTGGTGTTAACAATTTCTATGAGAATAAGATATTGGAATGGGTCAGCTTTGGGGCTACTTTCAGAAGGACTTTAATATGAGGAATTTTTAAATTACCCCTAATTTACAATAAATTATCAAATGCTTATGACTTTGTACTCTCAACCATCATTAATATTTTATATATTCTAGAGTTTATGTGATAATGTTGTAAATTACAATTGCAAGTGTCTCTTGACAACTACATACACACTACCTTAAAATACTATTTATTTATTTATTTATTTTTTGCATTTGAAAATCCTGTACTTTGACCTGGGGGATGCAGCACTCACTCACACATTCTCAAGGTGTATTTTACTCTTTCAGTGGTAGGAAGATTGCATGAGTAGTTCAGAATTATCTTCAGTTTTCAAGTTCATTTAGTTTGTGAATTTTACAATATCTTACTTGTAAATGCCCTAGTCATTAATCATTTCTAAATCACTTTTACATGTTTAATCACCTATACTTGAATTCCTGTAAAAACCAACTTTTATTTAGACAGGTAACCTATTTTCAGACTTAAGTTTTGATAATTTCTTAAGAAATAAAGAAAATCATGTTTTTTTTCCCAGCATTCATATTTGACTGTGTGTATTTGCTAAGGGTAAGGATGAGATTAACATACTTAAAGTCAAACTTCAGAGACTCACTTTCATATTTGGGACTGATTTTTATTCAGCAATTTATTAATTTAGCAATTATTTATTAAAAGAGAGTCCTACTTTGATTGCTGTTGCTGTGATACACACTATGATCAAAAGAAAGTTGGGGGAAGAATGATATATTTCATCTTATGGATTATAGTCCATCATCCAGGTATGCCAGTCTAGGATCTCAAGGCAGGGACTCGAACCAGAAACCATGGAAAAATGCTACTTAGTGGCTTGCACCCATCTTCCCATTCAGCCACCTTTCTTACACATCTAAGGCCAACCTTCCTAGGACTGGTCATCAAAGTTGGTTTGGGAACCTCCTACATCAATTAGCCATCAGGACAGTGCCCCACAGACAAGACATGCCCTCTGACCAGTGTGATCTCGGAAATTCTACAGTTGAGGTATCATCTTTGCAGATGTGTCAAATTGATGTGTCAATTAGCCTTCACAAACCGTTTATCACATCATGCATTAGGCATTAAAGTGAACACAGTGTTTATATTTATGTGTGTAGGACAGCCTGGAATGTGTATATAAAAGAAAGGGCTTTCAGTTCCATGCAGGTGTTTAGATGTATCCAGGAAATATGATATAGGCACTAAAGAATGCCCAGATGGATCCAAATAGGCAAAGGGTATTATTAAAATTATTCCACCAAGAAGAAATTGCTTTGATTTTTCAAATAAATGCCCAAACACACAGAATACTAAGACCTTCATTAAGACCCAGAAATGGGAAATGATAAGGACTGAAATATGAGAGTGATATACAGACAGAAGTGAATACACAGAGACTTTAAGTGCTATGCTAAAGGATTTCATTGTTATTATTATTTCATATATGAGTGAGTGAAAAGAGCAAAAGGGACCATTTTGGATATTGCACAGCTGTTCCAGAAATGGAATGAAACCAAAAATTTTTAAGCTACATTCTGATAGGATCCTTGCTGTTCTGTCAAAGAAGTGTGCTTTGCTAGGAGTCAGAAAAAGAGAAATTAAAATGTGCACATTGTTTTTAGGTTTTTTTTTTTTAATTAAAAGAAGCATTTCATTACAACAGCATTAACCTATTCAATAACATTTTTCTGAGCTAGGGTACATCTCTTTCAAAATTGGCTGTACATTTCTAGGTTTACAGATGAATTATTACGCTTATATAATCTTTTACTCATTATAAACTCTATAAGACATAAAAGATCAGTTAGTGGGGCTAGCAGGATGACTCAGCAGTAAAGATACCTGCTACCATGCCTGATGACCTGAGTTCTATCCCCAGGACCCATGTGGTAGAAGAAGAGAATCAGCTCTCACAAGTTGTCCTCTAACTCCACACGTGGGCCATGACACGGGCACATACACATACACACACAC
>NW_008352891.1:2081135-2100708 GCF_000622305.1 Nannospalax galili
GAGTTCTTTGGGTATATGCCAAGGAGTGGTATAACTGGGTCAAATGGTAGGTTCATTTGTAGTTTTTTTAAGAGTTCTCCACACTGCTTTCCATAGTGGTTGAACAAGTTTCCAACCCTACCAGCAGTCGATGAGTGTTTCCCTTTCCCCACATCCTCTCCAACATTTGGTATCATTTGTTTTCTTGATCTTAGCCAGTCTGACTGGGGTAAGGTGAAATCTTAAAGTGGTTTTAATTTGCATTTCCCTGGTTATTAGTGATGTTGAACATCTTTTGAGATGTTTCGTATTACTTTTTATAAACTCTGATCTTCAAATTCTATCAACTTTATTCTGACTTTGGATATTTTCCAACCACTGGAGCTTAAATTGAACTGGACACATTTCTAGGGGTTGGGGAAATAGCCTATTACTCTGTGTGATTGATAGGGGATATAAACAGAAGGCAATTTGTTCTTTCCTTGGAGAGTCCAAGAGTGGCCACTGAAATGTGCAGTGTAAGATGAAGGAGATGTCAGCAGCAGGACAATGGATGATGAGAGTCAGCAGCTTTCCCAGTGGCAGCAAGAAGTTGGAAAATCACTTACTGCTCACCTGCTGTGAAACCAGACTAACCAGTTTTGCTTCTGGTTTTGGTGTAACTGTGTCCTTTTCAATTAAGATACTTTGGACTTGATAGCAGGTATCTTTACCCACTGAGAAACCTTGCTGGCTACATTATTGACTGGTGCTTTTTAACCATTAACTTAGCCATTCTTTGAAGCATTTGTGCCTATTAAATAAATTAAAGTTATTCAATCACCATAAATTCTACTAAAAATCTTGATACTAATACTAACAATTTTATAGCTATTTATAGAAATTTTATACAAATACAAAAAGAGATTAATGTGGCAAAGATGACAATGACAGTATGAGAGAGACAGAGAGAGAGAAACATGGACACATAGGTGGACACCCCACATATATCTGCAGATTTAATGAGTATAATAATAAACCTACATATAAATTTATATGAGGGTGGCAACATATATATGTGTGTGTGTGTGTGTGTGTGTGTGTACTCCTAATCAAGGCTAATGGCATGGCTCAGCAAGTAGGGACACTTGCTATCAAGTAAGCCTGGCAACCTGATTTTAATTCCTGCAATCCAAATGATGGATGGAAAGGAGAACTGACTCCCATAAGTTGTCTTCAGTTCTTCATTCCCACATCATGGCACATTATCACACACACACATACAACACACAAACACACATGCATGCATGAGGCATGCATATACACACCCTTATACAATACACACACACACACACACACACACGCACACATACAAATTTCTAAGGAACACTTGATTTGCACATGTGATTTCAAAAGAATTTAAAAAATAATTTGTTTCATTATTTTTTATTTTATGTGTATGAGTGTATTGCCTGCATATAAGTGCACTTATATCATGAAATGCCTGTAGAGGTGAGAAGAGGGTATCAAATTCCCCTGGAACTGGAGTTATGGTCCTTTGTTAGCTGCCATGTAGGTGCTGGGAATCAAACACAGGTCCTCTGCAAGAGTAGTCTGAGACATCTCTCTAGCACCCCACAATGGAAATTTTAATGAGACTTTAAGCAGGTATTTTTGGTAATATACAAATCTTGAGCATAAGCATGTCCACTGGAAGTATTATATTTATATATAAATATGTACTTATTTATACTGTTCTATGTGCAGTTATTTTGTAGAATATAATCTTAAAGAGAATAAACTATTTATTTCAGTATTAAAAATTTATACAAATTAAGCTAAAAGCAAACCCAAACCAAATTTCAGAATAGATACATTATTTTAAAAATATTTTAATTTTTTTTCTATTTTTATGTGTATGAGTGTATTGCCTGCTGGTATGTAAGTGTACCCATGTTGTACATTGCCTGTGGAGGTCAGGAGAGTGTGTCTGATCCCCCGGAAATGGAGTCACAGATGGTTTTTAGCTTCCATGTGGGTGCTGGAATTTGAACCCCAGTTCTCTGCAAGAGCAGCCAGAGCTCTTCAGAGCCATTTCACCAGCCCTATATTATTCATTCTTAATTGTTAATTTTAAAGCCATTAAAGATATAGTTCTAGAAATACACATACCCTGCTATTAGGTACACACAAAGCAGAATCAGAACTAAAAATCATAGGTTTTGTTTTTCAATTTGAAACTGTTGGGATGCTCTGGGCATGAGGAATGATTGTTTGAGAGAAGATAGGGTTTTCTTTTTTCTCAACAGTCTTACTACTGTTTTGTGTTTTAGGAAAACACAAAACTGGGTTCATAAGGTTTTGTTTTTTATTTTTTTAATGAATATATTTTGCACATTTATAGCACCATAACTTATATAATAATAAAATTATAATATATAGTACAAGCCAAATTGCATTTGTCATAAATTTCCAAGCAAGGAACATTTTTATTTTAATGTTTCCTGTTAAAGCATAGGCATGGGAGGAGCCACCTTCAGGTGCAGTGTGTCACAACACACTTTATCGGTCAGACCAAGCCATAGAATCAGGAAACAGGGTTTCACTTTTGTCAATGGGTCTTGTACCATGAATTTTCCTTCTTTTAAAATTTACTTTTATTTATAACATATTCCAGATGCATGAGACAAACTCAGTAAATGCTTATTGAGCGAACTAACAAGCCACTAAGTGAAGGTCTATTTCTTTTTCCAGTAATGTCTATTAACTTGAAAAAGCCACGCCTTCTCTTCAGCACTGGTTTCTTTATTTTTGAAATTGATGGAATCTACATCATGCTCTCCAAGGTACCATATGCACTGAGATTCATAGCACAGCTTCATTTTCAGCAATTCTCAATAGGGAAGACCTGTTTCTTTCAGTTTTAGAGCAAAGTGTTAACATTTCAGAAGTACAACAGTGTTAAAATTTTGCTGAAAGCAGAACATTTATCATTTATTTATTTACTTAATACTTATTTGTCATTATAATGCATGTGTGCATGTATGTGGTGGGGCGGTATGTGCACGCCATGATGTACATGTGGAGGTAAGTGAATACATTTTAAATTTTATTAAGTATTTATCTTTATTATTTTTCATATTTGCATGCATGTGACATGATGTGTGCGTGCATGTGTGCTTGCGTGTGTACATAAATACCGTGGTATACATGAGGAGGTCAGAGGACAACATTGTGGAGTTGGTTCTCTTCTTTCCCTTTTAGGTGGATTTCAAAGATAGAATCAGGTCATAAGTGCATCAAATGCTTTACCTATTTAGGCCTCTTGCTGGCCCCATAACACTTCTCACCAAAGAGTGCTCACTGTGGAACCAATAGTAGTAAATCTCATCCTTAACCGAACATGAAGAATAATGGCTTGCATAGGATCCATCACCTGGAGCATGACCAATCGACCAGGGTTCATAACCTTAAAGAAAACGAACTCTCCCTCTTTTGGCAACTATCAATTGACAATACTGGGGAAATACAAATTGAAAGTGATGGGCTTAAAAAAAAAAAAACAGGACACAAAGTTGGGTATGTGTGGGAAGGTGGAGATGGATCTAAGAGGACAAAGGAACTCAACAAGAACCTTCTCTGATGAACTGAGTATTGCAATAATCTATAGATACTGCAATGAGTCATTAGGTGTCAGTTTAATATTAAGGTCCATTTCACAGAATAGTAGTAGTTGGTTCTCTCCTTTGGCCTGCGGTGAGTCTAGTCACTAGCTCTTGACCCTGATAACAGTCCCAGGTAGAGATTCCATCTTATGAAGTGGGCTTTACATCCAAACAGAAAGTGGCTGGTTACTCCATTGTGCCACTACCGTACCAGTAGGCATAGCTTTCCAGTAGTTTTTGTAGCTCCCAGAGTACAAAGCTGGGTGAGGTTGATGGTTTCTCTGCTGTTAGCATACATACTACCTTCTCAAACTATGAAAGCTAGTCAGGAGAGATGAAGCTTCAAGATCATTATGAGATTGATTTTTCCTTATTTGTTCTATAACTAAAGTGTGTAGTATCTTCATCAATGGGGTCTTTCATCAGATTCTGGTGGGTAACCAACATATATGACAATACCAGGCATTGTTTGAGGGTCTATGAGACACCCTTTGTAAATAACTCCAAAAGAGGGAATCTATTCCTGGCACTGAGCTTCTTCTTTGCTATTTTGTGTTGACCTGTGGAACCATTGAATCCCCAGTCTAGGGTAACTATATTTAAACTCTTATTTATTCATTACTTTTATTTTAGTTTTTATGGTTTTTGGTATTTTTGAGACAGAGTCTCCCTGTAGCCCCAGCTGGCCTGGAACTCACCATGTAGACCAGGTTATCCTTGATCTCACTGGAATCTGCCTGCTTCTGACTCTCAAGTGCCGAGATTAAATGCATACTCCACCATATGTGTGTTGTAAGAACTTTTTCTAACAGTAATCTTCATATGACTTTCCCCAAAAGGTCATTAGGAGAAGTTACCCCCCCAATACTCCTTCCTTTCCCTTACTCTCCCAATCCCCACCATTTAGCTGTTCCCATTGCATTATTATTCTCCTCTCTATATCACTGCATGCTGTCTCTCCTCCAATTAACTCCACTCCCCAGTCCACCTTACTAATTTATTGACATCTATGGATTTTCCAATTAAAACACACATATCCTAACATTCAAAGGTAGCATCTATTTGTAAAAGAGAATATGCAACATTTGTGTTTCTGGGTTTGGATTACCTCACTTAGGATGATTATATCCAATTGTACCCATTTACATACAAATTTTGTAATTATATTTTTCTTAATAGCTGAATAATATTCCATTGTATAACTGTACCATATTTCCATTATTCATTCACTAGTTGATGGGCATCTAGGTTGTTCCAATTTTCTAGCTATTGTGAGAAGAATAGCAATGAACATGGATGAATAGGTATCTCTGTAGTAGCATACAGAGTCCTTTGGATGATGTGGTAGATTTATTACTAGAATTTGAGGAACTGCTTCACTGATTTCCATAGTGGTGCACCAGTTTGCACTCCCACCATCTGTGAATAAGTGTTTCCCTTTCCCTACTTCCTCACCACCTTTTTCATTCTTTCTTGGTGGGTGAACGTAGCCTTTGTGACTGGGGTAAAATGAAATGGCTGGAGAAGTCAAAGATCTTAGAGAAAATGTCAAGGGCGTTACATCCTTAGACAAATGCAATTTCTTACTGTGTGCAAAATATGGATCCTTATATTTACAGTCAAGTATCCCAGTGACCACTTATCAAAGAAGCTTCTTTTGCAACAGATGGAGACTATTACAGAGTTCCACAACTGGTGATGCACAGAGATTATCTGTGAATTGTCCAAGTCTATGTGGCACATCTGTAATGCAACCTCTACACCTAAGGTTCACAGAACATAGTAAGGGGTAAACAGAACATTAACGTGTCTGTCAATTCTCATCAACAAGGCTCCCTCATACAACAGAGGGCCAGGAACACAAAAGGGTACAAATTGCCAAGCATAGAGAATAAGAGTCTGCAGAATATGAGTATTTGGACAGGACTCCTATATTAAGCTCCACCCATCCAAGGCTCAGGGGCCATTGCAGAAGAGGGGGTACAAAGATTGTAAGAGCCTGATAATGCTGAAACTTATCATGGACTGTGAGTAAAGTCTTGCCTTAATGGTGTTTGAGTGCAGTGTGATTTCCTTGTCAACTCTGTTTCCAAGATAGAGCAGGTAGGACTGTTTCGACTTCTACTTGTGATGAGCAACTTAATAGATGCTTGTTTGATAGGGAGATGGTCAAATAGATAAAATGCTAGCCACATATGAACAGTAGAAAAAGATTGCAGTCACTTCTCCATCTCTAACTGAAGAAGGTAAGATTTTGGTATTTGAAAATGACTATCACTTTAAGGATTATATTAAATTTCATTTAAATATTTGCTGTTAGTGCTTTCCTTAACACCATATAACCAGCATTATTTACTCAATAATAAGGATATTAATATCATTCACAGACTTGACAGCTCTCAATTTACATCACCTGGCTCTTCCATACTTCTTGTCACTTCTGCTATGCTGATTTAATCATGGGATGTGAAAGTTCCTACCACCACTGAAAGCTTATGAAAGGTCAGAATTTTCCTTTGTTCTAGGAATTGGTCCAAGGCTTCTAAGAAGACTGTTCAGGGATTTGGTCCAGAGTTGAAGGATGTTCCTTGAAGAGGCTCCTATGGACATCTGGAGACACAAAGGACTCAATAGGTATTAACATACATGATGGAATGCATGAAATCTGGTGGCAGGGCTTGCTATGGGAGGGAAGTGCAGATAGGAAAGGGGATCTAAATATGATCAAGATATATTCTATGAAAAGCAGATAAATTCAAGAAAAACTTTCATTTATTCAATAAAAGTGTTCAATATTTATGTCCCAATCAAAATAATAAAATAAACATGACCATGCTCATTCTGCTTGGCAAATATTACATATTCATATTAATGACACAAAAATATTTTTTATTTTTCTTAGACGCTTTTTACATTAAATATACATATTGAAAGCTAAAAAAAAAAGTGACTCCTAAGGTCTCCCCAGCTATCCCTCTCATGACTTCTCTCTCCCTCTCCTCTCTCCTGCTCACTCTCCTTTTCTACCCCTCTCTCATTTTTCCTTCTAATGTAGCTCCTTTCTAGGCTTTAAATGAAGTCCCTCCTTCTGTTTATGGACCCACCATATTTAAATATCTTCATACATTGTATTGTTTCTGTCCAATGCTGTCTCTTCTACCTGGACACCCCATCATGGCTTAAGGCCCACTCATTCCAGTTAACCTCATTCAAGAATTTTTACGGCAGCTTCTTCTGCAGACTGACCACTGCTTTACTCCACTGCTAACACAAGGACGCTGCCTTTGGGCGCCTGTTGTCACTGTGTTTTTGCTTCTGTTCCTGCACCACGTTATTGTGTTTATTTCTACTTAGTGACACAATTTGCTGAAGTAATTTGATTTGTCCTAAACTGCATTACCTCTGGGACCTCAGCCCAAGACTAGATGCTATCTGGTGGACTTCAAGCTAGTGGAATTTTCTTGACCTTCCTGCACATTCTCCTGGGCTCATTATAACCCATGTGTGGGTCAGTTGTCTCTGTGTCCACATACACATCAGTAGAGACTGTGTGGCCTTGAAAGATGATACATAATGCAAGAAGATGTATACTAAATGAAACCTCCAAATCAACACAAGAGAATTTAAAAAAACCTATAAATCAAAAATATATTTGAACTTTCTTTAGAAATAATATTTGTATAAAATTTATTTTATAGAAGTTATAGTGAAAGAAAAAAGATTTGAGAAACAAAAGGTATGGACTTGTATTATCTTACTAGTTACATAAATTCTAGGGTGTTCATTGGCTATTAAGGGGTGTAGTTATCTGAGCTATAAAATGAAGATTAAAAGCGTTACTTCAAAAGACACTCCTTGATATATATCCAAAGGACTCATCATACTGTAGAGATACCTGTATATCCATGTTTGTTGCTGCTCTCTTTGCAATAGCTAAGAAATAGAAACAACCCAAATGTCCCTCAATTGACAAATGGTTAATGAAAGTGTGGTACATCTATTCAATAGAGTTCTACTCAGTAGTAAGAAAAGATGAAATTATAAAATTTGCAAGTAAATGGATGGAACTAGAGAGTGTTTTACTAAGTAACACAAACGCAGAAAAGCATGTGACATATGTTTTCCCTCATTTGTAGATTGTAGCACCAATCCCTTATATGTGAGTATATAAATTCTGAAGTAACACCAGGAGCCAGGTAAAGGGAAAGGATACGTGGAGGTAAAGGAAAAGAAAGAACCTGAAGGGAGATAGCAGGGAACAGATGTTACCAGGGGAGAGGTGGGAAAAGTGGAAGTATTTGGCAGAGAGGAGAGGAGGGAGGGACATGCAAGGGGCCATGGTGTGAGGGAGGGAGGGAAGCCAGGAGAGGGAGGATGGTGGAATTCCAGTGCTAACTGGGGGAGGCTGGGGATAATGGGGGCACTGTGACTAGGGAGGGAGGGAGGAAGGAGGTCATATGGGAGTAAAAAAAGTAGAGATGTATGAATCTTGGGGACCTAGGAAACCTAGAGGGAAAAGTGGTACCCTTGAAACCCCATGAGAAATGCACATAGATTGGTTAAGCATTAGTGCATAGGCATACCTCAGGGCTGCTTGGAAAGGAACACAGTGCCAGACAGAAGAGACCTCCCTTTGAGTGGCTGGTGAAGGTGGTCCAGGAGACTCCCAAAATAACACAGGCTATTGCCAAACCTTTCAGTTATCTCCTAGAACTAATAGATAACACCCTACTCTTGAAGACAGGACATACTTAAGATACAGAACTTGAAACAATGGAGCAGGAAGTGACCTGGAAGCCTTCTAACCAAAGTTTGGCTACCACAATGCTAGATGATGGTATGCAAACTGCCAAGGTAGAAAAAAAATCAATGGTCCAGCCCAGCCCTAAAACCTACCAACCATAATGGCAGGCATGACAAACTACTTCTACTGGTCCAGTAATAGCACTGTTATCTGGGGGGGGGGCAATCAACAGCTATCTAATTGGACTTAAAGCCTTCTCAATGGGAAGAAATCATGGTGGCACTGTAAACTCAGCCAAATATACATGACAGGAGAGATTATAGTTCCTACAGAAAACCCCATCACTTTCATATCTCTAGACAGATGTAATTTCTTAATATATGCTCAATATATTCTTAATATATGCTTAATATATGCTCAAAATATAGCTTTATATTTATAGAGAAGCATACCATATACCACTCATCAAAGAAGCTTCTTTTTGCAACAGATGGAAGGTACTGCAGAATTGCACATCTGATCAGACAGAGAACATATGTCTGAGAGATGCCCATGACTACGTGTCACATCTACTGCTGAACCTCTATTAAGGCTCATGGAATATAGTAGAACAAGGGGCAGAGAGAAAAACAATGCATCCCTCAACTCTTACCAGTAAAGCTTCCTTATATGCGATGCACACAGAAGGCCACGACTGGCCAATTTTTAAAGAATAAGAGACTGTAGAGTGCAGGATAGTACTCCTACATGGAACCCCATCCATCCACAGCTCAGGAACCATTGCAGAAGAGGGGACAGAAGGACTGTAGGCGCCAGGACTGGTTCATGTACACAGAGAAGCAAAGGCTTTCAGAGCACTGGAAGCTTGCACATGTGAGCTTGTGGAAATGGTGGCATCGAGCACAGGACCCATATCAAATCAATGAAAGAAGGGCCCAAGGGGGAGGAGAGAAAGAGGTGGTGGGCTGGCACTAGACTGAGAACTATTGGAGACTGACTGCTGCTGAGTGAGGGAGAGTATGACTTACATATGATCATTAGATGGTCTAACTAGACTCCAGTGGACACATTCACTCTGAAGGACATTTGGGGGCAAGGCTTGAACTTATAGGACTTAACATGTATGGCAGAGTGCATGAGGTCCAGTGGGAGGGGTGTGGGAGGCATGGATGGAGAAAGGGGTATAAATTTGATTTAAAATGTTGTATGAAATTACAAAAGCTCAGTAAAAATATTTATACATAAAAGACAACTTCTGGGATAGGAAACAATGTTTTAAAGCACAATGCTCAGCTCATGGCTTGAACTTTGGGGGCTTTCATTGATGATAACTTTAATATCAGCAAATAAAATTTAATAATGATTGGAGAAATTATGCACTGAGGTGTCTATGTCAGCACTGGAATTTTATTTGAGTGAGTGACACAATAGCGTAGTCACATGAAGTTCTATAAAATCTCCCTTGAACAGATGAGTCTAAAATGGACTTTGAAACTGAACTGGATAAAATTGAGTGGACTTATAAATGAAATCCAATTGATAGAAATGAGAGAAGATGTTACACAAATTAAGCAGGATGTTCTAAGAGAGTGATTAAAAAAACTGGAGCGTAATTAGAGAATAGTGAAGCAATTCATGCACCAGACGTTAAAACGCATATGCTTGAAGATAAGCAAAAAGAAATTATGGATGCCTTCTTTGCAGAAAACTGTTGGCAAAGCAGAATTACAGGAAAATGATCTCACTGCAAACACCCTGAAACAATATCTTTTCAATGCATAGATGAAATTAAAATGAACGTTAATGGGAATAGATAGCAATAGGCAGCTGAAGACTCAATGCTGGATTATTGGCTGTATTAGGGTTCTATTAGCAGAAGGGGAGATTCCAGGTGGGACATGGGAGACCATGCCTTGGCCCAGTGTGATGCTATTAAGTTCCTAGACCTGGGCTAATCCATGCTCCTTGAACTTGCTACATATCACGTGACTCTCTGGAGTAGACTCTGTCCAAATTTGTCTGTACGCTTTCTCTCTCTGTCCCTGCATCCCTCACTCCCTGCACCCCTGCATCCCTCCCTCCCTCCCTCCCTTCTTTCCTTTCTTCTTTCCTTGTTCTCTCTCTTTTCTTTCCTCTTTCTTCTTCCTTCCTTCCTTCCTTCCTTCCTCTTTCTTTCTCTCTTTCTTTTTTTCCTTTCTTCTTACAATGTTGGGAATTGAACCTAGAAGTTCAGGCATTCTAGGAAAGCACTATAGTATAGTGTTGTATTCCAAGATCTTTTAAAAAACAATTATTTATTTTTATCTTATGTGTATGTATGTTTTCCTTGCATGTGTGTATGTACCTCATGTGCATGATATGAAATAGAAAGCAAAAGGGTAATAATTCTTTGTTAGAAACTAAATCTTGGTGAAAAGAGAAGTCTCTTTTAATAAATTGTAATTACACACAATATTCTATGTGTTTCTAATGTGAATACAAAGCTGTACATGGGTCAGTTATAAGTATTGTATAAAGAACCATTGAAGCTGATCTAGCACCATCCTGGAGCTGCATTCTCCAGCAGTCCTTAGGATTACTCGCCCATACCATGGTTCTCTAGACATACAGCCTCTACTTGGGACAGCCTCAGTGCCACTCCTGTGGGGCTTCAGAGAGTTAGGTCACTGCTGCAAATGTGAGGCTTGTTCTTCTGCCATAAGGAATGAAAACCCTTTCTTTCACCCAAGGGTCTCATAGATGCTGCCAGCATATGTGGAATTTTGGCTCGTATGTGAAAATAAGATAAAATTGAGGTGGTTGGCAAGATTGCTCAGTAGTTAAGATTGCTTCCTGCTTTTCCAGGGGATGCCTGTTCAATTCATAACATTCAGGTCAGGAGGCTCACAACTGCCTGTTACAACAGCTCTAGGGGATCTGACACCTTCTTCTGGCTTCTGCAGATACCAAACTTAATGTATAAACCCACATCATGCACACACACACACACACACACACACACACATACACTGTGCTTAAAATAAATACATTTTAAAGAAAGATAACATTAAAACAACTTGTAATTTTTGACAATAGAATTTGCTTTATAATGTGTTATTTGACTTTAGAAGAACTTCTTTTGTTTTCTACACCTGTAATTCCAAAATTGCATAAATTGTGAATTGGATTAAACATTGTTATTCAATACTGATGGTTTATATTTAATTATTATATCACACTATCCTGCAAGAGCGCAAGAGGCCTCTTTGAATGCTAATGCAAGTTAACATTATTCTCTGTACTTTGGATGTCAATTGTCAATAAGTTTCTCATGGCTGACACAGTCAATAGTTTTAAACAAGTAGTACTCTGCAAACAAAGGGTCCTAAAGTCAACACAGACCAGGGTTAGTCACAGAAAAAGACAGTTAATTATAAAGGGGAAAATAACACATTTTCTTTACTGTGTAGTTATTGGTGTGTCCACTGCCAAAGAAGATGTCATTCTTTTGTGCAGTCTCATGGGTGACTGTTTGTCTTCATCAATGAGTAAGCAGTGTCCCACATTATAACCAAGTTTAGATCTATGAGATTAAACTAAAGGGAATTAAACCAAATGGTGGAATGGAGGGAATGTAATCAAAAGAATGAAAGTTAAAGAAGTCAGGATGGAGACAACATTATTTTCATTAAAAGGGTCTATGACCTAATGGGCTGGTTAGTTTTTGTTAACTTGACATAAACTTGAGTCACCTGAAAATAGAGAAAGCCTCAGTTGACGAATTTCTTCCATGGACTTGGCCTATGACTATTTCTGTGTGGCAATTTTTAATAGCTAATTGATGTAACAGAGCCCAACTAACTTCTGAGAGGAGTGCTGTCCCAGGGCAGGTGGGCCTGGGTTGTATAGAAAAGGCAGTTGAACAAGCCAGGGGGAAGAAACTAGTAGGCAGCATTCCCCCATAGCCTCTGCTTCAGGTCACACCTCCAGGTTCCTGTCTTGAGCTCTTGTTCTGGCTTTCCTCAGTGATGGACTGTAATTTCTAAGCAGAAATAAACCCTTTTCTCTGCAAGGTAGTTTTGGTTAGTGTTCCATCATAACCACAGGAAGCAAACTCATTCATACCTAATAAGGGTTCTTTCTTTTTCCCATACCAAACCCATAGGTGAAAACCATTTTGCAAACAAATTAGTATGATTGTAAGTATTTATAAAGTACTAAAATGTACGCTTGTGAAGTAATTTTAAAAATCTAAACTTTAACACAAGTTGAATCTTGAAAAATGTGAATTTCAGTACAAAGCTGAAGATTGGATACTCTGTGCAGTGTATCAAACTCAAGATCTTTATGCAAACATTCCCCTCCTGGACAGCTATCTTGGAGTTATTCCGTAGTAGGTGTTATTGATTTATTCCTGGTCTTTTCTTTCCCCCAGATGTTCCTAGATTATGGGATATTTGGAAGCCGTGGAAACCGTAGCTTTGGAATGTCAACACATTGTTTTATTTTCTATATAGCAGAGAAACAAATTTGATAAAACTGAGAGCAAAACTAAACACAGCCTCTTATAGTACAACTTCAGAGTTGAAGTCTGAAGAACAGCAGACTAATCCCCTTTCTTTCAGCTTATAGGTGATGGACCTTACACATCCCGGTAACTGTGATAGTGGGAAAAGCAGTGAAAATAGACTCCTAAGACCTAATTATACCTCTTGGTGTGCCATCACCAGATGTAGTTCATTGCTGTAACAACATAATATGTTATATAATGTGATATAATAAAATACATAGGCATAACCTCTATCAATATTATGTATGTAATTTCAGATTTATTGATAAGGATTTTGTTTCTAACATCCCTCAACTTATTTCATTCTTTTTATCAACAGGTGATGGCAGAGTTAATTCTTCTGGTACAAGAAGAGCCCTTTGCTAACTTTTCAATCACATAATCTTAAAGCCAACTGTCTCTAAACTCCACTTGACAGTCCCTGAGGATAAAATAGTTTATACTTTCCATGAATTATACAATTAGGTAGAAAACATAACCTCAGCTTTGTTTTGTGTAATTCTGATCCATGTTACTTGCCATTATTCTTATTTTTCCTCCACGTTATTTTAGAAACATACTTATCTTATCCTAAAAAGGTTAATTGATGTATACCCAGAGTAAAATTTCCACATATCATGAATAGGTATTTATCTTAGCAATGTTAAAATTGTGATTCAATTCAAAACAAGACCTGATTTACTGAAATAGTAGAGAGTTTCAATAAACTATGATGTATTTACCCTTGATACTATTATACATCAAACACAATGTTGTTTATTAAGAATTTATAATGACATAAATAATTATCAATGGATTTATGCTGAGTAAATTGATAATAAAAGATTCCAATGGGAATGAAGTCTACATGGTTTTTAGGAGAATAATTGATGAATTGGACCTGTCTGAATTTGAATCTTAATCTTCCAAATCTTCCAATTACTACCAGTAAGAGATAAATTAAGATGTCTCGTCTCATATGTTTCATCTGTGAAGCAGAATGAATAGTGCTTACTTTACAATGACTTTATGAGAATTTGTAGTGGGGAAAGTATTGTGAATATGCAGCAAAATGTGCACTTTAAGAACAATCACTTAAATAAATATTAATATTTAAATATTATTGTTAGTGTTAATGTTAATCTCTCCAACTGCCAGTATGAGAAAAAGAAAACAGTTAAAGAATAATTCACCTTTTAGACGAAAATGCTTACCTTAGATAATGCTTCAGGCAATGCACAAGACAAACTTAAATCAGACTTATTTAAAACACAATGTAAATGCCAGGTAAATAGCCAAATTGAATTCAAACCAATCTAATTCACTCTTTAATTCAATAGAAAAGTGCTCTATCTCCTGGGACAGCCCAGTGAAAGCAGCGTGGCACTCCAGGATGGGGCCATTTTGTGAACTGAGTATTTTACTTCCATCTCTCTGAAAACTCCTCTAGACAATGTCTCTTGCTCTACTCTTTAATCTTCCCCCACTCCCTCCAGTGAATCAATTGGAAGTTACTATGTAGCCTGCCCTGCAGGTTTTCAGACCTGGGCATGTATTTTAAAAAGTCAATAATACTTTCGTGTTTCAAAGCTATTAACAAATCTTTATATATACCTTTTTTAAGGTTGATACGAGTAAATAGAAATCCAGTTCAAAAAACAAGCTAAAGCTTTTTTCATTGTCTCCATTTCTTTTGCTGTGATTGTAATAAAATACTCTGACAAAAGCAACTTAAGGGAGAATGGGTTTAATTGGGATTAAAATTCCAGGCTACAGTGTATCACAGTGCTGAAGGGGCAGGAGCCTGAGCGAGCTGGTCACATCACATCCACAGAAAAATACAGAAAGGACTGTGTGGGTTCAGTTTTCATTCTCCATTTCATATAGTACAGGATATCAACCCAGGGTGGCCTCACTCACAGTTGACAGCCTTCTCACCTCATTTCCTACAGTCAAGATAATCCCACAAGCATACCAGAAGGTTCATCTCCTAGAAGATTCTGGATTCTTTCAGGTTGATAGTGAACACTAATTTTCCTGACCAGTACTGGTGGTGTTAACACAAATGGCAAGCACCTTTTTTTTTTTTTTCTGTGCTCTTCAATCAGAATGTTTTCATCATGGGTCCTTGCCATCATGACCATTAGTTTCTTTAATGCATTATGGAAATCTCTATGAAATAGTGCAACCAAGATAAAGAATGTGAAGAGTCTAAGAGGTTGCCTATCAGTTCATGTAATGACACTCAGAGGAGACAATCAAACACTGCTGTTTTCTATTTAGTTCTTAATGACATAATTGCCATCTCATTAGACATAAAGGGTATAAAGAGACATATTCTGCACAGCCAGAACTAGTGTTAGCTAAGTCCCTCCACACTGAGGTCTGCACACTACCAGAATAATTCATTAGAAGTCTTGCCAAGGCAGTACCATTTATTAACTGTCTCTGTACTGAATAGGAAAAATGAACAGAGCACTTTAATCTGACATTAATAAATTGCAACCATTTGGGGAAGTATTCAAATGTAAAGCACTGAGGTTCATTATTGGAATTATATTTGATGACTAGGGTTTGTTCTGAATCATTTAAAGATATAATTTTCACAGGACTTTATCCATGATGGTGAATGATTAAGGACACACTAATCACATTTGGGGGGGGGTTCATTTAAGCAAGACTCTAGGGATAAATAATAATTCATAGACTGGGAGAATTTTAGGAGCAGTCCTTGGTCATAGGTAGAGGAAGATTTTTCCAAATTCCTAAAAATCAATCCATTCTTTTCTTTAAAGCATATTTTAGAAGTGGTAAATTGTCTGAGCATAGCTCATCTCTAGTTATCTATTGACAAAAGTAAAGTTAACTAACAAAAGAAATTAACTACAATTCTAGTTTCCTCTAAAGCATCTACAAATAAATTATTTATGAGTAAATAGCTATGGGTAATAGAGAACATACAGTAATATGGGTATGTTTGAAACAAGAATTGTAGGCACTTTGTAACATTTGAAATTGGTTTGGAAAAATGACTGTATATTGTATCAAATGAATTGTGAGGCCTTCTTGCTTCTTGCTTCTCAGCAAAACAGTGGCCTTGCAGAGGAAAGAGACTGTTTTTATTCATATTGAAAAATGCACTGCCCAGAAATATGTATGAAAAAAGGTAACCATGAAAGTATGACATACATGTCTTATTTCTAGTGAAATTCAAGTGCACTTATGGGAAAGTCAAAAGAAGGGGGGCTGGAGAGATGTTTAAGTGGTTAAGAGTAATGGATGCTCTTTCAGAGGACCTGAGCTCTGTTCATAGCACCAATATGATGGGTAACTATCTGGAACTCCAGTTCTAGGGGGTACAAAGCCCTCTTCTGACCCCTGAGGGCATTGGACGACATGGGTGTATGTACATACATGCAGGAAATATACTCAGACACATAAAATAAAAATAATAAATGAAATATAAAAAGTAGAAATTCAGAGCATGATCTAGAAACATTATATGTGTCTGGCTTCAGAAAGTCATTCTCTTTTTAGAAATATTATTTAATTTTTGAGAATTTCATGTAATGTATTTTATCATATTCAGATCTCTCCCACATCCGAACCTCCCATTACTCCCCCCAATTTCAGGCCCTCTATTATTGTTGTTGCTATTTCCTATGGGGTCTAATTTGTGTCTACAAATGCTCTTCACTGTTGGTCAACCCCTGTAGCCTGTTCAACCTACTCAGGTTCACACTCTTAATGAAAACTGCCTCCCATTTCTTCCGGCAAATATCAGTTGCCAATAGTTCCTCAACTAGGACTGGGACTTCTTAACTGCCCATCGCCTCCGTCCTCCCTTTTTGCTGGAAATTTGTCTGGCTTGAGCTTACAATTGCTGAGAATTCATATGAATAACTGATTGTTTCGTGGGAAGCACTATTTCATTTTAGTCATTCATCAACTCTAGCTCATAAACATTCCACCCCCTCTTCAGTAATGATCTCTGAGCCATGAAAAGTAAGGGTTTGATATTCATGTTATATTCAGGACTAAGCACTCTGCTGTCTCTCTTATTTTTTTCATGTTGACCAGTTGTGGAACTCTGTTAATCACTGTCTGCTTCTCTGGTGAGAGGTGAGAGATACATTAATCTATGGGTATTAGAATGTCACTAGAAGTTGATTTAATGCTGTGTCTTTTATTGAAAAATAGAAGTAGATTCTGACCTGTGACATGTGACTTATTCCCCCACAGGTTTATAAGTCTGATAACAGTACCAAGTATGTGTTGTACATTGTGAAATAGGCCTTAACTACTACTATACAGTGGTTGGTTACTCACATCATGTTTGTGCCACTATTGCATCAGTGCACATATCTTGACAGGTCAGTTGGCATTAGCAAGGTTAATGACTGCATTTGTCTTCAGGTAGCATGCATAAAAACATCAAGCACTATGGAAGCTGGCCAGTAGAGATGAAGATCTGAAGTCAGCACCAGTTTCATTTCTTCTTCTTTGTTCTACAATTCATATATGTAGGGTCTTCATCAATAGGGTCTACCATCAAGTTCTGGTGAGTAACCAACTACAGAGGCAATAGCCATTAGTATTTGAGTGTCTATGGGACCCCCGGTTAATAGCTAAAAAAGAGAGGGTCCATTCCTGGCATTGGACTTTTTATTTCCTAGCCTGTGTTTTCCAGGGCAGGGGGAGTAGGAAGGCAATTCTCTTATTAATCACTTTTTGTAAGATGAATTGTGACCTTGCTGTGGTTAGTTTTTGGTTGTATTTTTGAAAATAAATCTTGTCACATCTCCCCAATATACAGTTACTTTCACTGAAATGTATTACTCTTATTTGTGGGACTTATTCAATTGTGTAATTGAAATACGTAGTTGATGGAATTTGCTAATTTCATGAAAATCAAAATTCTACAATTTTGTGTTCTTTCCACCATGTGAGTACTGTGGATTCAACTCAAGTCTTCAGGCTTAGTGGCAAGCATCATTATTTGCTAAGCTATCTTGCTTGTCACTTTTTTATTTTATTTTATTTTATTTTGTTTTATTTTATTTTATTTGAGGCAGGATCTTATGGATCCTAGGCTGGCCTCAAATTGTATAGCTGAGGATGATCTTGAACTTCTAGTCTTTCTCTCTTTACCTTCTGAGTGCTGTAATTACAGGTATGCATCACCATCCCTGGTTTACCTGGTGCTAGGGATTAAACTCAGGGCTTTGTATATGCTAGGCAAGCACTCTACCAACCGAGGCACATCCCCAGCTCTTGCATGAGAGTCCCAAGATTTGTCCATATTGTATGTGGCACTTCATTTCTTTTTCTGGATAAACACAATGGATATTGTCTTTACCCATTCATTAGTTGATAGATTTGGGTTGTTTTTGGTTACTATGACTACTGTGATTGTTGATTTTAAACTTCCTAGAATTTTGTGGTATCCTTTTTATTATCTTTAAATAAATTATTATTATTATTATTACTAAAAATTGTGGCAAGTATAACCAAAGATTAAAGGGTCAATATAATTTCTTAAGAGTCCATAAGCATAGCTAAAGGCTACACAACAAGCAGCAATGCCAGATAGGAGATACCTTTTTTTGAGTTGTTGGCCAGTGTGACCAAATAGTAACCCAGCATAGAACTGGGAAAATGAACAGCAGACCCTAATCTTATCTAAAGGAGTATTGACAACTGATTGCTGCTACAAGAGGAACAGCTGACCCTCCTAAAACAAAGACCGCTAGATATGCTGACTAGATTCACCAGAAGGACAAGTAGTGGAGATTGGCTGGGGTGCCGACAACACAGCAGACAGTAACAAGGATATCAGAGTATAAGGGCTCCACTGGGGGGAGGGAGGCTATAGGAGGGTGCCATCTGGGAAGTGGGTGTATAGTTGAATAAGATGATTTGGAATGTTCTGTGTGATATAGACACACACAAAAAAAATTAACAAATTTTTGAAAATGTATTATATTTGAGGAAGAAGCATGGAAATTTTCATCATGCTAATTAGTAGAGGTGATAAACATTACCATTGAAATCTACCCGATGACTTCATAGACATACACAGGTGCCAAGGATCCAAGTGCAACCTATTATAACTAGTGATAATCAGATGCATACAGATTAGAGATGCATATACCAATATCTCAATGTTAGTAGCAAAAGCAATGAGCCTTTCTGCACGGAACAATATATTCTAAAATGAAGTGGAGATCTTTTTTAAAGGTTAAAAAACATTCAATTTTATGTCTTACAGGGCTTATACTGAGTTTAATGTTGTATATAACTATATTAATTCAACTGTGAACCTAGAAACTTGCACCCACTTGTGAAAGAAATGTACTCTTGCTCTGGAGTGCGTTACTGAATATGTTAAAGGTGTAGAGAAATGCTTCTTCTAATCACCTTTTAAAAATTTGCTCCTTAATAATTAGTAGATGTGAAAAACATTATCATTGAAATCTACCTGACTATATCCATGCTCAGATGCCAAGAAGCTCAGAAATTAACTATCACTAGTAGTAATCAGATATATAGAGATTAGAAACACATGCGCAAACATCTTAATGTCAGTTACACTGAAAATGAATTTTTCTGTATGAAACTGTGTATTTTAATAATGAAGTAGAGATCTTTTTAAAAGGTTAAAACCTCATTTAACTT
>NW_008352891.1:2100916-2117795 GCF_000622305.1 Nannospalax galili
TTGTGACATAAAATGCAATGTGTTCTACTTCCATTTCAGAAAACAAGATAAGAGATATTCAACTAACTTAGATACAAATATAATTTAATAGAATACAGAGTTGATTAATTAATTCATAAAATTACAAAAAAATTAATGAAGACTAAAGTGTGTTCCAAAAGTTAGTTATGGGAACAGAAGTCCATGGGGCATGGGTTGGACTGAAACTAGGAAATTTAAACTCCAGGAAGAACCATATCCATCGTAAGTCAATTTCCTTGAAGATAGAAGTTGGAATAAGAAAGCAAAATGCTAATTGATGCAATCATTCATTCATTTATCAATCATAAGCTTGGCCTGTATGATGGTAATAGGTGTACAAATATAAAGGAAGCCAGTATCTTTACAAGATAATTTCCTATTCAGATAGGCTAAAGTATGAGTATTTCTGTGCTTGCGGTTAAATAGGCTGAGAGGTCTATTATAATTCCTCTCTGTATTTTTGTGTCTATAAATAAGTCAGGCTCCTCAGAGGTTGCTGCTGCCATTGCTATATTTTTTCTTAAATAATGAGAGCAATTAAACAGGCATCATCTATACCATATGTTTGTACTCAATATTTATTTGCTATGTATCAACAAAACACTAATGTATTGTTTTCAAATGTATTTCTACATCAATCTGCATCTCCACAAGTGAAGCCACATGCCAGAACTGTGGCAATGTGCTAGGAGAAGAAAGGCATTTTCTCCCCTCAAGTTTAGAGAATGCTGAGTGGTAGAAGATACGCAAACATAAATGCCAAAATGTTGGCTTACCTAGGTTGGTCAGTAGAGGTACCAGACAGTTAAAACTTCATACAAAGACAAGTGCTCTATTTCCTCAGGATTTTGAGCATGTATCTTGACTGATTGGAATTTTAGTTTAGCCTAAAGTCATTTAGACAAAATATTCATGTTGGTGGCTGAGGTCTTGAACTTTTCCTGAGTGCTGTGTTAAAGAACTTTCAGATTCTGGCTTCCATGAATGTTTATCTTGCCTTTAACTGCCCCCTCTAGCACTCCCTGACCATCAGTTCCAAGAATCCCCACAATTCTGCTAATCATCATATTAACTTTCATAACCTCTGTACTCTTGCATTTGCATTGCCCATTAATGCCGCAAATACCATTACCTTGAAGAAAGTTCACTCACCTGTTAAACTTACTTTCATTGTGTCCATATTAGCAAAACACCCAGTATCAAGTCATGTACCTCCCAGACATAGAAGAAATACTCTTATATAACAACATCAGGATTTAACAGGCTTCTGTCTGTCTACTATACTTTCTTCTCTCTCATGGTGCTTATTATATTATATGCAAAGGTTTTATACATGGCTCTGCCATTTTAACAATTCAATGAGTTACTGTTGCTTAGGGCTGTAGCTGACACTTTTTTCAGTCCTTGAGTTTAATGCAGGTCTTTGGCAAAGACACAGAGTTTGAGACTTTGAATACACAACTTGCTGATAAAATCTTTAAATAAGTAAAATTGAATGTTTCTGCTCTTTTCACAGTAGCTAAGAAATAGAAGCAACCTCAGTATCCCTCAACTGACATGCATATAATATGATACACACTTAATGGATTTCTATTCAGTGGTAAAGAAAGACAAAATCTTGAAATTTGCAAGTAAATGGATGGAGCTAGAAACTGTTATACCGAGTTAACAAAGTGGGGAAAACCTAAGAAAAACCTTGCCCTCATTTGTGGATCCTGGCACAGAATCATCATGTATAAGTATGTATTCTGATATAACTGCAGGAGCCAGGAAAATGGAAAGGGACCAGGGACATAAGGGAAAGAAAATATGAGAGAAAAATAGTAGGAGATAAGTGTTACCAAGGGGGAAATAGGTAGAATGACTATCTAAATGGACCGGGGAGAGGGAAGGCTGTACAAAGACCTATGAAGCAAAGGAGAAGAAGGAACTAAAGAAAGGGGAGCACAGGAGATAAGTATTATCAAGGGTGAAATGGGGAAAATGGGAGTACTTTAGCTTGGAAGGCAGGTAGGAGGGTTATATAAGGAGAGAGAGAGAGAAAGATAAATAATGCCTAGCTGGTGTCAAAAAAACAGAAGGAAAATTGTTAGTTCAAAATCATGTGGAGAAATTACACAGTGACTACTTGAGTCCATGTATATGGGTGAAGGCTATATAATAAGAAACAGTAGTAGACAGGAGATACCTTCCTTCGAGTTGTTGGCCACGGTAGTTCAAGCATCTCCCCAAATTTTACTATCTATTGTCATAATCCCTGATTGCCTCCAAGAGCTTGAAGGTAAGACTATATTGCTGAAGAAAGGAGACTCTTTTTTTTAATCTATGATGATCCATGTCCAATTAACACATTAAAACCAAACCAAACCAAAACAAAACAAAAAAACAGGCACTGAAGGGTTTCAGACTGAAGTATAAACTTTTCTTTTGAGTATTAAACCTGCAATTCAAAATTCAGTCAACATTAGCAAAGAGGAGAAAAAGTCTGTAAAGAGGATAGAAAAATCCAAAAGGAAACATTGAACTGTGGTGGCAGATAAGCCCACACCATCCAAGGCTTACGTGCCCATGTACCAAGAGTGTGCCTGCCCGTATACATAGAGGGATGCATAGACCTTTCATGTGAAGATGGAGCATGAAAAGAAGACTTACATTATCTGTCAGATGCTGTGGTCCAGTCCCAGAATTTCCATTAGGCCAACCATCTCTCTCTGTATTAGCAAGGATGAGAAGGGAGGCCTGGCCATTTTCCTCTCAAGTGTGAGTGATTGCCCTACTGGAGACATTAATGAGCTGAGATGGTGGATAACTGTAAAAGGTCAGAGGAGTCTAAGCAATGCTGAAAACACTGAAACACACTGGAAACCAGTTCTCATTACAGAGAAGCATGCCAGAAGCCCAGGGAACGAAACAGGAGGAGAAACAAACCCAGAGTAGGATATCAGCAGATGACAATGCAAATCATCAGCAGTCAGGATTTTTCTTGTTTTACTGGTAGGGTTGCCTGTTTCCCAGATATATCTGTCTGGATATTTCCCTAACTTTTAAAGGAACTATTCTTCTCTGTGAGTTTTACAATGGATAATCACTTCTGAGATAGCATCACTGGCTTCCAACAGAAACAATATTAACTCTCCAACTTTATAGGGGAAATTGGGATGTTAACTATTCTCTACTCTTTCCAGATGTGCAAAATCAGAAATCCACTGTTGGAACTGGTATAAATATTTTTGGAAAATACCATTCTAGTGTTTTCTAAAGCTGGGAATGTGGTTGTACACTTACCACTTTAACATTTAAGAGGCTCAGACAAGAGGGATACTGAGTTCAAAGTTAATCTAAGCTACATGGTAAGAACTTCTCTCAAAATAAAAATGTAGCTCCCAGTTTATGGCGTCAATCAGCTTTTGTCCTAGAGGAACCAACAAGGACCACAAGTTTGCCTATTTCCAGGCTGTGGCCTCAGTTATCTGATGGCTGCAAGAAAAGTCATTGATTTTCAGCTATTTAGCTTTTTGCATTATAAGAATGGACATGAAAACTTCCAAGGTTTTCACATATTCATTCTCACTGTTGTGAGAACTAGCATCTTAAATACCACACTGTCACCCTGTCTACTGTATTTTTCCTGGATTTTAATCATTACGAATGATTACATATATTAATATTATCAATGCATTTTCAAGTAAACATATAGACCCACAAGAGGAATTACTCACGTTTAATATTTCTACTTTAAAGATTTCTTTGTAATTGGGGAGAATTTCATTTATTTCATGTGTATTTATACTGAGTTGTTTTCAAATGATATTAGTGGTTGGTTAATAAGACAAAAATGTAGGAGGGGTAGAATGTGAGATACACAAGAACAGGGGCTCTCGATCAAAAGTCAGGATCTGAATCCTGTGATCTTCTGCAAATTACTTTAATTTTCCTTGCCATGCTATCTTCACTGATGAATGCGATTAATAATTAAGCTCACTTACATAGCTCCTTTGACTTTTAATTAATACCAAATCTCATCACATAAGGCATCATCAAATGTTAAACAAGCCATTATAAATGCACTGCTACTTTCTTAAAGATATATTTCATATCTGTGATTTAAATATAAACTGAGGGGTTCTGCTTGCCACAGTGAAGCATTTTCTAACTTACTATGCCTTAAAATATGAATAATTCATGGTACATTTCAATAACAAGTTAATAATGTTTGTATCTATTGATGCAAGATGACATAGATGTGATCATTATAATCATAAGATTCCTTTAAGTTTTAGAATTATTCTAATATAGCCTCACATGTATTTTGTTTTACAAACATGGTATAGTAAGTATTGAGTTTCATGTCTTTCCCCAAAATTGGTTGATTCAGTTTGTCTACTTCAATAAATAAAAATTATTTATTCTTAATGTGCAATAAAGTTGAAAGTGAAAAATTGAAAGATCACCTGAAGCTGAGTGTGGAGACCTTTAATCCCAGTACAGGAAATTTAGAGACAGAAGTATTGTGAGTTCAAGGCCAGTCTGGACTTTGTAGAGAGATCCTCTCTCAAAAGAGAAGGCAAACAAAACATTAGCAACAGCAGCAAAAATCCTGCACATGCAAGTAACATATGTGAACTTACAAACTGGTGTTTTACTGATGAGAAAATACAGAAGGAGAGTTTGTGTTGCTCAATGCACATTCAAATGAAATGTCTTATTAACAACTATTTAAAATCTACTTAACACCCAATTACAGTCTTCCAACCATATAAGAGCCAGATTAATTTTATTAAGAATCTCAGTATTTGTTCCTTCACTTAGATATATGCTATGGTTCTAAAATTAATAGAATAAAATTCTCTCTAGCTTTCAGACCAAGTAGAAGTTATGAACATGTCATTTTGCTTGAAAACTACTCCTTGGATATAATGAGGAATTTTGGTGCAGGATGCCATCATTTCGTGACATTTTATTTTGAATTAGTGAGTTAGACAACTTACACAGTGTGGTGGTTATTTGATGAAACTAGCTATGATGATGGATTCTGCCAAAGATGAGTAATACTGGAAGCCATTTATTTTTATTTTTTCTCCATCTTCATTTGCTGAGACAAGCCTGCTAGGGTTTAGATCAGCCATCAGCCACAGATAGAATAACCTGAACCTACCCTAAAAGAAAGACAAGTAAAATAGCATAAGTGTGGGGCCTGGTGCCAGGCAGAGTCCTGATAGATCTTAGCAGATCATCTGGTTTAAGCCCCTTAACAACTTCACAAGTTACATTTCTGAATGAGAATACAGATGGCCTTAGAGGTAAATATATTTTCCCAAGCTCATATATACAGCTGGCAAATAATTTGCTTTTCCTCCAGATCACTATACCACCATGGATACCGAACTCTGTGGGTGCTCTGGTCACATACATAAAGCAATGTGTTCTTATATTCAACCTATATGCATCTTCTTACATACTTTATTTAAGTCACCTCTACATTACATATATACCATATCATTGGAAATACTATATACTATTAAGACTTAACTTCAGAGAATAATAACAAGAGAAAAGTCTGCATGGGTTCACCAAGCACAGATGCAAAAACTGTAGGTAGGTCTAACCACATAGTACATGCCATTAACAACATAGTGTTTCCTAGAGTTTTCTTTCTATCTGTTGAATGTAAGGTTTGCTGAGAACATGGTAAAACGTGTGGGTATTGTGGGCAGTATTTATAGCAGTTCAGAGTCTGCTTTGAATGTCTAGAATTTGCTGCCATACTGTAGCACAGTTTTCTTTATGGAAAAGTTTGAGTTTTTACCAGAACTTTCAGATTGGTTATCACAATGGGAAAATTAATACATTTGTGATAATTCTTGAAATATCTAAAAATTATAAAACTATAAAAGGACTGAGATCCCCTGAAATTAAAAGGAACCCAGTGAACAGAGAGGGACTCACAAGGCTGGTATCATGTGTGACATCATACAAGGCCATGAGGTCAGAATAGTTCTGAAGACCCCAGAAATACGTACTGTTTTGAGTCTTCCTTTGAAATATTATATTTCCCCACTTTTTTATTGGCACCTATACAATCTTCTCAGGAATGTATATTCATCTGCTGGGTATTGGAGTGTATGTGGGTGCTTATGTGTTGCATATACACTTATAGTTTATAGTAAGTGTTCATTAGAATTGCATGAGCTCTCTCTTAGGATTTAAGTAAAACTTAAGAACTTCCTTGGGACATGACATCCATATCAATACAGGCACGAGACATAACCATACAGAACATAAACACAACTTTTCTCAAGTCTGTGCAGCTTAGAGAAACAAAGGATTTTACAGATAAACTTTTTCTTTGTCTTTTTGATAAACTTTTTAAATGAAGAAAAATTTGAGGGGGACAGGAAGCGTCGTTGTTCTTTCATGTCTGCTGTCTTTAACACCACGTTTTCTTTTCTTCTTCCTTTCCAATTCTACTCCATGCCCTAATAGATGGAAATAACATTTCAGACCATAAACCACTGGACCTCTTTAAGACTTGAATTAATTATGTATTACCCAGTATCTATGTTGAAATTTGTCATAGTAAAACCAGTAATTGTGCTTTTTTTTTCCTTCTTTATAAAATGACAGTAAATTATAAACGGTGATTCCTTGTGGGAGCATTATAAGCATAATTAAGTTGTGATTATAAATATTTTGTTGAATTTGGCTTGTGAGGTAAAGACTTCCCACACCATCACTTAAATATGAATTCCTAAGTCTCTGTAATGTAAATTAAAGAGAATGACAATTTTTAAGAAATCAAATCGATAAAAAACCCAAATGTATCAATACTCATCTTCTAGATGTATGACCTGTAGTTTATATTATTTGACTCGAAAGACATCTTTAAATAGTAATATCAGGATCAGAAGTCGTTTTAATGTCATAAAATGTTTTATGCTTTTTTATTAAGGCCTTAAAGGATCTAGTTGAAGCTTGATGATTTTCTTTTTTCAACATCATCTTACATAGTATTCTGATCCTCCTTGGGGGAAGGTGAAAGTGGATGGTACTTTAAACATGATCTTGATATTGAAACCTATTATATTATTAAATAAGGCTAGAGATAAATATGCTCTTGTGACTGGTGTAGACATAGTAAATTTCATCCATATTTTATATCTATATTTATTTTGTTCTAATTGTTGTCAGCTCAAAACTCATAAAGAGTATCTATAGATACTCAATGATGGAATAGTTCAAAGTAACAGCCTCAAGAATAGTAAGGAGTGGGTTCCAACAGATTCAGTATGATGAGAAAAATGTTGTTGGCTGGAATAATAATGAGAAAAAAGCATATCATTTTTAATAGTAGCATAAAAGAGATGTCTTAAAGTTAGATTCTGAGACATGTCTCAGCATCAGAAACAGGGTTAGATAGAAATACTGAAATAATTTACTTAGATGTCTATGCCTTTCCCTGCATGTGAGTATATATCAGGAAGGAATATTACAAGACAAAAATAAAACAAAAAACAGAGTGACCAGAACCTTTTTAACAGTACACATATTTGCATACATATTTTGATCTGTTTACACACATTTTTATTTATTATTTTTACTTTATGCATATGAGTGTATTGCCTGCATGTATGTGAGTGCACCCATGTCGTGCAATGCCACAGAGGTCACAAAGGGCTTCGGATTCCCCTGGAATTGGAGTTAAGGACAGTTCGTAGCCACCATGCGGGTGCTGGGAATTGAACCCGGGTCATACACATTTTTATAATGTTTACTTTGAATATAAGATATGAAATAAGAAAATGAATTTGGCATCTTCTGAAATAATTTAAATGGACATAAACAAGTGAAATACGACTGCACTTTCAATTCATCCGTATGTGGTAAAAAGAGGGCTGAACATATGCCAAATGAAGAAATAAATAAAATTTAAATTACTTTCTAAATAAATAAACTGCAATTAATCCATTCTTATTGCATTTAATTTACACCAAACATTATCTCTGTGCACATTATAGATGAAACATAATTATGTTTTCTTTGATCTTGTGAAAAGGCAAATATACTGGTATAGATAAGGATTGGAAAATTATTTATTGTTGCAAAGAAATGGAAAAATAATGTCTAAATGATGTTCAGATAAGAGACAAACCTATTTATCCTTGTTCCTGTTCAGTGAATCTAACCTAAAAGAGTAGAAATGGATAAGAAGAATAAAGGAAAACCCTACAGGTAGTGAAATGGGAAAGTCAGGACTAAAGCCCAGGGTCTGAGCACACCCAGCACACTCGTGCTCCATTAAGCAAAGGAAGCATTAGCCACAGCAGACATTTCCTTAGCTGTGACGTAATGGTGGAAGGCAGGCCAGGCAGGTTCATTAATTCTCTGAATCAAACAGTAGTTCCCCTGGTAACACCAAATGTGTTTGACCAGGAGAGGCCTTGCTTACAACTTGGACTGATTCTTCTATTTCTATCAAAAATAACCTAGGATGATAGGGGGTGTGGGGAGGTATGGAGAGTATGGGGGGATGAGGACAGAGCGTACATGGAAGACCAGTGCCAGCATCCAAGTGGGAGGTCAAAAAAGTATCTTTGAATTCAAAGAGTTTAGGGTATCCTTTCTTGTCCAGACACTCTAAAGCAGCAAGCTTTGATGTAGCACCGGCAAGTAGCCATAAATTCCATAGGAAAGAACCCCCTCCTACTTCTTCAGCAGTCAACAAAAGACCAGTGGAAGTAACCTACAACATTTGAGAAATGCATGTTGATAAACATAAAGCATATGGAGATGTAGCTCAAGCAGTGCTTGGCTTAGAGGTAAGCTGACAGCGACACTGTCTTTCATTAGAAAAGAAAGAAGAAAGCACATCAACAACCTAAGTTTACCTAACGGAACTGGAAACAACAGAAGAGAAGCCAAAATGCAGCAGAAATTAAACAAAAGTATAATGATTAGAATGCAAGCCAAATAAGTCCACAGCAAGAAAACAATCCAAAAATTGATGGAATTAAAATCTATTTCTTTTATTTATGTGTGTTTGTGTGACTCTGCCTGTATATGTGTCTGTGAGTGTATGTGCACACATGAATGCATGTGTCCACAAATGTCAGAGAATGGTGTTGCATTCCTTGGATTTGGAGTTATAGGAGATTGTGAGCAGCCAGATATGGAAACTAGGATCAGAACTCTGGTCCTCATCATTGAACAGCAAATGTTCTTAACCACTGCTCTGTCTCTCCAGCTCCTAAAATATATTTCTTTAAAATATCAGTAAAATTGGCAAGCTTCTAACGAAACTAGACCAAAATAACAAAAGGAAGACAAATATCACCCAAACTAGACTCTGTATCTGTTTACAAACACAGAATAATAGCAGCAAACATGCTCATGAATTCAACTCAAAAGAAAAGAATTCAATTGATTCCTTGAAAACCCAAAGCTAACAAAACTCACCAAGATGAAACAAAATCTTAACATCCCTCTATTAATTAAAGTAACTGATCTTTAAATTATAAACTCTTGAAAAATAAATTTCCTGGCCTAGAAGAGTTCACTAGAGAACACTGCCAGGTGCTTAAGGAAGAATTAATGCTAAATTTGTGCAAACAAATGGAAGATAGAAAAGAAAGTAAGCATTAACCCACTCTTCTATTAAGTTTTCTTAATATGAATAACACAAAAATATTTTGTAAATCCATGGATTTGTAGTAAAGTTAGATATGAAAATATATAGCAAGACA
The DNA here is from genome assembly GCF_000622305.1 of Nannospalax galili. Classification (NCBI taxonomy): domain Eukaryota; kingdom Metazoa; phylum Chordata; class Mammalia; order Rodentia; family Spalacidae; genus Nannospalax; species Nannospalax galili. The sequence goes on from NW_008352891.1 coordinate 2,110,678, forward strand.
TTATGGAATGGAACTCACCAGTTTGCCAAAAGAATCACACACATGGCCTGGTAAGTTTATTCCAGTGACGCAAGGACGTGTCATACTGTAAAGTCAGTCTTTTAATGAATAGTGTAGCCATGCTAAAGAACAAACATCATGGGACCATGTCAATGACACACCAAAGGTGGTTCAGACAATGTGTATTAATTTATGCGTTTTTAAAAATATAAACAATTAGGAATAGAAGGGGAACTTTCACAAATTGATAACGACCCTGCAGAATAATCTACAGCCAAGATAATAGTTAACGATGTATGCAAACATGAGAATTCTCCTTCAAATATGAACAGGGTGAGAAAGACCAATGTCACCACTCAGTGTAATAATGAGAGAAGGGCGTGAAAGTAAAGGAGAAAAGGAAAGGTAAACGTCTCACTATGCATTTACGAGTTGACCTCTGTAAAAACCTCACAGAGCCTGAGAAAACCCAGAAATGTGATCCTAGAAAAGTAACAGGATACCTGATTAACATAAAACAACCAACATGCTTTTCTATATACTAAGTAAGTCTATGGGCAGTAAAATTAAAAACACAATAGCATTTATAAATGGAAATAAATATTTACCTAGGAACATAATAAAACTATATGGGACTTTTATGATGAAACAAAATGACCTATGTCTAAAGAAGTAGATATTGTCCTGTTGGATTGGGTAACCCATGTATCAATGATTGCATCATTCCTCGAATCATAGGCACAATTATCATAATTCATATCAAAATAGAAATTAATTTTAAGATGATGTAGATAATACTATTCTGAAACTTACAAGGTTATGGCAAGGAAATAAACTGTATAAAATAATTATATAAAAGAAAAATAAAGCCAGAAGTTACTCTACCTGATTTGAATACAAATTATCCATGAACAACAAATCAAGAAGGTTTGAGATTAGCAGCAACTGAATTCAGTAAGACAGAGGACCCAGAATCAGTTCTGAATGAATATACTAATAGGCTTTTATTTTTTAAAGGCAAAGAGAGTTCAGAATAATAGCAAATAAACAAACCGCAATGAAGCAACTATACAGTGATTTGTAAATTGGAGAACACACAACTTTTTTCCCTAAATTTCATGTACTATATTAAGTGAAATAATAGTCTTAAATGCACATTTCTTCAGTAAATAGAAAAGGACTCATCTGCAGAGGAAGACTTTGGAGCTTTGTAATATAACAAGTACACTCAGCAACTACACTCTTGTGAATTTGTCTCAAAGCAGAATATATTCTGTTCACATAAAACTATAAAAGAAACATTCATAGAAGATTTATTCAGAAGTGTCACAACTGGGAAGCATCTCAGAAGACAAATCTTCAGGAGACAAATGGCTAAGCTAGCCAAATGGTATACATATATACGATGGGATGATAATCAGCCCCCAAAGAATGAGAAAACAGACATAGGCAAGAAGTTAGGTACCTCTCCAGAGAATGATACTAAGGGAAGAAAATAAGATTTCTGAAATCTTAGATGATGTCTTGTTCCATTTATTATGAAATTTTAGAAATGGAGGATAGATTTATAGGCAAGGATCTGGATTAGGGAAGAACTGGAGACAGGCAGTGTGGTTTTTGAAGAGAAACAAAAATATCATTATGCTGTTAGTATTGTTCAGTGTTGTTGATATATTAGTGGATAAATATCTACGCACATCACAAAATTATACAGGATTTTGTATACACATCCATATACAGAAATCAACTGGGGAAATCTAAATTACACCAATGACGTTTTTCAATGTCAATCTACTGGGATAAGAATACCACAGTTTTGTAAATTTTACTATTAAGGGAACTAGACACAATGCAAAATATTTGTGTTGTTCTTTCTTGTTAGTCTATATTTATCTTGTTAAAATTATTTAGAATAGATGTGAGGGAACTATACATGCCATTTCCAGAAAATAAACTAAGCACTAAATAATAGTGTTATTTAGAACAAAAAATGTAATAATTTGGAATTAAAGTTGAAAGAGGAGGTACAAGTGTAAACTCAAATAGTGTCTAGTGTTTACATAATCAAAGAAGAATGAAGTATCTGCACCAGCATTAAGTGAGGTAACATTGTAATAATCCCCACACTGGAAGAATGCTGCTCCGTGATCAAGATGAGGGACAACCCACAGATCAGGTACAAGTTAGATGTATTAAGGAGAAAAAGAAACATAATAAAATTATTAGTTTAAATTTGCATCAACACCATCAAGTAGCTCAGCTTATAAAGACATTTGCCAGCTGGGCATGATGGCGCACGCCTTTAATCCCAGTACTCTGGAGGCAAAGGCAGGCAGATCTCTGTGAGTTCAAGGCCACTCTGGTTTACATAGTGAGTGCCAGACCAGCTGGAGCTACTCAGAGATGCTGTCTCAAAATTTAAAAAGAAAAAGAAAAAAAAAAAAAAGAATAAAGACATTTGCTATGCAACCCTGGCAACCTGAGTTCAATCCCCAGGACCCACATAAATGAGTAGAGACTGGATTCCACAAGGTTGTCCTCTGCTCCCCCCAAAACATTGTGGTATATGTGCTGCCACCACACATCATACACATACAAAGGTAAGTAATAATATAATAATTAGTAATAATAGTAATAATAAACAACTTTTTAAAAAGATGGTTTGAGCTAGGGATGTTGGCACACACCTTTAATCCCAGGACTTGGGAGGCCAGAGGCAAGCAGATGTCTGTGAGATTGAGGTCAGGCTGGACTACATAGCAAATTCCAGGTTAGGTGGGTCTTCAAGGAGACATTGTCTTTACAAAGGACGCTTTGAAATAAATCCATGCATTATTCATTCATGTAATTTTAAATATACTGGAATAATACAGTGGTTCTTGGTGATGATATCACAGCAGTATATCACTGTGATTACAGTACACTGTGTGGCTGCACTGCAGCTGTCCGTGAGCTACAGAATGTTTGGCTGCCCCACAGCAATCTGGAGTTTTAATTAACATTTGGGGAACAACAGATTAGTTCAACATTCCTTCTCATTTAATTGATAGTCTTTTGAAAATTGGGATGCTTGTTTCATGCAGGGACCATTGCTTACCACCTGCAGGATTTATTTATGTGGTTAGCCAATAAATCTTATCTGTGTCTGTCAAGAAGACAAATACTTATCACTTCTGTTTGGAAGCGCATTTCAGGGAATGATTTCAAACATTGAAAAAAAAATTATGTTTTGTAACAAAAAAGGAAAGAACTTTTTTTCCCTATTTTTCTGATGCTTCTAGGAAAAAAATTGGAAAATGTTCTACATTTAAACTTGTTTAAATTGACAAACATGCACATTTCCTAGGTGCTGTTAACAGCACTTGAAACAAATGGTATTTAAAACATTTCATTGACACGTTTTCAAACGTACTGTCTATTGTACATGTCGGGCACTGTTAGCTTTCTATGAATTATTATCATCATCTTTCCTCCACACAGAATAGCAGCATTCTTTGCATCTTCACCATTCAAGTAAGAGTTGCCAAGCCTGTTCAAAACTCTACAGACTATGTGGAAACCTAAGATTTACTTTATGCTCATCTTTATAATTAAACATTGGGCACGTGTTTGAATTCAACTCATTGAGACAATATAACTAGTTTACTTAAGGAGCTTGGGAGACTACTCATATGCTCCCAAGGGGTAAGAGAGTCCAACCCCATCTGTTTTTATACCAACTCTAAGAACCATCCTATATTCTCTACATCGTTTATGGTGGTTTTTAATCTAGTAATAAATCAGATGGAGAAGCAGTGCAGTAGACTCTGAAATGTCATCAATAGATAACATAAGATATAGATTGATAATTAAATTGACACAACTATATGAATGTCCTTTAGGACTTCCCATGGGACTCTCCATTTCCTCATGTTAGGAGTACAAATACAGCCAATTGGAAGTCAGTCTAATATCCATCAACAGATACCAAAATGTGTTATATGGGTAAAAACGACTGCTACCTATCTATGAAAAGAAAGTTCATATCCATGCTACCAAATTGAAAGGACTTGGATATATTATGGCAAGTGAAAAGCACCTGTTACCAAAGGAAAAATACTGGAAAACTCCTACTTGTTTGAAACTTTTAGAATCAGCAAATTCACTGAGCATAGCTTGTCGTTGAAGTGGTATCAGGGGTTACTACTTGGTGGATAGAGTTTGTAGTTGGGGTGACAAAATGTTTTAGAAAAAGACAGTGATGATGGATTTATAAAATTGTGAATATAAAATGGCACTGAAATATGCATTTAAAAATGAATCAAATGACAAAATTATACATGCTCATGCTCACCACATGAAGAATTTTTAAAAGTGGCTGAAGAAATGGCTCGGTGGTTAAGAGAATGTACTGCTCTTGCAGAGGACCCAAATTTGAGTCGTAAAACAAAGTTGGTAGCTCAAAGCTGCCTGTAAGACTTGCTACAGGGTTCCAACACCTTCGTCTGGCCTCTGAGGGCACTGCGCTTTGACACTCAGACTTACACATGCAATTAAAAAATAAAATGAATACTTTAAGAGCTTAAGGGTTTATTTTGCTTTGTAGTTCAAGTTTGCAGTCTGTCATAGTGGGGAAATTGCAGTCAGTAACAGAAGACAAGTAATACTGTGATCTACTCACTTTCTCCTTTCTGAAAAAAAACAAACAAGCAAACAAACTAATGTTATAGAAGCTGAACACTGTCAAATCTTTCAAATATTTTTTATAAATTGCTTAGAGCCATCAAGTATTGGTTGGATACTATGGAACACACTATGGAAATTATAAAAGTAAAAATTCCCAATTATAGTAATTAATGACATTTAATGACAGAGATAAATCACTAATGACAACATTTTGAAACATGTTGAATATTTAATATGTGATTAATTTCAAAAATAAACTAAATGAAGAATAGGGGCAAGACCTATCACAAGAGTATATTTTACACCTGAAAATCCAAATTGGAAAGAGATTTTTTTTTTTGTAAAGGCAAAAGCTGGCTCTTGGGAAGTAATGAAGAAATGGGGCTGACTGTGTTATACACACACTGGTATGAAGAAGAGGAGGTGTGCATTGAGTGGTAAATCATTCTGTGGGCTCAACTGACAAACCCCCTTTATGTGGCATGAATATGATATTAAGCTTGCAGTTATCAAACTAAAAATCTTATGAAAGGTTATTCTAATTAAAAACTTCTGGGGGTGAGAAAGAGGTCATTGATGAGAAGTTTGTTCTAATCAACACTTTAATTCAAATTAATGAATCTACAAAGTAGACAGATAAAACAGAAAGTATAAAATATCAGAAGACATCATCCTCCAGCTCGTTCAATAGCCAATAAATCACATTTTAGATGTAGAAGGTACACAGATTTATCCAATTAATTTTAAGGATAAAACACAAAAAGAACAGGATATAAAACCATTTAAGCTCATCATATTTGCATAAACTTTTATAAACTTTTACTTTATTTTCTTTTAGTAAGTGAAATTTTTATTCTTTATCTTATAGAATCAAGAGTTTAGTAGTTAATAAATTCTCGTCAATTTTTTTACCATCTCATGGAGTTCTCACTCACATTAGGGCTCCAGATACTTTACTATTTTTACTACAATACAATGTGTAACAAGCTCAGATAGAGGTAGGAAAAATAGAGAAACAAACCAGAAAGTAAGGCTACCTGGGGTGGGTAATATTGTCTCATCCCTCAAAGGAGAAATACGAAACATCTCAAAGAAGAATGTTTGTAATTCAGTCTTAACCTCAGGGAGAAATTAAAATGAAAATTATCATTTATGAATAGTAAATGCTGTATGATGCCTGTTCTCTCATGGATGAGATCAAATACAGATGAAACAAATATTCCGTGTACTTCCTGTTTATGAATTGTTGCACAGTACTCTTTGCATAATTTGATGTTGAGAAACTTAAATTAGAAAATGTAAGTGAAACTGTTCCTTCCTAGCAGTTGTTGCAATGGTGACTTATTAAAGAACACATTCCAAACCTGCTGTGTGTAAAGTCCGTTCTGACACTTGGTGATTAAATGGGAAGTGAAATGCAGCAGTGCTTTCCCACAAATGTCTACTCAAGTTCACACAGTTTGCCTTCATCCTCACTTACTCCCAACATTTCTTGATAAGATTGCAAAAGAGATTACTGTTTTCTTCTCTAATATCGATTGGAGTCATAGTCCCATTGTGCAGCTGTCATTTCTATTGCTTCCTGCAGACTTAGACTAGGAAACAACTTCTTTAAGTCAGAATTATATGCCAGGTAACTGGAATAGGTGGAAGGACAATAGACTCATCTTTACACTAAGGTAAGGGAAGTTCTTTTCTCATTTGGCAATAGTGCCAATAAAGATTCCTAACTCATATCATGTATTTAGTTCAAGTCTAGGAAGACTACTAAGCACTGGACAGGACTACCACTTATTACAGTTTTCTTTGCACATTATATTCTGAATTTACTGATACTTTAGATTTCTAGCTACTCCTTGTATCTTGAAGAGTTGGCCTTCAACTAATGAGAGACCTCTGAAGTAATGAAACTTGTTCCTGAACCCAGGAGGCCTGCAGAACTTTCACTGGGCCTGCTTCAATAACCAGTTTTTATTTTCACATAGCTTCTAAACGTGGGTTGTAAATATACATCACACAAATCAGACCTCTTAATAAGCTTGATGCTTTGGGGATTTCGGTAACACTGTGGCATTTCGTGCATGTACACAGATGAAAAATGATTAGAGCAACATAGCTGACATCTTCCTCTTTTTATGTCTTTGTTTTAGGAAGATGCAAAATCCTCTCCAATATTATCTCTCTATTTTCTCTCATATTTTCTTTGTAGCAGGGGGAATCATAGAAAATAAAATCAAGATTAGTCTCTCTCAGAATCATATGTATATACATATATAAAATATATACATATATGTGTATGTATAAAATATGTATATTCATATATCTTTTATGTCTAATGAAACAACATAATGGGATACACATTTAAATGTATATGTAAATCAAATAATATTTGATAAAACAAATGATAGGTGATAGTTAAAATGATAGATGTTTTCTGAACCAAGTAATTATAA
>NW_008352891.1:2118570-2142027 GCF_000622305.1 Nannospalax galili
CTGGTTGTTCTTGTAGAAGACCCAGGTTCAAATCCCAGCATCCACATGGCAGCTAACAAGTGTCCATAACTCCAGTTCCAGGGGCCTCTGTCCTCCACTGGCAGTGCACAACACGGGTGCCCTTACCAACATGTAGGCAATACACTCACACACATGAATAAAAATAATAAATAAAATATTTAAATAAAGAAAAAAAGAAACTGAAATTCATAGGGATAAAATGGTTTGTGTTATTCCAGACAACAAGTATATGTTCCTAATTGTACCAATGTCCTCCACATATTTGATGATTAGAAAACTATTTATAGTTTCTCTGCCCAAAATTTTCTACTGTTCTTTGGCTTTCCCTGAATAAGGTTTGCAAAACTCACTTTTTAGTTTATATTTCACTTATTTTTAAATACAAAGTGGAGCCAAATTAATAAGATCTTTGACTGAAATGATTGAAAATCTTTAGGGTTTACATTTTTTTATATAATTATATGAGCAATGTTTACAGGGCTAATTCTCCATTGATAGTTGATGTAATCATGTAGCTATCACTTTTAGGACAGAAAAATATGTCTTTCAACAGGACAAGCACTTTGAAGACATGCCATTTTAGTCAGTAAGATTGCGGTAATTGCTACTTTCTTAGGGAATGATATTTACCTTGGTCATGATTCTCCTCCGTGACATTACCTCTGACTATTAAATTTCCCTTCTTCTATATTCATAGAAAGCAGAAAGCCGTCTTGGTAATGCAGGGTGTCATGTATCCATGTATTCATGAGTATGGAATGGGAGCCACAATTTCTATAATCAAGATGTCTGAGAGTCGATGTGCCCAAGGTCTTCTCTTTAATCAGCTGCTTTGCTCTGTGCCCTGAACTCAAATTATTCCTGCAACAGGAGTAATCAAGGCTGAATAAAACCCAGGTTATTCTCCATGGCCCAGTTTATCTCTCCATAGCCACAGGGAAGGCTGCTCCATCAATCAAGTCTCCAAATAAAAAGGTAATTATTTCTTGATTTCTCTGGAGCAGATGCAATGAGAGCCAGGTTGCTTCTACTGGGATTCCCCATCGTGCTGCCAAATAGCAGCAGTTATCTTAGAAGATGGAAGCAATTATTTGGCAAGATGTTCTTGTCTTTTTACTTAGGACTGAGTTCTAGTCATTAAGATTAACCTGACCTTTCAGGAACTTCTATAACAATGGACCTTTCAAGTACATTTACTAATTTACATTCATTTGAACTTAGACTGTGTGAATGCACACATATGTACACATAGATATTAACATTATAAGGCATGTATCATCCTCAAATTAGAACAAAGGAAATGACTTGGGCCTTTCAGAAGCTTAATAGGCTTTCAGTTTCCATAATCCAGGTGCTTTCCAGTGTCTTAATCATGAACCCTTAGCACCTGTCAAAACCTGTCTCTAAGGCAAGCATGCCACTGATATATAAATAAATACTGCTTGCCTTTGTCATGTTAATGGATACAGCATTATTTTCACTTTTATTTTGAGAGGACTATTCATGTTTCTTCTCTGATTTTTTTAGATTTTATTCTGAAGAAATATGAAGATAACTATTAGTATCATATACATATACAAGATAACATGTACAAAAGTATACAAGGGTACTGATATTGTCACAGAAAGACAAATACACATGATCTCAGTCCCATCCACAATTTGAAAAATGTCAACACAGTAGAAACTAAGAGTAGATGTTGGTTGCCAGAGGCCAGATCATGGAGATGGGGTAAGAGTGGAGAAAGATGCCTCCTCTATACTAAGGTAAGTGCTATTATACAGAAACAAGGCATTTGTGCACAGTAAAGTGAGTAGTCATAACAAGGATTTGCTTTAAGGCCTATCATGAAGTGGCAAGTTACTCCAATAACATCCTTGTCACTGTTGCATGAGTAGACATAGATTGCCAAGTCAGTCAATCCTTAATGTAGAGTGTAGAGTTCACACCTGTGCAAGAACAGATAAAGCTTTGAGGTCAGTACCAGCTCGATTTTACCATGTTTGCTCTATGACTCACATATGTACTCTCTTTACCAATAGGGTCTTGCTATCAAGTTCTAAATGGTAAGAAAATGAACAGCAATAGCCAGTATTGTTGAGGGCCTATGGGACCCTCCTGGTCAACAATTCCAAAAGAGGGAGCTAGCTCTTGGCATCGGGCTTATTATTTTCTAGCCTATGGTGTCTGATAGGGGCATCATTCCATGAATATAGCATAACTCCATTTAAACTCTTTATATGCTGTATATATAATTAGTATATTCTAAATATTCTAAAATAGTAAGTTTCCACATGACTTCTTTAAATGCCTTTACTGTTAGTTATTCCTCCTCATATGCCCCATTTTCCTTACCTTTCCATTCACCACAAATTTAAAATTTCCTATTCCATTATTCTCTTTTTTCCCTTTATATCACTGCTTTTAATCTTCCTACACAGGAAGCTCTCCACCCCAATTTCCCCTTGCTAGTTTCCTGATCTCTGAATCTTTCAATTGAAACACACATGCCTAACAACTCAAGGCTAGGATCCATATATGAGAAAGACCAAGTGATGTTTGACTTGTTAATATGGGTTACCTCACATCAATTTCTCCAGTTTGATCCATTTACCTGTGAATTCCATATTTTTCTTTCTTTTTTTTAAAAAAAAACTTTAATGAGAATTTCATGCATGCATATAAAGTGTTTTAATCAAATCCATGCCCACTCCCTCCCCTCCAACACCTCACATACTGAGGGATACAAGTTCCCAAATACTTTTGACATTTTGACATTTTTGGCCTTTGGAACAGAGTGTGTTACTAACAAGCCCAAGGACATTTTGACTTTTAGCCTAGGGGGATTGCCTACATTTGTCTGTCTTTATTTCTTTTTTTCTTTCCAAATGGGGCTTTTTGCTACTCTAACTTTCCCTGTTCTGAAGAGGTAACCCTAAAATCTTTTAGGGATTACATAGTGCTCACAAATACTTTTGACATTTTTGGCCTTTGGAACAGAATATGTTGCTAAGAGGACCAAGGACATTGGCTACTTTTCTCTGGAGTCTTTTTATCCTAACTGCCTAGTCAATTCCTATCTCCTATTCTTATCACACCATCCTCTAAAGAGGTTACCCAACTTGTGGATAGGGAATCTAGATGCAGACCCTACTGGCTTCTTCCATGCTGAACAGGGATGCAGGGTAAGACAACTGGGATACCCTTTCAGTGGGTCTATCTAAAAGAATCCCAAATCATATAACTCTTATCTGTAGGGAGAAAAGAAGGTCCTTGACTGGTGAATAGGAGATGTGAAGGAGAAATAAAGGCAAGAGTAATTAGCATTACAAGTTCTAGACAGGGAAACAGAAAAAAATCAGAACAGGGCAATTTTCAAATGTTCATATCAGAGTCCATTTGGATTTCTTGGCGAGAGCTTCCAAAAACATCCCTCTATTGGGTTCCTTCTCATTTTCCTTTTGTCTGCCAAGGCTATACTTGAGAATGATGGACACAGGATTTCTTTTCAAGTGCTTTGATAGCTGTTGGAGTGGCTAGCATCAGTGTCAGTTCCCTCTCAAAGACTTCTAGAGAGGGGGAGAAAACAAATTTACCCATCATTTTAGAACAATAGTGGATTATCTCCCTTAGCTACAGTATTGCAGATCATATTTGAAGTTTTATATTTGAGTAGCACTTTCTGCTTAGAAACAAAATTATCAATGAGAAATAATTGTCTAACATTTTACATAGACTTAAGCCTAATGTCTGAGAAGTGTTATCCCTTGAACTTTTAAAGAACTATATTGATCACTTTAATCTTTGTTTATAATTTCCTTTTGTGTGTTTAAGACCATATAGTTGGCCCAAGTAAACCAATTTATTTTTACTATTCAAGTTTTTGGAGGATCTGCTCCTCAGAGGTTACATGGGCTTGGAAGGAAACCCTGGCTCCTTTTTTTTTTTTTTTTTTTTTTACCTTTTCCTTTTTTGTAAAGATAAGTCAAAGGTCCTGCTTGACTGTGGCTGGCTTCACTTGAAAGCATGGAGGAAATGTTTCCTCTGAGTTGACCCCCTTATTTGTAGCCTAGAAAATGGTTAAAGTCTGTCTGGTAGGCTCTCCATGACCTCCCTGAATAGGAGGACAGGTGATTCACCACAGTTACAAGATATTTTGAGAGATGTTTCACAGTCCCCAGGAACTTAATCAACCTTGGAGGGCAAGGAGCAATAACTCCTTTAAGTCCCTTTGACCAGATTAGTATATGCCTCAAAGTATGGCTGTTAAACATCCAAGTAGGTTAGTTATACCAGTCTGGTACTTTTAATTACCATGTGCTATTTAGATAAAGCTTCAGTAAAAACCAAACATTCTCAGATACACTTGACTAGATATATATTTTGTTCCTTAAATTAGTTGACTAAATTATGACCTTAGAAATTTTAAGACCACAGCTTGCTAAATACCATCATGATTTGGGCTTATTGATGGTTGTGCTCCTTCATTAAAGGAAGGGCAAGTAGGGTCAGTGGACCCTCACATCATTATCCAGCCACTCTTCCCAGCCAACTATATATAACTTGGCCTTTATCATACATGGTCTCCTGGATTTGGGGAGGACTACAGTATATAATCTGAGAAAGGCTAGGAAGAGAAGGCTTTCCAGTGTGCATACTGCCAGGTCACTCATACATCTTAGTAACGCCTCAGTCATCTCTGTAAGTAAGCTCAATAAACTCATTGGTTCTCCAGCAAAACTTTAATAAAACATTGGTTTGACACTAAAACCTTAAAAGCGGTAAGTATTGCATAGTATCCCCAGGAAAAGAATTCCCAAAACACATGGAAAATTTATGTGTTAATGTTATTATGTTTCATTACTAAAAAAGAAAATGAAAATGTAAAAGATGCTAAAAGGATAGGGAATGAAGTTATTTTCCAAAATAAACAGAAAAAATGAGAAAGCCTAAGCAAGTGATGAGGGTCCATGTATGTTTGCTATGATATATGAAGGATGAGACAAAAATAATATACACATAACCATATTTTTTTCTTAACAGCTATATAATATTTGATTGTGAAAGTGTGATAACCACATTTTCATTATCCATTCATTGGTAGACAGACATCAAGGTTGATCCCATTTCCTGACTATGGTGAAGAGAGCAGCAATTAACACGAATATACATGTATCACTGTAGTAGGATGTAGAGTCCTTTGGGTATATTTCCACAAGTGATGTAGTCAGATCATGTGGTTGATCAACTTCTAACTTTTTGAGGAAACTCCACACTGATTTCCATAGTGGCTGAACTAGCTTGACTACCACCAGAAATGGAGGAGTGTCCCCATTTCAGACCTCCTCACAATCATTTCATCATTTGATTTAGGATCTAAGTCATTATGACTGGGGTAAGATGAAATTTCTATGTAGTTTTGGTTTTATTTTCATTTTCACTGACTACTAAATATGTAAAACTTTTAAAAAGATATTTATCAGTCATTTGTGTTTCATCTTTTGAGAGTTGTTGAGGTCCCATTCCAAAATTTAAATTGGGTTGCTTGTTTTTTGATATTTAGTCTTTTGAGTTCTTTGTATATTCTAGAAACTAACCTCCTGTCATACATATAAATGGTAAAGATTTTTCCATTCTATGGGCTGCCTTTTCATTACAATGATGGTGCTCTTTGCTGTAAGAATCCTTTTAGTTTCATGAAGTGTCATTTGTCAATCATTGCTCTCAATGTCTGTGCTCTCAGGATTCAATTCAAAAGATGCAGCCCATACCTGGGACTGTTGTCAGGGATAGCAACCTGTGGTTTAGAAGTCACAGGTCATAAGAGAGAATTTCCAAGGAGGAACAACTCAGCATGAAAGAAGGACACAACACTTAATTAGAATCTCATGAATGGAAGACCAGGAGGCTATCTGTTAAGGTTACAGAACCCATTAGTTCCTGTTCTACTGGGTATTCTTTTTTTTTGCCTTAGCTTACATAAATAGAAGAGGCAAAGACCATTACTCAGTGCAGTCTTGTGAAAGCTTCCTTAAGACCTCTTGGTATGCTATTTTAAAATAAATAACTTATTTTCTAAGATGGAAGCTAGTTAAGCATAACACAACTTCTACTCCAATCCTTCTCTACTTAGCTTTCAGGACTTCATGTAGCCTGCCTTCAACTTTCAAGGACATCTTTATTTCTTATCGTTTTTGATACGAGAAATTTAAAAAAAAATTACTTTTTCTGCTAAAGTTCATTAGAGGCATTTTATATTTTAAAAGTACTTTTAATCTCAACTGTGGTGGTTTGAATGAGAATGTCCATCACAGGATCCAAGTATTTGGACACTTGGTTCCCAGTTAGTGACACTGTATATGGGAGATAATGGAAGCTTTAAGAAATGTTGCAAAACTGTAGGAAGCACATCACTGAGAATTCATAATCAGCCCACTTCCAGTCTGGTTCTCTCTCCTACCTGTACCTGCTTGAAGATGTGAATGCTCAGCTTCCTACTTAAGCCACCCTGCTACCATGCCTCCCCAGCCATTGGGACTTTCCCTCTGGATCTGTAAGCCAAATAAACTCTTTCTTCAATAAATGTCTTTGGTCGTGATGTTTTATCACAGCAACAGAAAAGTAACAAATATAGAAATTGGTACCAAAGAGGGCTGTGGATATAAAGAAACTGATGATGTTTTTGGAGGAATGTAGAAGACTTTAGAGTTTGGACTATAAAAGTGATTGAATGTTACAAGCAGAACTTAATATGGACTCTATTTGGAGCCAGGAAGAAAGTAGTGCTGAGAGCAAGGTGTTTCTAGAGGGAAATAAAGACTTAAGCAGTAGCTGGAATATTTTAGGACAGCTTTGGCTGCTGTCTGCCCTAGGCCTAAGAAGTTGCCTGAGAATAAGTTGAAAAGCAATGGACTAATTTCTTTGGCAAAGGAAATTTCAAGACAGCCTAATATAGAATCAGTGGTGTCAGGACTTGGGACTCGGATTTGCTTCGCTTAGCCAGGGACATACTTGCTTTGGGACAGAGAGAGACTTGATCAGCAACAGAGTCTTGGACCCTGGGACTTGTGTCTTTTCATCAAGTCATTTATTTCAAAGTTCAGATGGTTTTTAGACATCCCAAGGAACTGGCAGTCATGTGGAATATGGCAGTCACATACAAATATTTAGGGTACATGTAGTCTGTTAGTGCCAGAAATGTTTAAACTTTTACTCAAGGTTTTTAATGTCCATCCTGCAATTTATTGGCCACAATGTTTTTTTTTTTTTTTCCTTAGAGTTAAAAGCATGGTAAACTTTTAGCTCTTAGCTCAAGGGTAAACCTTTAAACTTGTCTAATCTCTTAGCCAAGGATAGCTGAGTTATTTGTTCAGGACAAGGAGATGAGCTAAGGGTTGTTGACCAAGACACTTTCCCACAGAGCAAAGAGCCTGCACTTATGACCAGGCCTCTGTCTCCTGCCAGTCTGGCAGTATTCTGTAAGACAGGGATTAACATAGCTACTGTTTTCAGTGCCCCTCCCTTTAGCAGAGAATGCAGCTTGTACTTAAAAGTTTTAGGCTCATCTCACCCTAGGGCCTGGTATCCTACAAATGGTATGATTATTATTGGGCATTATGCAGATCTATAATTAAAGGAAAAGCAATTGAGGCAAAGAAATGCATGATTTAGTTTTGGGGAAAAGAGAGTAATGGGAAGCTTAATAATGTTGGAACCAAGGCATGTACTAAGGAAAGGCTCTCTTTGGTGAGGAGATTAGAATCATTAGGAGATGCCTCCAGATTTGCACTTGAACAATCGATCAAGTACCCTCATGGGAAGACCCCACCGAGCTAAACTTCCTCATGAAAGAGAAAGGCATAAAGAATTTTCTCCTACAAAACTGAAACAGACAAAACTTGCTGATATTATGAATGAAATAGCCCAGATTATACCCTAAGCTGACTGCCAAAGTTGGCAGTATTGTTTATGTGGTACTGAAATTAGAGGAATGAAAGATCGTTAGAGTGAGAGAGTCATTTGTTCTTTCTTTATAATTTCAGAGAGCTGTGCCATCCAGGCAGCAAGCAGCAGAGGCTCTTCTGAATGAAGAAGGCCATGACAGAACAAGCGATCCTGACAGGCCAGTACATGAAATTGTGAAGGTAAAGCCTAGTTGTTACTGGAGACCCCAGGATGTTGGAGATGCCAGATCTATGAGACACCTGCTAAGAAGAGCTGTATACAAGTCATTATATCAACCCAAGAGTGAGATGTATGTTGTTCACAGCAAAGCTGGAGTCGGTGGTACTGAACCATCTAAGCCCTTTGGAACTAAACTCTCAGATATCAGAGATGAAACTATTGGATTTGGAGTTTTCCCTGCTGGTTTTCATTCTTGCATTGGCCATTTATTTCCACGTGTCTCCAGTCCTCACTTTTAGAAAGGGAATGTAAATTCAGTTTCATTTTGTGTTGGAAGAATGCAATATTTCTTTCAATTTTGTGGGGATGTACACTTAAGAGATTTCCTTGAGCCTCAGAAGAGACTTTGGACTATGTAATTTTTGAGTAGTGTTCAGATTGTTAACAATTATGGGAATTATTAAAGATGGGATAAATACATTTTGAATTATGATATGGTATTGAGCCTATGAGGGCCAGGGAGTGAAATTTGGTGGTTTGAATGACTGATGCCATAAGCTTCAAGTATTTGGACTTTTGGTCCCCAGCTAGTGATGCTGTTTGGGGAAGTCATGGAACCTTCAGTATCTGTGTCAATGCTGGAGGAAGCATGTCACTGGAAGTAGGCTTTGAGAGTACAAAGTGATATCCATTTCCAGTCTGACTCTGTTTCTTGTCCCTGCTTGAAGATGTGAGTGCTCAGTTTTCTGCTCAGGCTACCTGCTGTCATATACTTCCTCCCGCACCATTATGGTCTCTCCTTCTGGAACTATAACCCAATAAACTCTTTTATTTTTAGTGGCCTTGGACATGGTCTTTTGTCACAGTAAGAGAAATTAACCAATACATGCAAGCACAATCTTTACATGATAAAGACAATGAGTCAATAGAAAAAAAGAGGTTCAGGATTAAGTATTCAAAACAACAAGGTGGTTCAATGGGATATGTTCCTGCCACCGAGTCTGAAAACCAGTGTTTGACTTCCAGAATTCAAAATTTAAGGAAGGAATCAGCTCCAGCAAATTGTCCTCTGGCTTCCACATGCATGTACTATGACATATGTACCCTCATCCTCCAATAAATAAATCATAATAAATAAATATTTAAAAAGAAAAATAAATAAATAAATAAATAAATAAATAAATAAATAAAAGAAGATTCGTCACTCCATATAACTGTTTAGCAAGGGTAAGGGGAAAAGATGGAGGATTAAGGAGATCTTTAACTGGAATCTTGAAACCTGTTAGTTTGAATGGCAAAATTCTTCAAGTAATATGTAGCTATGTCAATGAGGATAAGAAGTAATAATTACAAATAAAAAGGATTTGATGCAAATTTACCTATATTTTCCAAATTAGAGACACATAAAATACTTTTGTTACTTGTCAAGATTCATTATAACCAGGATAAAATAATAAAAGTTCTTCCAATATTGCTCCCTAGCATTTTATCTACTTTTGGATGACCTGTTTTCTTTTAAATATACGCTCACACACTTCATCTGAACAATGTAGACACTAAAAGCAAAATCTGTTCTTCAAATGCATTGACATTTCCTACAGGGACACTGAATCCCAAAGCAATTAATAGGAAGTCATAATACATTAATGGCCTAGTTTAGTCTTTTCTTAAGAGCATCATCAAACCACAACATAGATAGATTTACGTTCATTGTTGATTGTACTATCCAACCTGGCCCATCCACAATAAAATGCAATAAAGAAGCTTTCTGAATGGAGATTGAAAGTTCCCCAGAGTCAGAAAGAACCATTCTGTTGCATACATAGTGGCAATCAATCAAGAGTGTGATTCTTGACTAAGAACGACCCATCTGTATTGTACCTGCTTCTTGGATTATAGTATATCCCTTCCACTAATCACATATACTAGCCATGAGATACGAGGAGGACATGCCAATGAATCATAGGGCAATAAATACCTATGTCTCCCCTGTGTTCTACCTGTGCTTGGTAAGTTTGAAATGAAAAAATTGACTGGTATATTTAAGTACAGTATGAAGAAGATAGAGTGATTTTGAATGGATTTCACTTGACATAAATTCAATAACAATTACCACATCATTTCAGCTTTTCAAAAATAAATCCTTTTATTTCATGAAACTGAGCATGCTTATAAAAAAAATAAGCATGCCTTTAGAAACAGGTGGACCTAGTACATGTTATAAGTTTACCTATTAAATATCAGAATTCAGTTACCTAAAGCTTTGAAAAGGAATAATGAATATGCCTTCAAAATGACTAACTGATAAAATGCATGTTTCAAAAATGATTACCAAACTACATTCATCAGAGCCAATTCTTCATTAAACTGTTTCTCTAGATGTTCAACATGCAGTAACTCTGGGTATCATCATACAGAAATGACAGTGATCATGGCAAATGGAATCACATAGAGGATGAGGTCCTTAAGTGCAATTATGCTTAAATTTCATTGACCAACATTGAGTCTCAGGTCAGACTTACTAAATTCTCTTTGTAGAAAAAGTATAAGCTTACTTTTTAATCAATGGGTTAAACTTCATTCTTCAGCTGTGGTCTTTGTCACTTTTACTGAAGTCCTATGTGAGGAGGTGGGGTTCCTGAACAAAATGTTCCTTTAAGTGATACATTATTTGCAAATTATATAGGAAAATGGTGATGTTATTTTTCAGGAAGATTACATTGTCTTTCTGCCATCCCCCCATTAGTATTTGCTATTTTTCTGTTGCTATGATAAAACACCATTAAAAGACAATTTATAGAATGAGGAGTTTATTGAGCTTACAGTTCCAGGTGGTAAGAGTGCATAATGGTGGGGAAGCATGGAGGAGGCAGTTGGAGCAGAAAACTGAGCACTCATATCTTCAAGCAGACACAAGAAGCAGAGAAAGACTAGAAATGGGCAAATTATATGCTTTCAAATCCCAACTTCAGTAATTTGTTTCCTCCAGTGTACCCATACCCCAGTGACGGTTTGAATGAGGAATTTCTACCCATAGACTCCAATATTTGAACACTTTCTCAGTTGGTGGTACTGTCTGGGAAGGTTGCTTAACCTTTAGCAAGTGTGACCATGTTGGAGGAAGCACATTACTGAGGGTTGGGCTTTCAGATTAGATCCCACGGCCCATTTCAGACATACTTTGGACACAGTACTTGGAGCAATGGAGCTGGAACTGACCTAGTGGGAGCTTAGTAAGGAGGTTGCAGATATGGGAGGGGATCTAAATATGATCCCAAATTACATGAAATTCACAAAAATACAACAAAATTAATTTAAAAATCATTGCACTTAGTCCATTTATGGTCATAATTTTGTGTACAAAATAAGTTCATGGCTTTGAAATATAAAATAGAGAAGTATTTTAGTTTTTTTTTTACTGTTTTATTTGTTCTTTTAATTTTATTTGCCTGAGTGTATTGCCTGTGTGTATGTAAGTGCACCAATATCGTGCAATGCCCACGGAGTTCAGAAGAGGGTGTCGGATCCCCTGGAACTGGAGTTATGGGCAGTGGTTAGCTGCTATGTGAGTTCTGGGAATTGAACTTGGGTCCTTTGCAAGATAAGTCAGTGCTCCTGGCCACTGATTCAGCCCCCAGAAAAGTATTTTAAAACATATAAGTATGATAAAGTATTTACAAATCAATGTAGACTGTGTATGTTTTAATATATAAAAATCATTAAACATAGTGTTTTAGTTTTTCTTTGCAGCTGTCAGTATTGTCTCGTACACTGTGGTCTGGGTACCACTTCTCTGTTAGCTGCTTCCACTGGCAGTCCTTTTTTGCTTGGCTTAATGTACTGAATCTTTGAAGAATCCACACCCGTAGGTTGGCCCCACAAAGCAGCCCAGCTCTTTGTAATTTTTTGGCTCTGAAAAGGCTGACCACAGTCCTGAAGTTTCTGTAATCCTGCCTTTGTCATTTACTTCCCAAGTTATCATTCAGTAAGTCTTTTCGTTTTTCTAAGTATACCTAACCCTTGAGTCTAGAAAATAGGCTTTAGAGTTTTTTTCACTCTCAGATTCACATGTTAGTATTTTGTAGTAGGAAGTATGTATTTTGTAGGTTTTAGATTGCTAAATAACCATGAGGTTTATTTTATTATTTGTCTTTAATCATTATTTCAACTATAACATCAAAAATAATGAGGCAGGGAACCCTGAGTAATTGTCTCTGGCATTCCCTTTCACTATATGATCAATATTCCCTTTCATTATATGATCAATAAACATAGTCTTATTTTGTGTTATATCTACATAGATATTCCTAATCATCATTTATTGCCAATACATTTACATCAAAATCCTGGCCAACAGCGCTGTGTGCCTGACAAAAGATTGCATACAGCATATACTTTCTGCATAAGACACAGCACAACCCTGTGTCTAGAGTTGCTAGAAAAACACATTAGTACTCTGCTTGGGATATTATAAGGCATATAATCACCACAAAAGCACAAAACTAAGAAAAATGTGGTCTACTTATCCACACCATCGACACCTGTTTACAATCAGAGAGCTAAAACAAAAGCTTAATTGTTACTTTGTTTGATCTCAGTAGGGAATGTTCACACCAACTTGCTCAACATTTTTACTGTTCTTCACATTTCAATAAATGAATAGGAGAAAGCAACAAGCACCTGACATTACCAAGAAATATGAACTAGTGGGTCCATTTGCAACTATGTGATCCAAATAATGAAAATTAACTTTGTTTATATTTTAATGCAGGCACCAACTCAGGATGGCATTCTGCATTTTCTTGATTTAAGATTCACATTTTTGATTGTTAGTGATAAAGCTTCCTCTAAAAGGGCTAATGAGACAGCTCAGTTGATAAAATGCTTCCTGTGCAAACATGAGGACCTGAGTTACGACCCCAGAACTCATTTAATAAAGCCAGGCACAGTGATGAGTACTGCAATCTCAGCATTGGGGGGGGGGGGGCAGAACAAGTGAGTCCCTGGGTAGGGCAAGCTCCAGGGTCGTGAGAGATAAGATCTCAAAAACAAGGTGGGTGGTGGCTGAGAAACACCACCTGAGGGTGACTGACATCTGACTTACACACACACAAACACACACACACACACACAAATAATAACAAATAAACATGTGGGTTCCATTTTCAGAGATACTGACAAAATAGGTTTGTTGACTTCTGGCCTACACACACACACACACACACCACACATCTGACTTGCACACACACATGCACACACACACATCTGACTTACACACACACACGCACACACACACATCTGACTTACACACACACATGCACACACACACACACACATCTGACTTACACACACACACACGCACACACACATCTGACTTACACACACACAAACACGCACACACACATCTGACTTACACACACACACACGCACACATACACACACAGATCTGACTTACACACACACACACACAAACACACACACACATCTGACTTACAAGGAAGTATATAAACCTGCGTCCTCTTCCAAACTACAAAATTCCAAACCTCCCTCAGGAGTCTCTGTGCACATTCCTTGGAAATATGCAAAATATGGTTACCCAATGCATTAACACTTGTTCTTTCCATTAGCTGCTCTCCTGGTTGTTGTTATTGTCAAACTGATCCAACCTGCACACACACACACGCACACACACACATCTGACTTACACACACACGCACACGCACACACACACATCTGACTTACACACACACACACATCTGACTTACACACACACATCTGACTTACACACACACACACGCGCACACACACACACACACATCTGACTTACACACACACACACACAAACACACACACACATCTGACTTACACACACACACACACATGTGACTTACACACACACACACGCACACACACACACACATCTGACTTACACACACACACACACACAAAAACACACACACACATATGACTTACACACACACACGCACACACACACATCTGACTTACACACACACACGCACACGCACACACACCCATCTCACATACACACACACACACGCACACGCACACACACCCATCTCACATACACACACACACACGCACACGCACACACACCCATCTCACATACACACACACACACGCACACGCACACACACCCATCTCACATACACACACACACACGCACACGCACACACACCCATCTCACATACACACACACACACGCACACGCACACACACCCATCTCACATACACACACACACACGCACACGCACACACACCCATCTCACATACACACACACACACGCACACGCACACACACCCATCTCACATACACACACACACACGCACACGCACACACACCCATCTCACATACACACACACACACGCACACACACATCTGACTTACACACACACACATGCACACACACATCTGACTTACACACACACACACGCACACACACACACATCTGACTTACACACACACACACGCACACACACACATCTGACTTACACACACACACACACATCTGGCTTACACACACACACACACACATCTGACTTACACACACACACACGCACACACACACACATCTGACTTACACACACACACACATCTGGCTTACACACACACACACGCACACACACATCTGACTTACACACACACACACACACACACAGATCTGACATACACACACACACGCACACACACATCTGACTTACACACACACACACGCACACACACACATCTGACTTACACACACACACACGCACACACACAAGTACACATTCACATGCACAAATAAACACACACATACACAGACACAAAAGATTCTTTATAAAACAGAATCAACAGACAGTATGTGTGTCTGTGTGTATGTGCCTGTGTGTGAGTGTCCGGTGAGACACAGATACAGAGACAATTGTTATAGTGGAAACTTTCTGCATTTATGGGACTAAGAAGTACCTCAGATGTGTAGGTAGAGATTCTGAGAAATTCCATTATGCAAGGTCTTGTTGAAGAGAAGGCTCAAAAAGTAATGAGAGACAAGGTCTCAGATCAAGTCCAAAAGAAATAAAAGACAAATGTCCTAGTTCAACAGTCAGGTTGGGGTTTCTTCCAAACAAGACAAGGTCATTTATGTTCAATTCACCATGCCTTCAGGTGAGGAGGTTAGGCCCTTACTAATGATCACCTACTTTTCTCTGTCTATCATTCAAACGCTCTGCAGGGCACACAGAAGTATGGTC
This sequence comes from Nannospalax galili, assembly GCF_000622305.1. Lineage (NCBI taxonomy): Eukaryota > Metazoa > Chordata > Mammalia > Rodentia > Spalacidae > Nannospalax > Nannospalax galili. Next base: position 2,133,964 of record NW_008352891.1, read on the forward strand.
CACCAGCAAGAAAGCATGGTTTAGTGAATTTGGCATGTAAAATTACAATCATTCGTAATTACATCATGTGTTTTAAAATATTTTATTAAGTTTCTGTCCCACAAATAGTACCAACCATAACCCCCATCACTGAATTTCCTGCATTCTGTCATACATGCTAAGCAATATCTGGTCAACCTTTTGTACACAGATATCCCTCAGTGCAAGTTCACCCATTGGAGACTAGTCAACCTATCTAGAGTCACTCTTAAAGATCTACTCTCCCTAACCCAACATTAATCAGTTGTCTATAGTTCTTTGGCTAGGTTTGGGACTAGTAGCCCATTTCCCTTATTCCAGGATGGATTTTTGTATGATTGAGTCAAGATGGGTCTAGTGCATGCTGTCACTATTGGTGCAAGTTCATATGAACATGTTCCCAGTGGGCTAAAAATCTGTTTAAGCTCATACACCAACTCTGGCTCTTACAAAAATATTTCCACCCACTCTTCAACAGTGGTCCTTGAACCTTAGATGGTTGAAGTTTAATATAGGAGCGCTACCCAGGGACACACACTCTACAGTCTCTTATCCTCCAAAACTTAGCCAGTTGTGCCTTCTGTTTGTATCACACTCTTTTGTGTAAGAAAGTTCAGCTGGTGAGAGTTGAGGGATGTGTTAGTATTCTCTCTATGAGCCTTAGGTGTAGAGGTTCCACTGTAGATGTGTCATTTAGGGCTGGGCATCTCTCAGGCATGTATTACCTGTATGTGACCACTTATGGAACTCTGTAATAGCCCCCACCCATTGCAAAAAGAAGCTTCTTAGATGAGTAGTGTATGGTATACTTGTCTGTAAATATAAGGATCCATATTTAGCATACAGTAAAAATTTTCACTTGTCTAGAAATATGACAAAGATAGGGTTTTTGCTCAGATCCATGACCTTTCCAGCCATGTGTATTTTGCTATATTTATAGTACCACCCATGAATTCCCTCCCATTGAGAGCGTTTTATGTCCAATTATATAGGTGTTGATTGCTCAAGAGATAAAAGTGCCACTACTGTACCAATATAGATAGTTTGCTGTGGCAGTCATTGTGGTTCCTAGGCCTTACAGCTGGGTTTGACCATTGATTCTCCCTTAGCATCTTGCCTAGTATCCTCTAGAATTACAAGAGCTGGTCTTCAGGAAGAAAGCTTCCAGTTCAATTTCAGCTACATTGCTCCAAGCTCTGGGTCCAAATATGTCATGTCTTCAATAATAGTGGCTTACCTTCAAGTTCTTGGAGATAATTAAGGACTGTCGCACTAGCCTGTGTCATTTTGGGACCAACGACTCGAAAGGAAGTTTCTCCTGTCTGGCACTGTTCCCTGTTATAGCCTTCAGGTATACACATGCACTCATGTTCTTATATTGTATATGTATTTTCAGTGGGGGCTGAGTTAATATATTTCCCTGTGGCTTTTTATGTCACTTAAGCTTCATTTATGCTCTCTCTCTCTCTCTCTCTCTCTCTCTCTCTCTCTCTCTCTCTATTCTTCTCCCCCACTTTTATCTTGATAATATCGGTCTCCTATTATCCTCCCCCTCCCTTAAGTTCTTTCTTCCCCTGTACCCCATGGTTCTTTGTGCATCCTTTCCTCCTCCCTTCCCAGTTGAATGGCCCCATTTGGTAATATGTCTTGGGCTCATGTTTTCCCTTTACCTTTGTGCTTCATTTCCATTTTCCTGGCTCCTGCTGCTATATCAGGATAGATATTTACATATAAGGGAATGGTGCTAATATTTGAAAAATGAGGAAAAACATGCATCACTATCACTTGCTTTTCTGAGTCTCTGTTACTTCACTTAGTGTAACAATTTCTAGTTTCATCCATTTACACCAAATTTCAAAGCTCATCTTTTCTAACTGCTGAGTAGAACTCATTGTTTTAAATGTGCCACATTTTAATTATTCATTCGTTACCTGAGGGACATTTAAGTTGTTTCCATTTCTTAGCTATTGTGGGAAGAACAGCAACAAACATGGATCTACAGGTAACTCTAGAGTAGGATGAGTCCTTTGGGTATATGCCAATGTGTTGGGTATATGCAAATCATATGACAGATTCATTTTTACCTTCTTGAGAGTTCTCCACACTGCTTTTCATAGTGATTACACAAGTTTGCATTCCCACTAGCAGTGAATGAATGTTTCCTTTCCTCCACACCCTTGCCAATATTTGGTGTTTTTCATTCTTTTGATCTTAGTCTTACTGGGGTTAAATGAAATTTTAATATGGTTTTAGTCTGCATTTCTCTAATTGATAAGGATGTTGAGCACTTTTTATGATGGTTCTCAGCCATTGTTACTTATTTGAGAACTCTATATTCATGTTCTTAGCCCATCTTTTTATTGATATTTATTTTCTTTTTCCTTTATATTTTGAGTTCTTTGTATATTCTGGATACTAGACCTCTTTCAGATCTGTAGCAGGTGGATATTTTCTTCCATCCATTGGGTTTCTTCTTTTCTTCCTTAGTTGTTTCATTTGCTGTACAGAAATGTCATAGTTTGATGAGGTCCCACTTATTAATTATTGAACTCAAGATCTGAGCAGCTGATGCCCAGTTTATAAAGCCCTTTTCTACACCTATACCATGGAGAGTACTTATGATCTCTTCTAACATTTTCAGAGTTTCAGGTTTCATATTGAGATCCTCGAGCCATTTGGAGTTAATATATGTGCAGTTTGAAAACAAGGATCCAATTTCATTCTTTTACAGCTGGAGATCCAGTTTTGCTAGCACCATTTATTAAAGATACTGTCTTTCCTCCATTGTGTGTTCTTGGCACCTTTGTCAAATATCAAGTGACTGACATTACATGTACTCATGTTTGGGTCTTCTATTTTGTTCCATTGTTCTAGGTGTCTGCTTTCTGCCAGTACTAAGCTTCTTCAATGACTATAGCTCTGCAATATAATTTGAAATCTGGTGTAGTGATCAGCCCACCATTCTCTTTTGGCCAAAAATCGCTTTAGTTATCTGGGGTCTTTTGTGATTCCCTATGAATTTTAGGATTTTTTTTTCTAACTCTGTGAAGAGCAGTGTGTTTAATTCTACCAATTTATGAGCACTGTAGGTCTTTCCATTTCCTGGTATCTTCCTCTATCTCTTTCTTTAAAGATCTAAATTTTTTCATTGTAGTGATCTTTAATGTCTTTGGTTAGGTTTATTCCAAGATATTTTTGAAGCTATTGTGGATGGGAATGTCTCCATGTACTTTCTCTTTCTCTAATTGCTTGTTATTGGTATAGGGCGAGACTACTGATTTTTGCAAGTTGATTGTAACCTGCCACTTTGATTAAAGTATTGATAATCTATAAGTTTTATGGTGGAATTTTTGAGATCTCTTTTATATAATATCATACAGTCTGCAAATAGTGATAATTTGACCTTTTCTTTTCCAATTAGCGCCCCTTCAATTTCTTTCTCTTGTCTTATTGCTCTAGCAAGAATTTTGGGCAGTGCATTGAAAAGGAGTGGAGAGAGTGGACATCCTTTTCTGGTTCCTGATTTGAATGGGAATGCTTCCAGTTTTTCTTCATTTAGTATGATGTTGACGGTGGCTTTGATGTATATAGCTTTAATTATGTTGAGGCATGTTCACTCCACTTCAGTACCTCTAGGACTTTTAACATGAATGGATGTTGTGTTTGTCAAAAGCCTTTACTGCATCTATTGAGATGACCATGTGAGTTTTGTCTTTAAGTCCATTTATGTGATTTATTATATTTATTTACTTAAATATATTGAATCATCCAAGCATCTCTGGAATTAAGCCAGATTGGCATGTATTTTTATTGTCTCTTTTTTATATAAGTCATGAAGGAATACATATCAAAATTATGACCATTATGAGACTTGCAATCCATAATACCATGTAAAATTTACTACATTTCATTAAAAATTCCCCTGGCTTTCATTCACATCCTTTTTCAAGTCAAGGCCTAGCACAAAGTCCGCAACCATAACTTCCTAAGTCTAAGGAACACTGCCTGCATCCCTCTTACCTCCGAACAATGAGAATATCCTCAAAAACTGGGAATTCCAAATGCTCACTAAAGGATCTGTGCTTATGCAAATTTCCTCATCCAGTCCTTTCAGCTATGCATTGAAATAGACACTATTAGTGACATCATTTGAAAGATGAGGTGCCTGGGGTTCACATGCATGCAATAATTATCCCAAAACTCACTTCATGACAAGTACCTGTTTAATGAAGACACAGGGACCTGACTTCTGTCTGCTTTACTTGACAACCTGCAACTGGCCAGCTATTCTCCCAAGTCTTTCCCACTATGGTATAGAATGAAACCAAGTAGAAATATTTGGAGGGACTAACTCATGTTTATGGAAGGTGCAGGTTTATTCAGTTTTCTAGTCTGTGGCACTAATTAGTCTTATTCAGTTTATTTGGAAAATGTGAAGTCTAGCTGTGGAAATGAGAAAAAATATTTGTCAGTCCACAAAATAATATTGTTACCAAACCGATGTGCCTGGCATGATTTCTGCATCTTTGAGGGTGACAACAAACAGGACACATCAATGCCATGCCAATTTCAGGACACATCAATTTCATGCCAATTAAACTACCTCAACCCTTTTTCTACTTCTCATGAAATTCTAATTTAGTTTGCAAGATCAAGTTGCTTTAACAGCAATTTTACCTTTCCTATTTTTTTTTTATTTTTCTAAGACCTTTCAATATGTTTGATTTTGGTTTTAAATGCATGTTCTAGAGAGGGGTGCCATTCTGCTTTAAATAAAAAATGAATAAAGTTTGAATTCTGAAATGGTACAGAAAATACATTATCCAAGCAAAGCAACATGCAAGAAATACTGGTCCAAAATATTTCAAATGTAAACTGTTCTTCAGAATTCAAAAGCAAAAGTGAAGAAATGCTACAGAAAGGACTTGTGGTCAGAAAACAGACTTTGAGCCTATAGGAATCTGCATGGTTAATAACTTTCTGGGAAGAATTCTCCAATGACTCCCCACACCGTTCACCTTACAACAAACTTCAGCCTTTAGCCAACTGCCCTGTTAGAGAAGACCTCATTGATTAGCCCATATTTTATGAGTTTCATTTTTTATCTGAGTGTTCATGGAATCATACATTCTATTTATTTATTTATTTATTTATTTAGTTAGTTAGTTAGTTAGTTAGTTAGTTGTTAGTTAGCTAGATTCTAAATGTTTCCCTTCTTATTCCTGCAAACCTCCAAGCAGAACTCCCTTGAAAGAAGGATTTCTGGATTCATTGCTGCTATTCTTGCTTTGCTCCTTTTCTGGAAGGAATATGGGCAGTGAGTTTTCTCAGCCAGTGTCCTTATATGCATGGGGAACATTTTGTTGTTACTGACAAATGAGAGACCCAGAAACTTGAAGAATTTGTGACAGCTTTGAAATGTTTTTGAAAGAGAGCAGGAGTTTAGCATCCCAAGACAAGGGGAAGAAAAATATATATTTCCCAATGCTGTGGAGGGAAACAGTGAACAACCATGGGAGGAGGCTGCCAGGACACAGAGGAAGGAACAAGAGAAGGGAATGTCTGTATTGATTGATTGGGTGTGGTTCAATTGTAGGCGAAGGTGCCCATTGTGTGTGATGCCTATTCAGGTATATGGTGTCTTGCATGTGGTGAAGTGTGTACATGGGGTGTGCGGGTCTGATATGTTATATATCTATGCTTGTGATATGTGTGTCTTCTGTGAATTTTTCTTCATTGTACTTTGTTGCTCATATTATGCTAAGTATGTTATGTATAATATGTATGTATATGTAGTCTGTATGTGAGAAAGAGAAGAATAAAGTTTTTAATGATATTACATTTAGGAAATTAATGATAACTAAATTTTAAATTAAGTATGCTCTTTGTCAGTTTCATAAGTATGTGACTGTGCTCTTCCTGTCACCACTTATCTTTTTCCTATCCCTATCATCTCCTCCTCTATCAGCTCCTGTCCCAGACTCATGACTTTTGGTTTTGTTTTGTGACCTATTTAGTTTAACCACAACCATCGGTGTGACCACTGGATTCAAGCTATCCACTGGAGCCTGGAGGTGTCACCAGTGAGTACACACCTTCTTAGTGCAAATGCCTCTTGTGGTGATTGGCAAAGGAAGAACTTTTTCAAAAATGATAAAGAACAAATTATAAAGGTTATGTAGGAGAGAGTTAAATAAGCATGTAAAATATTATTTTATGTTTTAATAATGAAATTCTGAATTATGGTAGTGATTAGTAAATACTCCAAATAAGAAAATATTGCATATTGTTTGGATAAAAAACTACTACTGTTCTGCTAAATGGGCATAGTTTTAAACCAATTCCTAGTGACATATAATTTTACCCAAGATTAGTGCATTTCTCAAAATTCATTATAGTAGCACATGTTGCAGTAGATAACAAATAGCACAGAGGTCTTCAACTGGTCAAAGTGCAGAGAATAAGAGTTTAAAGAATGTTCAGTCATAAATGGAACAGCTACATCATCCCTCTCTGTAAAAGGCTAAGGAAGCATCTCAGAAGAGGGTGTGGAAAGATTATAAGAGTCAGAGATGGTGGATGACTATAGTGAAACACTGTTTTCTGAACACAACATTGAATTTGTTCATAAGACCCCACAGTGAAAGAAAGAAAAAGACCTAGGCATGGGCAAACTGAAGCCAAACAAAATGCCAGCATACATGGGGGAGGTAGACAAGGTGCCCTATACATGGTTGAGGCACTATTGGCCATTGATTTGGCTACTAGGACAGGGATAGTGAGTATATTTAAGGGTTGACTTCCTACTAGGTTGACCTAGCTCCAGGGAAGGGCCCCACCCACAGGAGTATTTGGACAACACAAATTGGACTTGATGGGTTTAAAATTAAAAGAGTACATGAAATTGAGAATGTTTAGAGTTGGGATGGGTCTTGGAGGAGATGGGCAGGGATAATTATAATTAAAATTCTGTATGAAATTCTCAAAGAATAAAAATACTCTTAAAAACCTTTTTGTTGGTTATTTGCTCTTTATAGTTTAGAGAAAGGCAATACACTGAAGAACGTAAATGTGGAGAGCAAGACTGCTTTCTAAGCAATTAGTCATTTTGGATGATATAAAATTAAATACTAGAGTAATGGGAAATGAGTTACATTATTTTTATTGAGCATTATTATGATTATTATTTAAGTATGACTTACGACTAAATCAAATACCTCATTAGTGGATAATCCTAAAGTGTTTGCCCAGGAATTAAGCTCCCTGGTCACATTTGTAGGAATAAAGCCTGGAAATGGAGATCTCATTGTTTGTAATCTATTTGACTCCCACCATCTGCTTGATTTAACTGATGTTATCTTTTCAATGTATTGTTTTCTCATTTATTAATTCAGTAGTTGTATTCCAATAACCTTCTGTGTCCCTAGCACTATTCTAAGTATCAGGATACTTACAGCTACATTCATCCTCCAGAATTTCACATTCATATTGTTCCAAATGCAGCAAGTGAGCACAAGTCAGGGCTAGTACACATTGTGGAGAAAGGGATAGCTGGAAAGAACCAGGAGTCCAGAGTGCAACTTGCCAAAGGAATATTTCTGGAAAGTTATTCAAGTTCCTTTGCTTTCCACTTTCATCACCTGAATCTTATAACTGCTTTCTATATCTTTCTTCTGAAAACTAGTTTGGGGTGCCCTATAAACACTCAAATAATCCAGTCACATACAAAGAAATTGGGTTTCTTTCTGTATCAAACGCCAAGATAGAGGTTTCTGATAGCACTAAATTGGCCAACACGTGGCTTGTCCCTGGCATTGTAGTTAGGAGTGTGATGACTCCATATGACACAGCTGCAATGAACATATTTCCTGAGTAGCACAAGGAAAGAAAATGGCGGTCTGCAGACAATACAGGGATTTTAGGGCTATACTGCACAAACCCTGTCAGTATGAGTTATAGATCTATTTAGGACTTTTTGTGCACTTACTAGCCAAGTAAATCTGGTCATAGCATGCTCTGAAGTTTATTTCTTTAAATATTAAAAAA
>NW_008352891.1:2142231-2146808 GCF_000622305.1 Nannospalax galili
TCCTTGGAGAAAGACTCATTTTTTTTGCTACTAACACTGAGATGTTGGCACATACGTCTCTAATCTGTTTGTATCTGATTATTACTAGTTACAATCAGTTGCACTCGGATCCTTGGCACCTTGTGTGTCTATAAAGTCATTGGGTAGATTTCAATGGTAGTGTTTACAACCTGTACTAATTAACATGACATAAATTTTTATGCTTCCTCCTCAAATATAATTCAATTTTTTTCAATTTATTGATTTTATGTCTGTGTATATTGTGTTTATATGTGTGTCCATGCATGGCTCATACATGACAATAAGAAGACAACTGTGGAAAGAGTTCTCTCCTTCCACATTTACATGGGTCTCAGGATTTGAATGTGGGTTGTTAGGCTTGGTTAGTAAGCACCTTTATCCTTTAGGCCATTTTGTCAGCGTATTTGTAACATTTTAAAACAATGAGATTTAAGATTCACAAGCTGAATTGTCTGGTATGCTATATACAGTATGTAAAATATCTCTTTCTATAAAACAGAATTGCAAATTATAGAAAAACTGTGTCCATATTACTTGAATAAGAGACTATAAGAATTTTGAGCTTGTTTTATTGACATTTAAGCCATTAATTATGTAATTTATATTTATTTGACCCTTAATTCTTTTAGTTATTTATTTCTGTTTTATGTGTGTATTTTGACTGTATAGTACAACTGCATCAAGTAATGACCACAGAGGCCAGAAAAGGTGGTCAGATGTTCTGGTACTGTAGATATGAAGGGTTGTTAGCCACAATGTGGGCACTAGGAACTGAACCTGGGTTCTCTGCAAGAGAAGGTTGTGCTCTTGACCACTGTGCCATCTCTCCAGTCCTTATTTAACTTTTTCTATATAAAATTGTCTAGATGCTAATAAAAAGTAATTCATCCTTCTTTGACAGTATGTGTATGAGAATCAGTAAAACTGTAATAACAAAAGATGATGAAGGGAATTTCTGAAGAGTCTACATTGTGCTCACTTTGGAATTCGCCAGACAACAGCTAGCTATACCCCATGGGACTGGAGACCCAGAACTTCTGCCTCCACTTCCCCAACCTTCCACTCCCCACCCCAATCCTCTACTCCCCATCTTCCACCCCTTCATCACCTCAAAGCCCTGTAGCCTCTGCTTGCCTCTGATCCCCAGCTCTTCCTGACCCCTGCCCTCACCTTGGGATTTTCCAGACCCCTGATTGCTATACCCTAGGTCCTCTCCAGTCACTCTACATGGTCCAGAGACCCATGTAGGCAACCACCAGTCCCCTCCCATCACCCCAAATCCTAGATGCCAGTTCCATTCCATTTCTAGGAGCACCTGGGTGGCTTCCTGCTACCCTCAATTCCCAAGAGGAAACCTCAGAAACCTCCCATCTGTCAAATGACAATGCTAAATGTCCAAATCCCTTGACCCACCAACCATCCCATCCACCATACTGCGAGAGACCGTTTCAAGAGCTCCTAAGACCTTGAAACCAGTTAGAAATTGCCAGCACAGCCTCTACCCCACCCACCTCCACCTGAGATCAATGTGCTAACCTCTTCCTGGCCCTCAGGGAGAGCCCCTCAATCCCACAGTGACTCCAACTCCTGCCACCAAAGGACCACCAGTGTGAGCCTTCCAGTCTTTCAAGGATTGTCTATTATCCCTATGAGGGGGTTGCTCCTGAGCCAAGAATTTCACAGATTCTCAGTTGTGTGGAGAACAAGTCTGACACCTCATTTACACATCACCACACAGTTAACACAATATTGAAACAAGGCACAGCTCAGCTTGCCCACAAGTGACTCAGTGAAGTAACAGCAAAACCAAGATCCATACACCTGCTCAAGAAATATGAAACAAGATATCCATCCCAAGGAACACCAAAAAGACCTAACTCCAGAAGCCTATGTCCCATTGCAAAACCATAAACAATATGGATACTCAAGGCAATATGTTTCCTCTAGAAATCAGTACACCCTCCACCATGTACCCTAAAAAAGGCAACTTAGTGGAGCACAAAACAATGATTTTAAAATAAGGAGTTTTTTTTTTCAGTTGAGTTGTTTGATTCTTGATTCTTTTTTTTTTTTTTGAGCTCTTTATATGTTTTGGATATACGTATAGGTGGAAAATATTTTTCCCTACTCTTTAGGCTTGGTCTTTACTTAAGTGTTTGTTTTGCTTGATGTAAAGATGCTTATAAATTTTTGAAGTCCAGTTTGGCAATTGCTGACCTTAACACCTGAACAAAGGGAGCCAGATTTATACAGTCCTTTCACATACATATATCTTGTAGTGCTGTGTTTTCGTCTGAAAGTTTCAAGGTTTCCGGTTTCACATTGAGGTCTTTGATTCATTCAGAATTAATTTTTGTGAAGGATAAAATATATGGATCTAATTTAATTCTTCTCCCCTTGGATATCTAGTTTTTCCATCACCATTTGTTGAATTTCCTGTCTTTATCCCAATGAGTATTCTTAGCACTTTTGTCAAATATCAGGCAGCTGAAATTGTGTGCACTCATGCTTGGATCCTTTATTTTGTTGCATTGACCTACAAGTCTTAGCTCTATAATATGATTTGAAATCTGGTATGATAATCCCTCCAGCATTTCTCTTTGTCATCAAGATTACTTTGGCCATCTGGGATCTTTAGTGATTCCATAAGAAATTTAGTGATTTTTTTTTCTATTTCTGTGAAAAATGTTATGGGGATTTTGTTTGGGAATGCATTGACTCTACAAACTGCTTTTTCGGATGGTCAATTTCACAATATCAATTCTACCAATCCATGAGCACAGGTGGTCTCTCCATCTCCTAGTATCTCCCTCAATCTCCTTAGTCAAAGATTTAATGTTTTCATTGTAGAGATCTTTAATGTCTTTGATTAGGTTCATTTGTAGACATATTTTTAAGGCTATAGTGGATGGGGTTGTTTCTGTGATCTCTTTCTCAAGCTGCTTTTTATTGGTATATAGAAAAGGCCAGTGATTCTTACACAGTGGTTTTGTATCCTGCCACTTTGTTGAAAGTGCTGATCATTTCTAGAAGATTTCTGGTGGAAATTTCTGGATTTCTTGTGTGCAATATCATATCATCTGAAAATAGGGATAATTTGACTTATTTTCCGATTAGTACCTTTTAATTTCCTTCTCTTGTCTTATTGCTCTAGCTAGAGTTTCAAGGACTATGCTGAAAAATAGTGGGGATCATGGATATCCTTGTCTGGTTCCTAATTTTAAGGGAAATGTTTCAAGTTTCTCTCCATTTAGAATGACATTGCCTGTGAGTTTGTTGTATATAGCTTTAATTATGTTGAGACAAGTTCCCTCCATTTCAATTCCTTCTAGGACTTTTATCAGGAAGGCATGTTGGATTTTGTCAAAGAAATTTTCTGCACCTCTTAATGTGAATGTGTGATTTTTGTCTTCAAGCTCATTTTATATGGTTTATTACATTTATTGACTTATGTATATTGTACCATCCCTGCATCTTTGAAATAAAGTCAATTCTTTCATGGCAGATGATGATTTTGATATGCATCTGTATAACATTTGCAAACATTAAGAACTTTTGCATCTTTGTTCATTGGAGTTTATGGCCTGTAACTTTCTTTTTATTGTTGTTGTGGCTTACCTGGTTTTGGTATTAGTGTAGTACTGGCTTCATAGAAGGGGTTTGGAATCCAACTCCAACTATGTTTCTATCGTTTTTAATAGTTAAACAATGTTGGTTACAGACCTTCTTTGAAGATCTGGTAAAATTCTGCTATAAATCCATCAGGAACTTGACTCTTAGTCAGGAGGGTTTGTATTCCTGTTTCAATCTCCATAATAGTTAGGGCCAAGCCGGGTGTGGTGGCTCACGCCTTTAATCCCAGCACTTGGGAGGCAGAGGCAGGAGGATCTTTGTGAGTTCGAGGCCTGCCTGGTATCTGGTATACATAGTGAGTTCCAGGACAGCTGGGGCTGCAGGGAGACCCAGTCTCAAAAAGACAAAAAAAAAAAAAAAATTCCTAAGCTCTGAGCTCTATCACAAGTCACAAGGACCATGGTGTGAGAAAGATTCAATTCAGAAATTCATCCACTTTTTTTTTTTAGATTTTTTAGTTTTATAGAACATGTATATTTTTAAAGTATTACCTTATCATGTTCTGGATTTCTTCAGTGTCTGAGATAATGATTTCCCTGTGGTCTCTGAATATATTCTTTGTATTTAATCTTTCTTTTGATTAGCTTGGCTAAGAGTCTGTCAACCTTATTTACCTTTTCAAAGAAGCAGCTCTTAAATTTCTTTGTTTCATATTGATTTCTTTGTTTCTCTTTCATTGATTTATGCTCTGATTTTTTCTTGTATGCTGGATTTGGATGTAGTTTGTTCTTGTTTTTCCAGATCCTTGAATTGTATCATTAAACCATTTATTTGTACTCTTTCTGATTTTTAATGTAGGTAGAGGCAGGGCGATTGCTACAAAGTTGTAGCCTGGTCTACATAGTGAGTTTCAAGCCTAAATAGTATGACCCTGTCTCAACTACACACACACACACACACACACACACACACACACACACACA
>NW_008352891.1:2146828-2157395 GCF_000622305.1 Nannospalax galili
CACACATAGAGAGAGAGATATAATAAAATCAGTGTTGAAATCAAATTGAAATGATTATAATAGCACCAAATGTGAATGAAACAAAGAGTTTATTCTTTCAAAAGATTAACAAGCTATATAAAACTTCAGACAAACTGACCAAAAAGAAAAAGATGGCAGAAATTAAAAAAAATAAGAAACAAAAGGGCAAACTTTAGAAAAGAAAATGAGGAAATTCAGAGAAGCATAAGAACACATTTGAAGACCTACATTCCACTAAACTGGAAAATCTAAAAGAGCTGGATGAAATTTTGTACATGTATGACCCACCAATTTAAACTAAAATGAAATAAACAATTTAAATAGACCCATAACAACCAATAAGATATAAACAATAACTAAGTTATGTAAATGATAAAAAACCTCAGGATCAGAAGAATAAAAGCAGAATTCTATCAGATCTCCAAATAAAAACTAAAATCAATACTCTTCAAAGTATTACATAAGATAGAATAGAAAGAAACACTTCCAAATTCTTTTTATGAATCCAGTATTATCCCAATATCAAACTAGCAAAGATCCATCAAAATAAAGGGAACATTATAGATCAATCTCTCTGATAAACATAAACACAAAAATTCTCAATAAAATACTTACAAATCAAAGGCAAGAACACATCAAAAAGATTAGCCACCGTGATCAAGTTGGTTCATTACACCAATTCAGGTATATTTCAACACACATAAATCAACAAATATAATCCACAACATAAACTGTCTCAAGGACAGACACCACCTGATCATTTCATTAGATGCATAAAAGACCTTTCACAAAATCCAACATCCAATCATCATTAAAGTCATAAAGACCTAGGGAATACAGGGGACATATCAACATAATAAAGGAAAATACAGAAAGCCCTCAGCCAATATACAAAAAGGTTCAAAGACACACACAGGAGAAAAGACATGTTCAACAAATGGTGCTGAAAAAACTGGATAGCTACATATAGAAGAAGGAAACTAGATCACCACTTCTCATCATGCACAACACTCAACTGAAAATGAATCTAAGACCTCAATGTAAGTCTATTATCTTGAATCAAATAAAGGAGAAAATAGGGAACATACTGGAACTGAGAAGCACAGGAAAGGACTTTCTGAACAGTACCTAGATAGCATAGGCATTAAGTCCAAGAACTGACAAATGGAACCTCATGAAACTAAAATGCTTCTGTACAGCAAAGGACACCATCATTCAAGCAAAGGAGCAGCCTGCACAATGGGGAAAAATCTTTACAAGTTATACCTCTGGCAGAGAAATAGTATCTAAGCATCCAAGGTGCAAACACCCCAAATCAAATTTGAAGCAAGGAACTAAACAGAGAGTACTAAAATGATAAAAAACAAATGACTGAGGATTTTTTAGAAGTTTTTAACACATTTTGCCACCAGGGAAATAGAAATTAAACTACTTTGTGATTTCATTTTACCCCAGTAACAATAGCTAAGATCCAAAAACAAATAGGAACAAATGCTGGTGAGGATATGGGGAAAGGAGGAGATCTATTTGCTGCTGGTGGGAGTGCAAACTGGTGCACCACATGGAAATCATTGTGTAGATTCCTTCCTCCAAAAGTTAGAATTGATCTAGCTTATGATCCAGACACATCACACTTGATCTATCCCTACTCCAGAAATGCCTACTCACCCATGTTCATTGCTGCCTTTTCCACAATAGCCAGGAAATAGAAACAACCTAGATATCCATCAACTGATGAATGATAAAGTGTGGTACATTTATACAATAGGATATTATCCAGCTGTTAAAAAAACACAAAATTATGAAATTACAGGTAGATGCCTAGAACTGGAAATAACCATCTGAACTGAGGTATCCTGAATCCAGAAAGAAAACATCACATTTTCTCTCTCATAGCTGACTGCTAGCTTTGAAATCTCAGATATGCATGTTTCAATTAAGAAGTCCAGAGAGGTCAGGAACCTAATAAATGGCCATGGGTGGGGGAGAAAGACTTTGTGGGAAGTAAAATAGAATGCAGTGATATAAAGGGGGAAATGGAAGTAATGGAATAGGAAGGGTTAAATGGGGTGGGAAATGGGAGGACAAATCAGAAAGGGGGGGGTATGGAGCGGGACAACTGATGCTAAAGGCCTTTGAAAATGTCATGTGGAAATACACCACTACTGAAAAATCTTAAAGTATATACATATAGAATATAAAATATATAAATGAAGATTCCCTGTAACAGGGGGGCAAAGTCCCTACCAGAAACCACAGACTAGCAAATATAATGTCCATGTACAGGAATGGACTCTGTTAAAGATATTGACCAGGGCTTCTATAAACCCTGAAACAGTTCTGGCCATTGCCTTTGCTCTTGGTTGCCTTCCAGAACTTGATGGTAAAACCCTATTGCTGAAGACACTACACACACGAATCATAGACCAAGCAAGTTAAAATCAAGTTGGTACTGACCTCATCTCTTTCATAGTTCTGGGAGGTGCTATGCATGCTACCAGAAGAGAAAAGCAATCATCAACCTTGCTCAGCTATGAACTTTATGAGCTACAATAAAAATTGGTCTGGCAATATATGCCAACTGGTGCAATAGTGGTTTAGCTGTTATGTTAGTAACCAACAACTTTCTAATAGGATCAGCTTCATAGTACCCATATGTGGCACTGATATCAGGCCTGTACCAGCCTGTGACTATACACATCGCTGTCCATATGGAAGACTCTATTAGTATTATTCTTTTTAATGGACGTATAGTTTTAAAGTGGTTTCTAATGACTTTTTGTTATACCCATATCTCAGCTCTCACTAGAGAAATATCTTCTTGAAGCAGATGACAATTAACAGAGTGACCCACAACAGGTTAGCATACAGAAAAAAAGAGAATGCAGAATGCTAAGCCATGTACAGGACTCTTAAACACGTACCCTTGCCACCCAAAGCTCATGTATCATTAGGGAACAGGGAGTAGAAATATTTTAATGGCCAGAGATGTAGATGATCACAAGGAAATTGCTTTCTAGACAGGGAAATTGCTCATCTGGACCATGCACAAGACCCACATAAGCTCATGCAGGACAACATCCCAGCATGTAGTAGAGGAGGGTATATAAGAAGCTACAACACTTGCAGAAGAACTATCAACAAATGACAACTGTTGGGAGAGGGAAAAGTCAGTTTTCTTTAAGGGTGTGAAACTAGGTAGTTGACCAGGCTCTAAAATATAGACCCCCATTGAAGGGAATTTGAGGACACAAATTAGGCCAGATATGCCTTAAGAAGAATAATAATAGAGGACATGGTATTGGACAGAGGGGGGGGGGTTAAGGCATGATGCAGATAGGTGAAGGGATCTAAATATGATTAATATACATTGTATGAAATTCTCCAATTGACTGGGAGATTAGGAGTACTATACTAGCAGAGGAGCCACTTTGAATCCCAGCACCCATATGATGGTTAACAACCATTCTAACTCCAGTTCTAAAGGAGCCAAGGCCCTTTTCTGGCCTCCATGGGCATTGAATGACTTACACACATGCAGGCAATTCACTCATACACATAAGTGATAAATAAAGCATTTAAAATATATTTAAGTTTAAAAATTAAAAATAAACGCCTACAGTGCAAATTATTGCCATCAAGCACAATGTTTTTTTTTTTCTCTAAACTATGATTTGGAGTTCCAGAACATGGCTATATTTGCCATTATCTGATGTGAATTCGAAGAAGTGACTCAAATTCCTCATGGGCTGTGTCAGCTAGCCATTTGTGGCATCTAAGTTAGAAGTTAGAAGATAGAACCAGGTTTTTTTTTCACAGTGATTTTATAAAACATGAATCATGTGTCATGCTTTTTATTCTCAAGATTCGTCCAGCAGTGTCCACACATCACCCCAGTACCTCCTCAGGGAAACCTTAACAGTAGCTCAAGGTTTGTGAGTTTGCCCACCTACAGTCAGGAATTGCTGGAACCAACTAGGTGCATGGGACCCATCTGAAGCTACAGCATCTGGGTCCTCATCCTCCTATTCTTCTTACTTTTAATAGGTCTTGCTCTAACTTTACAGTTCTCAGTCTCGCACATGAAAACCTCTTTAGCTCCAGGCTACAGAAAATACATACTGTACACCTATTTTGAGGTTTTTTGGTCTAAGAAGTGAGTATTTTTAGTCAAATGAAATTAAATGTTTGGATTAACTTTCATAGCGTAATCTCTGAATAATGGAATCTCCTGGAATTGCTTAAAATATGAATGGTAACACTAACTTTTAGCAATATAATTTGAATGGTCCTTAGCATGTAAAGAGTTCAGTAACATATAAACTAAGAAACATTATCTTTAGTCAAATTCTCTATTTTTGCCTTATTATACCCCAATAACTGCATTTCAGACTCTGTGGTCATTGATTTCTACTTCAGACTAAAAACATGGTTACTACAGAAATCTCTCTGTGTCTCCCTCAAATGCATCTCCATTCTTCACCTCACGAACCTCCAAACCCAGCACAGTGCTTGGCATATGGTAGACAGTTTAGAAGTACAAATTTCAGGAAAGAGTTGGATTGACAACACTGCAGCAGGCAGAGTCACATCCCTCCTGGTATGTAGACCCCCTCAGCTATGGAACCTGTGACCAAGTGCAAAGAGAGACTGTGTTATTGATGGAATAAATAATTCCTGCCCACCCACCTCAAGATAGAGAGATTACCTTTGGTAGTGCATGGACTCCATGGAATACCACAGTTTCAAAAGGGAGAGACTGGTTCAAAATGATCCATCCGAGGGAGATTTGATCAAGTGTTACTCAACCGAGAAACATAAAAGTACGTAGCCTCTGGAAGCTGGAAAAGGCCAGAAACCAGATTATACTGAGTCTTGCAAAGAAATACGTGTCTCTGTATCAATTTGTCTCATGTCATATGTTTGATTTATAGAGCTGTTAAGGCAGACTAAATGAGTTTAAGCTCCATGTTGGTGGCAGTTTGTTGTACAGTTGAAAGAAACAGTAAGGTAACTTGTTTCTGTGTATGGAGGTTACTGTTCTGTTTCCTGATTTGTCTATGCATCATGAGGTTTCCTAATGATCTCAGTGGTAGATTTATGGCACAGATTTCAGTATAAAAAGCCTTTAATCCCAGCACTTGGGAGGCAGAGGCAGGTGGATCTCTGTGAGTTCAAGGCCAGCCTGGTCTACATAGTGAGTTCCAGGACAGCTGGAGCTACAGAGAGACCCTGTCTCAAAAAGACCAAAAAAAAAAAGAAAAGTAATAAAACTACTTTGAGTATAGTCCTTAGATGATCTAAATACTCACTCAACAAACACAGAAACTTGGACAAATTGCTAAACATTACTGAATATTTGTCTGTTTAATGGAAATTATAAATGATATAGACTATATATATGCATGTAAATGTATACACTTTTCTGAGGAATTATGAGGAGTAATGATAACATAAAAAGCTCTTGCTAAGGCACATGGTATACAGGGTAAATAAATAAATGGCAGGTATCTTTCATAGTGAAAAGTAATAATAAAGTATATGCACTACATGAACATTGGGAATCCCAACAATGCTACTGGAGGAAAGGAGGCCTGACTTTGGCTTTTCATGAAATAAACTCTTACACATATGACCACAGTGGGAATGAGGACGCTGCAGTCTGTGCCAAAGTTTCATTCCATTTATAAAAGTGTGATGGGTAATGTATATTGTCAACTTGACAGCAGTTAGAATCACCATGGAAACACACCATTGTTTATGATTATGTAGTTATTTCCAGAAAGGTTTAAGTGAGGAAGAAACCCATCTTGAATGTCAACTGCATCAATGGGGTGGGGCCCTGTGCTGAATATTAAGGAGGAAGCTAGTAGAGCACCAATACTCATCTCTCTCTGCTTCCTGACTATAGATACAATGTGACCAGCTGCCTCATTCTCCTGTCCTCATGACTTTCCTACCAAGATGACTGTACCCTCAAACCCTTTCTTCCTTAAGTTGCCTTTCTCTGGTATTTTGTCACAGCAATGAGAAAAGTAATGAAAAGAGATAAGAGACAGCATTTCATTGCCTGATGATTACAAGATGATACTGGGGTCTCATGGCTTTGGATTGTATCCTGGTATAACTAACACCCAGGTATTGGTAATTTAGAGTCTATTAAAGCTTTTCTTGCCTTAACTTGCTCAAAGGTAAAGGTTAAGTTGAAGCTAGTTCTGGAAGGTAACATGGAACTATGCCTAATGTACATATAAAATATCCATATAAGCGTATTAAAATGTTAGCCACTGAGAGAGCTATTTACAAACATATGTACAGATAACAAGGTGAGAAAGGGCTCCAGAGAACTTTGCAGCTCAGCCCAGTGGAGTTTCTGCTCCTTAAACCCAAAAAAAATCCCATGTTTCCAATGAAGAAATTTCCTGTGCTTTTATGAAAAGAACAACAAGAGATTTCAACTAGGGTTTATGTTCAATCAGGATAGAAATTATATCTTGCTTGGTAATGTAATACCGCTATTCAGTCCTAGCACCCAGCAAAATATCTATCTATTCAGTCACTACTTCAATATTTCCCAGTTGAATGTACTCGCACAGCAAGCAGTATTATTATCCCTATTTATTCTTAAATAAGAATGGAACCAGCATGCATGAAACACTCAAATTCCATCACAGAAAGTCCAATAACATATATTTCAAATCACCCTGACATAGGAGTCTATACTTCTGCAAGATTGGTCTGTGGGAGTCTCTGTGAGGCACTCAAATTCACTTGATCTCAGGTTTTAAATTTATGAAATGAATAGTACTTAAGTTCTATTCTTTTGTAGGGCTTGATTTTGTAAAAATTTAATAATCTTCATAGATTATATACATGCCAGCTCATATTCTGTATTTTTAATCCTCTGACCTGGATAATCCACCTACAATACATACTGGGACCATAACTGAGCACACATCTTTGTCGTGAGTATGGGACAGGAGAACTTCACCTCTCAGCCTTAGCAAGCTCCACTTTCTTCCCTAAACAACAGACACCAGAGTCTATACTCAGTACTAAGCAGAAGTGTAAGGTGCTTCATTGAAATGGTCCCATGGTTTAATTCTTCAGCAGTGTTCTTATTTAAATAGCATTATCCTGTGTCTCACATTGATGTTTTCTAGAAAGACTCTCCATCATTTTAGTGTCACACAGAGCATTTTATTACTACTAAAATACTGTTTCTTCTTAGGTAATAATCTCAGTATCAAGATGTATGGTAAGGAAACATAAATCTTTCTTGCAATGGGCAAAGAATTAAAAAGAATAATGATTCTTTAAGAATGTAGCACAAGAAAAATGAGGCTAGGTGGTTAGGTAGTATTGATTAGAAAGCAGAAAACAATCACTTGGTGCAGTTAGTGATTTATGAATCCCTCTTAGTGCATGCACAAAGGTGATTTGCTCCAGAAGGAAACTGTAGACAAATTCATAATTCATAATATTTAGATGTACGCTTGTGATAAACTAGCTGATGTTAAAGAGGGAGCAGAACAGATATTGCAGGTCCCACTGCCTCATGATACCAAGATGCTCATGGTCCTGCTGTTTTGTTATCATTAGTGATTTGAAAGCTCTTCAATATATCTCTTTTTCATAATCATAGCTCTGTGAGACACCATAGATTTAACAAAAAGAATGAGGAAAAATAAACTCAATGGTAACCCCTTGACTCTATGGCAGTGAAATTCTTAAACCTAATTTCATGAAGTTCAATTTTCCTTTTAACGAAAACTTTAATGTAGAGTGTTATGTGAAAACATTCCTTAAATGATAAAGTTTCAGAATATAATCATTAGTATGCAAATGTTGGTTTGACACTGCTATTGTGTTGTACTTTTCAAACACAGGAGAATATATGTGTTTGAATACAATCTCCAAATATTGAAATATTTTCAAGTATTAAGCACAGACATGTACTCAGACATGTGGCTGGTTGGTTTTATGAATTCCATTGGAACTCTGTGTGTGTCATGTCTGTTGATTGATATTTAGTGACTTTCGAGTATTTATTTTGGCTCAATATAATATTTGACCTTTACATTCTCATTTGGTTTTTTAATAAGCCAGGTTATTTAGAGGAAAACATTTCAAGTCACACACACACATGCATATATTGGCATCCCTGGTTCAATTCAGTGGGTTATTAATAAAAATAATAAAAGAGAGTGTGGAGTTGTTAGAGGGAAAGTATGGAAGACATTAGGTGGAGTAGGAAGGAGGTAGTGGTGGATGAATATGATCAACACGTATTTTATAAATATACAAAACTTTAAGAGAATAAGAAACATAAAAAAGAAAACAGAGGTTTCCACAGATGCATAAGCAGGCATGAATTTGAATTCAATTTACCCACATAATCGATGTATTGCTACAAAACACTAATATTTTGGGGCCCCAACAAAATAACAAGCAATTTGATTCCCCACATTAGACATTTAAAATTCCTTTGGAAACTAAGGAGTTTGGGTGTAGGTCTTTGTCCTAAACATTCCAGAGACATCCTTTTGGTTCAGAACTGTCTTATTGAAGACAGGCGATGCACTGATGCATGTGCCTGCTGTTGTGTTGCTGATAATGCACAGGAAAGCATCATAAAAATCAAATTATGAGATAATCCCAACTACTGCCACCATCCAAGGGGAGGCAGTTCTAGGTTTGAAAACCAGTACAGAGAACAGCGTTTGTTGCATGATGGCCAGCTTGAAGCAATTTTTTTTTTTTTGGTCTTTTTGAGACCTTTTCCCTGTAGCCCCAGCTGTCCTGGAACTCACTACGTAGTCCAGGCTGGCCTTGAACTCACAGATATTGCCTGCCTCTGCCTCCTGAGTGCTGGGATTAAAGGCATGCACCACCACGCCTGGCTTGAAACAAATTTTTAGAATTCATTTTTTATTACTTTTAATTGTGTGTGTGTGTGTGTGTGTGTGTGTGTGTGTGTGTGTGTGTGTGTCTTGTGTCTGTGGACATGATTATAGGTACCTTTGGGGGCCAAAAGACTCAGATACCCCTAAAGCTTGACTTATAGGCTATTGTGAGCCACCTGATGTGGGTGCTGAGACCATACTTGGGTCTTCTGCAAATGTAGTGCTGGCTCTTAATTGCTGAGCCATCTCCCCAGCCCCTTGAGAAGATTTTTATCCCAATTTGATTAAAGCAAAACAGTGCAAGTAGGAATTAATTGTACCGTGCATCAGTTTTTATGCAGTTTTGCTAAAGTGAATATTTGATTCTCACAAACAAATCATTGAGTTGTAATTGTGATTGTTATGATTTGTTGCTTGTGTATGAAAGACACTAGCAGCAGACTTTGGAAGTATTGAAATGTAATATAGAACCTCCTCCTTCCAAATTTTGAAATCATTTTATTTTTAATTATCTCTGTAATACAATGTGTTATTAGGATTTGTAAAAATATATGTTTGCATGTGTATGTATGAAAACCTAAATACACTTATCCTTGAATTGATATTGGGAATTGACTGCCATGTTAGTTCATTTCAAATACACAGATAACTTGAATCATAAAGAAATATAGTTTTGGCACAATTTAACATTAATGCATTTCTGTTTTCCTCCTGTCATGAGGAGGTTGGGGGTTGAACCTAAGGCCCAGTGCATATTAGTTTAGTACTCTCCCACTGACCTCAATCTCCAGCACCTATTAGTGCGTACCTTAATATTGAAACACTTTAACTTGGATGGAAACATTGCCTTACACATATTTATTTTATATTCTACTGTTTTTATTTCATTGATATACAAATAATTTCTGCATTGTATAGGATCTCCAAATCTTTACACCCAGAGACATGCTTTACATATACGCATCCCCTCGTATACACTCATTCATATGAGTGTGAATGTAAAGCTCAATTCCATTTATATTTATCAGCTTCATGTAAGAAACTGTCTAGTTTTCTTTCATTTTTTACAATATTTACATAATTTTGGAGACAATTTCATTTTACCAGAAGAATTTTAGTTTTAATTCTTATGTTTGTGGGAGTTTAAGTAAATCAGATTATTTTACCTCTAGAGATTTAAAAAATTCTGTTTCTACTTGTTACTTTCTCATTGAAAAGTTTGTTGAGAAGCACTTTTTTCTGCAATACTGACTGGTTTGTTTTCCTCTGTGGATGTTGTGTGGTTTTAGAAAAAAATATGTCCCGCGCTATCGTCTCGCCAGCAAGAACGACGCGGCACACTCAGGATCCTTCTGCAGAAAAGCTTTAATGCATCTTGAGAGGGAGAGCATAAGCTTACAGGCCAAGACCCCGAATGTTGGAAACCCAGCCCTTATATAGGTTAGTAAGCCCATCTTGGACGTGGCAACTCTTGATTGGTCGCAAACTCATCAGCCCATATCACGCCACGAGGTAGGCAGAGACTAGAAGGTGGAAAATTACTTCGGGCATGCGTACTGACTTATTTACTGCTCAGCATGAACCGGATGTGAGCGCCATCTTGTAATGGCGTCTGCAGGGACGGCAGGCAGCTCCCCACA
>NW_008352891.1:2162002-2162561 GCF_000622305.1 Nannospalax galili
GTTCCTGCCCTGAGTTCCTACCTTGGGCTCCTTGATGAACTGCAACCTGGGAGATGTAATCTGAATAAACCCTTTCCTCCCCAAGTTCATTGTGGTCAGAGTGTTTTGTGACAGCAATGAAGAAACAAACTAAGACAGAAATTGGTACCAGAGAATGGGATATTGCTGTGACAGACCTGACCTTGGTGTTTAGGGGAGCACTGTGGAAGTGTTTGGAGCTTTGGACTGGAAATGCCATTGTGTGCTCAGAGTTTGTTGCAGTGGAGCTTGGAACAGTTATACTGAAAGAGTTGTAGACAATGGGGGCCTGGCTTGTGAATCTTCAAAGGGAAGCGGAGACAATCAGGGCTGTTCATGTGAGATTTTGGATTGGGTTCTGGTTGGCTGGGACTGAAGAATCAGCTGTGATTAAGAAGAGACCAGAATCTGAAGTAAAACCTTTGCTTTACTGGGACAATTGATGCTGGTTAGCGGGGGCTGAAAAATCAGCTGTAAGTAACAAGAGACCAGCATCACTGTGGTGAAGTCTTCTGGGAGGTATTTCCTCAGGGTCAGCCCA
>NW_008352891.1:2165799-2193103 GCF_000622305.1 Nannospalax galili
TTTCCTTATTTGGGGCCCGTTTCTTTTTTCGTGCACCTAACCTCTCACTGCGTTCAGTTTCTGACATGCTATCCTGGACTTCCTCAAGAACATTTCGACTTTCCGCCACAATGGCCTGGCATGTTTTATACAACAAAACTATAAGTGCTCCCAGAATGATAACCAAGGCCTCAAAGCTACCTTTCCAAAGCGGAAACAGGTTCAAGCCAAAGTCCAGAAAAAACATACCTCTCTGAACGTCCTTACCTGCAGTTCTGAATCCTCCTTGAACTCAAGGGGTCTCCGATGGTGCTGACGATGGTTTGGTTGAATTCCCGGGTCTCAGCACCAGTTGTCCTGCGCTATCGTCTCGCCAGCAAGAACGACGCGGCACACTCAGGATCCTTCTGCAGAAAAGCTTTAATGCATCTTGAGAGGGAGAGCATAAGCTTACAGGGTGAAGACCCCGAATGTCGGAAACCCAGCCCTTATATAGGTTAGTAAGCCCGTCTTGGACGTGGCTACTCTTGATTGGTCGCAAACTCATCAGCCCATATCACGCCACGAGGTAGGCAGAGACTAGAAGGTGGAAAATTACTTCGGGCATGCGTACTGACTTATTTACTGCTCAGCATGAACCGGATGTGAGCGCCATCTTGTAATGGCATCTGCAGGGACAGCAGGCGGCTCCCCACAAAAATATACACTTCTGTTATGCCCTACAAGTTTTATTGTTATTGTCAACTTTTAAATTTTCACCTCTTTTATTCTGAATAGGTTATTGATGACTATATTAGATTTTTTTATTAAGTTAGTTAATTTCTTTTCATTGATACACATTTGATGTTTATTATTTCTCTTTTAAAATTCATAGGGTTTTTTTATTGTTAATATTTTGTAAAGATAGGGTCTCACATTGCACAAATTGACTCCAAACTTTTGATGTTCCTGCCTTGTTCTCCCAAGTCTTGGTAACAGGGATGTGTCACTGCACCTGCTTAATTTCCTGTTTTTCATTCATTATTAATATCTCCTGCTGTATTTTTTTATTTACTGATTATTTCTTTTATCTCTTAGTTTTAGTTAATATAGCAATTTTTATATAGCTACAAACATAGCATTTAATAATAATAAATTCCTTGTTGTCTGATAAATCCCTTACCCACTGAGTTCTCTCCCACTGCCAGTACTTTTTACAAATTTCTAGGGCTCACAGGCCACATGCAGCCCAGGATAGCTAGAAATGCTGCAAACATAAAGTAATAAATTTATCTAATCATTGTGAGATCTGAGAAGAGATTTTTTTAGCAACTTGATTGCATGGTTCTTGAACATAAAGTTTATACACAGTAATGTCCTGTTCCAATATGAAAAATTTGGAAATCTTTCAAAAAATGATTTCTTTCTCATTAAGACATAGAGTTTTCATTCACATTTCCCTTTGGATCAAAATGATTCAAGCCTATTTTAATATTAACTGGGCAGTCCATCTTACAGTAGTACTTAGTTTCTTCTCAATAGAATATTTTCATATTTTAATTTTTGATGATTTCGTACACGAGCATGACATCTACAGCTATGTTATTAATTTCTACTATAAGGCAAAACATTTACGATTGGAGAATTCATGTTACTAATTCTTTAATGATTATTTTTTCTCAAAGCTCATATATAGCAAATTTTAAGAAACATTTTGTTTTCAATTGAAAATAAATGCTTACATAGAATATATTTATCTATTACTTTCTAAACCAAATATTCATCTTCTAACTTCCGTTTAGATTTTTTTTGTTTGTTTGTTTCTGCTGTTGTAGATTTAAGGAGCTCAAATTTAGGTTGTTTAACAGTTTCCATCTAAAGCAATTATTTCACATTTATTTGAATTTCTTGCCTTTAGTGTTTGTAACTTTGTGTGGGTATTTCTGCTATGCCATTGGGAGTATATGCATTAATGACTAAAATGTATTAGTAGATGATATTATTAATTATATTACTGGATATTAAAATCAGCTAGAATCTATTATGTCTCTGCTTTGAAAGCGACCTTGTCAGATATCACTGTTGAATTCCTCTGTCTATTCACACTTTGCTAGTATGACATCATAACAACATTTTAAATTGAATCTCTCTGGATTTCTTTGTTTTAGGTTTGTCTGAAATTTTTCTATGATGTGAGGAAATTTAAAAATGTTTTCCATGTATCTGGCTTCAGTTGTCTTGTGACTAGTAATTCTATTTAATTTTATTATCTGTTCAATCAGTTTGGCAATATTGAGGTTTTGCATTTTTGTTTGAATATTCATATTTGATAAGCCTTAATGCCATACTGTGGGTGAAGTATAATAGTTCCTTGGTATTAACTATAGTCAACATATCAGGCAACTATTCTTTTCTTCTTTTCCATTCCTCCATCTTTTACTTTAAAGTAAAATCCTTTAAATCAAGAGTTTTACACTTTGACCTTATCTGCATTATGAGGCATATACCAGTCACATGACAGAACATTTCTCTTACAACATTTATATTAATTTAGTCTAACAAAAAACTGCAAATTAAATCTCAGGAATAAGTCCTCATGCTTATGTCCCCCTAAATCTTTTGATTGTAGCTTTCTAGCTCATAGTTATTTTCATTTTTTGTTATCTCTTCAATGTGGGGTTTAACTAAATTTCTTTGTGCAATCAAAATGTAAATCCTATTGTCCCAAACCCCTAGTATTGGTACCTGCAAAGGGCGCTGTCTGGCTTTACTGGGGAAGATTTTACAAGGATAGAATTCTTGTCTCTGTCTCAGCTTGTGGCACCATTGGCCCTTGGGCCTCACCTTTTCTGAGTCAAAGCTCTTGCATGAATGCTTGTGAACACTCGCATCACTTTATGACACTCCTCCTTTCACACTTGCACTTTTAACACCTCTATTCAGTTTCAATGACATGCACTAGCTAACACCTGCCTTAAGGACGTTTGTATAAATCCAAGTGGCTGCCTTTGGCTGTTGATGATTGTTTTTGTTTTATTTCTACCCCTATCTCTCCAATCTCTACAACAATGAAACATTTTTATTTGAGTTCTTAGAGGAAGAGGCAGTGTCTTTTACAGCAATTCCAATTCTTCTTTATTGACAGATCTTCTTTGCAAACATGTATGAGAGCACCTCCCCATACTATGTTTTTGAATATAAGGAGTAGCATTTCTGCCATTGCTTAACAAGAGATACATGTGCTATTAATCCAAATAAATGTTTTTAAGTCAGGTATTTATCTTGCATAGGTGTGTGAGAGACTAACATCTGCTTGGTAATTAATAAATGTGTTTGAATGTTTTTAAATACTCATAAAACTATGGAAGAAAATCTCCCATCATGGAACCGATTATATTTCGATATGGGACTACAGTTATATGTGAGTAACAAACATGGATAGGGCACAAACAGTCACACATATTCAAGTGCCTCCTTTCTCAGTGACATCAAACTGTACAAAAGTTGGCTGTCTAGTAGATGAGTAAGAAATCAGACTAAACCCCAGTAGTGATTGGGAGGATAGGGCATGGGAGGCCAAAAGTCACTCAGTCATAAATGAGCTAAAGCCAACATTTTCTATGTTTAAATAGCAAGTTCATATGCTACTAAATTCAATCATATCTTATTATGACATTTTCATTAAAACTGAAAATTGTGTGCATGTAGAAACATTGAATCACATGATTTTCAGAGAGCATTACACTGTGCATATCTCTGTGAGAAAACAACCCACTTACAATCTAATCACATTAAATTGGATCTGGAGTCACATAATAATTGAGATTTGCCTGTCAAAACTACTTTATGTTACAAATTCAAAACACAGCATGATTTGTGTAAGTATATATGTAAATTAAGATAATCAAATTTTACCTCCAAAGTTGAATGAATCATTGAAAGTTTTTAGTTTTAAATTTTATTATTGGGGCTGCAGAGATGATTCAGCATTTAAGAGCACTGGCTGCTTTGCAGAGGGCTAAGGTTTGATTCCCAGCACCCACATGATAGCTAACAACCAACTGTTAACTCCAGTTCCAGAGGAATCCAGCGCCCTCTTCTGACCTCCACAGGTATTGTGTGACACAAGTGCACTTACATTCAAGCAGGCAAAACTCTCATACAAAAAATAAAAGTAATAAATATATTTTAAAATTTTTGTTCTCCATACTCAAGTAATTCAGTTCACAAGAGTTAGTTAAATATCACACACACACACACACACACACACACACACACACACACACACACACACATACTTGCTCCATATATAATACTATATGTACATTATCTTTAGGTTAGGAAAACTTCTTGCAAAAAGACATGCTAAATCCATGTTATATAATTAGGAAGACGAGCACCTAGGTGTAGTGACCCCTCCCTTTTCCTTTATGCACAATAGCACTCTGCTCACTAATAGTTAACCAGCTTCTGCCCTCGACTCACTAAGAGTTAACAAGCATCTTTGAACTGTTGATGTGGAGCCTTGAGGAGGGAGCAATTGGCCCACAGAATGCTGGTAGGAGGACCAAACACTTGTCCTTGAGATGCCAAGTTGTAGCCCACCCTTTTATGTTTTTTCATACATCAAAGGAGGTCTGTTACCAGGCCAGTCTGCCACTTGGGGTGCACTGTACTTGCTTTCCCACCCTTATGATGGGAAAATATTTATTTGTTTTGTACAGCTTGAGCACTTATCATATGTAAACTCTGTGTGAACTTCAAACACTAAACTTCCAATAAAAGTTCTCAAGGGGGTAGTGAAAGTGCTCTTGAGCAGACAAATGTCAAGGGTCTCCTGGGCCAATCTCAGTTTTTCAGCATTGGTCAAGCAACTGGACACAGCTCATACATTGCCAAAACAATAGCTAAACCTGTTCCATCTCATTCTGTCCATGTATCATCCTGTTCCATATGTATAAACTTTAAGACAAATAAGGGTTAGCAATTGTGCTTACTGTGGATGTTTGTGGTATGAAGAAATGGAGAAGATATTTGAATGGATTTGGGATGATCCCATGGACTTTGATTTGAAAAACCTTGCCATGTCTAATAGGTCCTCCTGAAGCTAGTACAAATTTTCCTTATAGCAAAAAGATTCTTATGGGTCACATTCAGTTATATATAATATAATGCCTCAGAAAATCCGAATAATTATTCTATATGCTGTTATAAGCCCAAAAGGTAATAAAAGGTACACATAACCAAACTTCAGATGCGATAAATTTACTGCAATAAATTACTCATAAATGTTTCTCTAATAGAACATGTTAAAAATGATACACTTCAAGTCCTGTCTCAAACACTGGACACGTTTTGTGGTATCCACAAATGAGCCAACCCTCTTTATTTTCAATCGTTCAGATCATCCTATCAGTCTATCCGCTTAGAGAACTTCCCATGGTACCCGCTGCAGTGCTTCTGCAGTCTCCATCATAAACAGGCCTCAATACGCAAAACACCTTCCTTTGCGATTTCTTAGGCACCTTAGGTTCTCAAAGGAACCATTCATGTTCATAATCTTCATCCTGAGCAACATCCTCTCAGTTTTCAACCTGCTGAAATTCCACATCTTCAAGCATTACTGTTTTCTAATGTTACTTACAGACCAGACCTGTTCACTTGGCAATCCATTTTACAGAACTTGTATTTTATGCTGCCTCTTATTTTGTTTTATTTTATTTTATTTTATGTTTTACTGTAACAGTCAAATCCTTTCATAATTCAACCAAAACACTAATTTTATGGCTAAGGTTAGTCATACATATACCAATTTGTCACTTATTTAATATGTCATTTGGAGTCAACAAAACATCAAGCAGCAAATGGTTATTAGCTTATGGACATCTATTCTCCATTGTCCAAAAACAGTCCTAGTTGTTTTGCTCCTTTGTTATTATCTCTACTCACACTTCTGTGAATAGGCAGCATATAGGCACTTTTCTTCTTTCAAATGAGTGGAGGTATTAGGGAGAAAGAAATACAAATAATGTCTATATCAGAATAAAGTTTGTTCCTGACATAAAAGGATAGTTACAGTAAAATAAAGGAATCCACATTACATATCACAGGGCAAATCAGTTACCTAAAGTCACTGGCATAATTGAAATGAGCATTGGGGCTCAAACTAGTGTATCTCAGATAAACTCTGATAGCCAATTGTCACCTGACTACTTAAAATTGGAATGCCTAAAGAAGTTCAGATAAATTTACCTCCAGTGTACGAAAATCAAAATACGCAATGCCAGATCTACATTGCACTTAAACCGCTTCTCTTCCTATACTAAGAAGCTTTGGAAGTTAGACGTACAAATAAAAGGGTCCAACCTACAGCTGTGATATTAACTCCAAGAGAAGATCTGACAAAATGTGTGTTATGTTGTGGCTGAGGAGCCGGAGACTTAATCAAAAACCTGTGCTGTGAGTTGGTGTCAACCTAAACTTGCCTGAGGCAGTCATGTTACTATTAACTCCCACTATTTAGGAATCACCTCATTACCCATTTCTTTGTAATTAGAATGTTCTGAAATAAGCCACTGAGTAGATTTGAAATTAGCAGAACTTAACATTTCTAATTGTTACAGCAACAGCTAGCTCGTAGAGCAGCTACCAACTTCAACATATTAGCGTTTAGGCATAACAGTGTAATGAATGAAACAAATAATTTTACTTATGACAATGGCCATTTTATAATGCTTGAATTTTATTTAAAATTTTATTGAAGCATAATATAAAGATTGATCTATCACAACATAGAATTATCTTTCACTAGATACCCAAAACAGCATGATATTTATAGGAACTAAACCTTATCTAGACCCACAGACTGACTTTGGTCGTCCTTGGTAAAATATGCTTTCTTTCTGCATGTGGCGCATCTGACTGACACACATGCCAATTGGTTACATATAATTTTATGTTCATACTTGTATTTGTTCATTCTTGTTTCAGTAGAGTGTAAATATCTCACAGTACATATCTTCTGCTTACTGCATGTAGAGTGTCACTAATGATGCTAGAAAATGTTCTTGGTTGGAATGTGTAACAAAGGCCTAGATATTGAGACATGGGGCACAATAAATTGAATAGATGCTGCCAGGTGTGCCAAAGTGGGTTTAAAATTTCAAATTCAAAGAAGATTTCTTTTTCTTCTTCTTATTGTAGCATATATACCAAAACCTTGTGATTTTTAACCCACTGATGGGAGTGTAGCTCCGTGGCATTGTTTAAGGTCACAATGCTATGTCACCATTACTCTGTCTTTTTCTAAAAAGATTGTGTCTCCTAAACATAAGCTCCAGGCCTATCACACTCCATGCCCCACCGCTTCCCTCTCCCAGCCTTTGGTATCGGCCCATAGTTTGTGTCTGTAACTTTGTTTATTCTAGATATCATTTATAAGTTTTCCCGAATGTGTCAACTTACATCATCCAGCCAAACGTTTTCAGGCTCCATTACTACTGCAGAGCATAGCAAAGCAGCGGTCCTATCTCTGCTCCACGTTCCACAGGTGCTGCTGTGCAAGTGCCTGCCTGAATCCGGGTTTTCAGCTTTGCGGGGCATAAACCCTGCAATGGAATTATGGGGCAATAGGGTAACTGGGCATTTTATGTTCTGTTGGAGAAATCAACGATTTGTTGTGTAGTGATTGTGTGTTCTAATTTTCCTACAACCTACCCAGGACTCCTTAAACTTTCTTCACTCATGACACCCTTTTTATAGAAATTTTTATAACAACTTGGATATATAGATACTTAAAACAGGTACACAAATGAAATATTGCCAATAAATAACAATTTTTGTCATATATATCATTTTATCATTTTTAAAGTGAAAAACTTACATACTGATGACAGAAATGTGTTTGTTCACTTTTACATGAAGTATTAAATTTTGGCTGAATATTTACTACAGAAGGATACAGCATATTTAACCTTTTTTAGTGTTGATGAATATTTGGATTTTATAATTGTCAATGCTGAAAGCATCACTATGCATAAATATCTAGAACATGCTAGAAATGCATTTGGGCCATTTCAGAAGTTGTTAGAAATTCATTAAGTCAGCAACTTAAACACTAATTTTATGATATAAACTTTTTAACACAACGTGAAGATATCTGATACGTACTGAAGAAGGGCAATGGGAAACATGCAAACTTTCCCCCTGGGATTAAACCAGCGTGCCTCAATCTTGATTGGAGCAGAAAACTTATGCCAATGGATGTGCCTCACAAATCATCCAGACCACACCAGGCTGGACAAGCAGAATAGCCTCAATGTGAACCCCAATCGAGTGATTATGACTTGTCAAAGTAATCTGTAAGGTGTAAGGAATGGACCTTGACCTATAGCTCAGTGGTAGAGAAGTTGCCCAGAGGTTGAATACTCAGCACTGCAAAGAAGAAAAACGAAATGTAACAAATGTAATACTCTGGTGAAGGGTGCTGACCAAGCCCAGGGCTATGCCTACAGGGAGATGGGATGCATGCGGAATCTCTAAGCTCCTCTCAATTCTGCTGTGAACACAAAACTTCTGTAAGAAAAATGCAGTTATTGAGTTAAAAAAGAAAGCAAACAGAAAACAACAGGGGCCAGAATAATGGTGACAATGGTAAAAAAAAAAATAGAGTTCTATCATGTTTCAAGTTATCAGGAAATTATATCGCATGTAACCACTTCTGGACTTGAAGAATTAAGTAGACAGCTACAGATTTCCAGCGTAGAGTAGATGACAAAGGGCGGGAGAGATGGCTCCAGCGGTAGAGTGCTGGCTGCACAAACATGAAGACGTACGTTCAGTCCCCAGCACCTACATGAAAGTCAGACATGCTTAAACAACTGTTGTAATCCCAGTACAAGAGACAGAGATCAGAGCTTCTCTGGGACTTGTTTGCTAGCTATGCTAATTGAATCGACAAACTCCAGTTGTGATAAGAAACTCTCTCAAAACATAAGGTAGAGAATTATTAAGTAAAATATTGACCATCAAACAATGGCCTCCCCACTCAGACACTCACATGTCCACACACAAAATAATGTATGTACACATAGAGAAAAGATAACTCTACTGTGAAAATATCTGATGGAGAGCTCATGCTTCAGTACTAAACCTTGCTTAATGGCATTGGTATGAAAAGTTCATAAACTTCTGGATTAAGTTCTAGTCTCCCTCAGTAACCGGAGGAGCTGATCACATAGGACAGCACTCAGGTACCCTGGTTCATAGCTCTTACTTTCTAAGGTAGAAGAACCGGGAACTCCTTTTGGCTACTTGAGTAACTCCACTTCTATACATGTGTGGTGAATAACCTCACAGTTTGCACTGAAACTGAGTGATTTCCTTCACTGTGGCTGAAGGAAAAGGGAGATCACATAACGAAAGCTAATAATTAAGACAGCAGGATATTAACAAGGATTAAAGACAACAGTCCAGACTGGCAATGCATCTACTCTTTCCAAGAGTCTCTGGTTTCATCCCTGGATTTGGGTTTCATTATCCCCCCCAAATTCTTTTGTGGTTCTATTGACACACCAAGTTGAAGACTTCCCGTTTCTCTTTAGTGGACAGATCTGAAGTCTGCCTGAGTGGCACCTACAGTTGGCAATTTAGAAAAGCAGTCCAGTTCAGAAAACCACATTAACCAAGGCTTATCTCAGACCAGTGTTACGCATACTTCATTATTGAAAGATATTGTTTGCTTTCAGATAATTTCTTTCTTTCTTTTCAAAGAAAAGAATGAATCGGTATGTGGTCAATTCCCTTCTCAACAATTGTTCCTCTGGTGACAAGCAGAAGTGATTTCACATTAAGGGAAAATGAGTTTCATTCCTCTTCATAAATTGCTAATGAGCTTTTTGAACAATTGTCTTCCTAACCTGATTCACAAAAGAACTTTCTCAGATTTGCCGTTAACGCGTCTGTAGAAATAAAGGATTGAAAGATGCCAAGGAACCTGATGCTGCCTGCAGACAGCTGTTTCCCTCTCTGCATTTCAGTCTATTAGAATATTTCTCCTGGTGACGCTGCTGAGCAGCCTGGATTCAACTTGACGGTTAGGCTTTCAGATGTCTCTGCTCTGTCCTGTGTGACTTTGCAGAGGGAAGAAAACCTTACTCTTCTGCAGCAGGAAGGGTTTCAGCAGAACTAGATCTTATTTTCAGCTCTGCCACACCACAGCTTGCAGGAAATTGGGCAATTTATTCCTCTCATCTGGACCAGTCTTAACATGTCAAATATGTGCAAATGGACCTGTTTCCCAAAGCCAAATGTATTCCCAGTTTCTTGCATTGTTAATGTGCAATGATACAATGATGTTAGTGGTTGTGCAAATTCTGGAATTTGTCTTTTAATTCTGTGATTTCTCACGAGTTGATTTTCTATTGCTTACTTCCCTCAAATAGACCAACTCATGAAGTTCTGGTTTTCTGTTAGAATAAGTTGAGACCATGTTAAAAAACATCCACTCAGCAGAGCCATCTTGAGCTCATCTCTCTTTTTACCAAGTTCAAGAGCCCTTTTGGCTCATTATGTCTCCATCTGGAAGCTTCCTTACCTCGATTCTTTTATCTAACTAGAGATGACAGCTTTATGAATCTTTTCATCAGCATATCATTAAGAACTTTTTCCTCTAGCTCTTACGATTAGTCTCCTCAAAGTTCTTTGGGCATATAAGTGACCTGCTCCCTGAGATTCTACTGCGTAGTTTGATTTTTTTTTTTAAATTACAGCAACACCCTTCTGCTAAGAATCAATCTGTCTTTTGAAAAGCTTTTCCCGTATAAAGACTCCAAAAACAGAAATAGTGAGCTTCAAAGAGTCAAGATTGTTATTTTCCATGAGCCTCAAGTCTGGAGATTGCATGGTGGCTGGGCTCTTGGAAGCTCACTTGGTAGAGAGTGGGGTTCAGCATCTGGATATCTAGCTCCCTCCCTAGCATCTCTTTAATAGAGGTTTGAGTGAAAAAGGATGGGTGGGAGGGCTAGAGTCGAGGCCAGTCTTGGGCTCTGTTAGGAATCCTCCTTGGAATGTCAAAGCGTGCTCCTCTCTGTGACATATATATTGTCGCCTATAATCCTATCAGGAAAAGATAAGAGTTCACCAAGCTGAGAAATGAATACTTTATGTTCTCTTTATATAGATTATACTGGAATTGGTATCATAATGCATTAGTTATGTTTTATTCCTACAGTGAGCCATATAAGCTAAGCTTGGACCCAAGAGAGACGGATGACAACAAGTGTGAATAACGAAGGATCAGTCATGGGCCCTGCCAATGCCACTGACTAACGCTGGTACACAGGGAAAATCAGAACAATGAATGATGGCTCTTTGAGTGTTGAGTGGTGGGAGGTTGATATAGATGAACCGCCCCCCCCCCGCACACACACACAACTGAACACATTGTGTTATTTAAATTCAGCAGTTGGATAACTTATGAGGCTTCATTAACCATACCGACTGCAAAAAGAAAGTTTTCTGACTAATGTTGCAATCAGAACAAATCATTGGGTATAAACATAAATACAGGCCTCACAGTTTTGTGCCTGTGGGACTCAAGTAGTTATTAGCTGTACTTAGGAAGTAATTAATAACAAAACAAAAATACATGAAGTTTGAAGGGAGACAGGGTGAAGGGATACTAGGGTAGAGGGCTGGAGATAATGGTGGATGGATACATATTGTATAAATGTATGAAACTCAATGAATAAAAAGTAGTATGAAAAATAATCTGTTGGACTAGGGAATCCCAAGATTGAATGTAGAATACTAATCTAGCACTTCTAATAATGTGTAAAATGCCCTCATTGGAAGGGGAGAATGAAGGTGCTTACCTAGTAACTTTGGAAATGAGTATAGTCTGTAAAACTAAAAGTAACATGAAAGGATTCTGGTTATAAAGTTTTCCCCCAAGGGATAGTGTGAATTCCTCATTCTGATGTTGCTATATGATTATATTTTAATTAAACCATGAACTAAATGAATGATTGATGATAGGAAGTGGAAAAGAAAATAAAAATGAGGTATAGCTTGTGAGGTCTATAACAATACAACAAATAGACCTTGTGATGTCACGCTGCAGGGATAATTAAAAAGAGAAAGCACTTGCAGAACAAAAGCTCATAGCTGAAGGAACAGGCCATGACCTAAGATTAAAAACAGGAACCACTCAGAGACTGAGTTCTCTTTGCTCTCAAATATCCTTTATATATGATTCTGTTAGATTTGAAACAGGCTAAGTCTGGAAAGGAGCTTAATATAATTAACAAGCTAGATGTAAAGTGATAGACTAAAGGCAGCACAGAAAGACAGAGACAAAGAAAGGGGGTGGGCAGAGACAGAGACAGAGACTCACCTCAATGGTGGTGCAAGATGATTATATGAAAGCCTTTGAAGACTGATATTAACATACTTTAATAGACTTTATTTGCATGCTGCTCTAAACAAAAAATTTAAATACAATACAATTGAGATAATAAGTAATGACCAGATGGACACATTGAATCACTACGTGACAACATATATTGACTGGCAAGTTCATACAAATGATAAAGATAAAAATAAAACTTTTTGTGCTTTGCCTCTTAAAAGTGATTCATCACATCCTTACTAAATAGGACAAGACATAACATTTGTATGTCTATTCTTTTGGACTGATATTTTTGTCTGGAATAGTAAACTTACGTTTCTGATGCTTTTAAAAACTTTTTTTTTTTTTTGGCGGGGGCAGGTGTGGTGGTGGTGCAACCTTTAATCCCAGCAAGCAGGAAGCAGGTATATCTGTGAGATACACATGGGATCAAGGCAAGCCTGATCAAATAGCAAATTCCACGTCAGTTGGGGTTACAGGGAGATTCTGTCCTACCCCTCCCCCCAAAAAAAGCCTCCCTCCGCACCTTTAAGCATGATTTATATGGGCGTTTTAGTCCATCTTAAACTTCTTTTCCCATTTAAATAGTCAGGTTTCCACATCATTCATTTTACTAAATTTTCATATCCTTGGAATGCTTTACTGTTTCTCTGGTTCTACTGGTTTTTATCGCTCAGTGAGAACTGAAAGAAAAACTCTTGGGCTTTTCTACTTTACTTTACTTGCAGGAACACATGGTTGCCTTTAGGAACCTGGGGTTATGTTTCCTGTCAGGACTGTCTCATTTTCTTCTGGCACTGAGTGTTGCATGCAAAGTTCCCCACCCCTGAGGCATCTGTTTCTATCCGGTTCAGCTATTTCTTCAAGAATACACTGGACTTTGATGCTTCTCACTGAATATTTTACTTTACCTGTTGTATTTCTTAATTTTCAAAAGCTCTTGATTCATTTTTGTTTTGATGTTTATTTTTTATGTCTTCCTTTACCTTGAGTTCTGTGCACAGCCCATATTTTCTGTTTCTGAAGATATCTGTACATTATTTCTTAAATTTTCTTTCTATTCTTCAAACTGCATTGAATAGATTTGCTTGTATAATTTCCTGTGAGCTCTGCCTTTCATGTTTCAGATTAATCATACTTCTCTGCTTATTTTTAAGAGAGAGGAATTGCAATGCTTGTTGGGGGTTGTGTGTTTGGGAAACTATATGTTTGTTCATTTCTTTTCTCTGCGCCTATAAGAAATGCACAATGAGCAGATGTGAGGAGAATGCTTTGCACTTGTAGCACACAGAGTTTTATCTCATTTGCTTTGCATCCAGTTAGTGCCTTATTTCTGAGTTTTGGAAATTACATCTCCAAACCTGGCCCCTACCCTCATAAATTTCTCCTAAAAATAAATTTTCTCCATGTTTTGGTTACTTTTCTTGGTGACTGTGACACAAAACCCAAAAGAATCACCATTCAAAGGGGCTGCTACTTCTAGCACTTTGGCAGATAAGAAACAAACCACTGACCCTGGGAGAGGTCATCAAATGCAAAGCCTTTCACACATTTGCCACTTAGGTCACTTATCTCAAAGCTTCCACAGCCTCACAAGCTAGCACCAACACCAAGGACATTCAATAACCCTTCATTAAGGAGACAATTAGAACATGTCTAGCCTTTCTGGAATCAATGTGGAGGTTTCTGAAAAAGCTATAAGTAGTATTACCATATGACCTGCTATACCAATCCTGGGCATGTACCAGGAATCTATATCCTGGTACAGAAATGCTTACACATATGTGTTCATTACTGCTCTATTCACAGTAGCTTGGACATGGCATCACTCTAGATGACCATCAACTGATTGATGAATAATGAAAATGTGGCAGAGAGAGAGAGGGACTGAGACCCAAGGGAACTGTATTCGGCTGAAAAGGAAAAAAAAAAGAGAAATTACAAAACTTGTAGAAAAAATACTGAGGTAGCCATAAAGACAAACACAGCATGATCTCTTTCATATGTAAATCCTAGCTTCAAATTTTTAGTTTTGTGTTTAACTTGGAGTGTCCCTATAAGCTAAGAACCCTGAAAGGGGATATGAGGGGGGAAGGAAGGAAACTTAAGTGAGGGTGGGCATAAGCATAAAAACAGAGGAAGAAATACTAGGGTTAAAGGTTTTGGAGGATGGGGGCAGGAGGATGGGATGAAGAAGGGTGTGGCATGGGTTAACCAAAACTACAGATTTAGAGAAATGTCTAATTAAAACCTATAAATTGTAAGTGTGTTTGTGTGTGTGTGTGTGTATTTAAAAGGCATTTGGATGGAGGTACTCTGCATGGGTGGATAATGCTTCCACTAGAAGATATGGGTTATTAAATGAAAATGCAAGTATGAGGTGTAGGATAAAACCCTATGTGTTATTGAAAAGGGATGCCCCAGAGGTTCCCAAACAAGGTAGACTGTAGGAAACCAGGATGCCAGGCCCTAGGGTGAAGTGAGCCTAAAACTTACAGGTCCAGGCTGCATTCTCTGCTAAAGGGAGGGGCACTGAAAACAGTGACTCTGATAATTCCTGTCCTGCAGAACACTGTAGGACTGGCAGGAGAAAGCAGCCTGGTCGTAAAAGTGCAGGCTCCCTGCTCTGTGGGAAAGCATCTTGGTCAACAACCTTTAGCTCATCTTCTTGTCCTAAACAAGTAACTCAGCTATCCCTGGCTAAGAGATTAGGCCAGATTAGAGGTTTACTCCTGAGCTAAAAGCTAAAAGTTCACCATGCTTTTAGCTCTAAGAAAGAAAACATTGTGGCCAGTAAATTACTGGATGGGCATTGATAACCTTGAGTAAAACTTTAAGAATCCTTCCAGTGCCAACTAACAGACTAAATGTCCTGTTTCTTTGTACCCTAAATATTTGTATGTGACTGCCATATCCCACGTGACTGCTAGTTCCTTGGGATGTATATAAACCATCTGAATTCTAAAATAAATTGTCCTGTTGGGAAGACACAGGTCCCAGAGTTTATGACTCTGTCACCGATCAGACCTTCTGCCCCGAAGCCAGCAGGTCCCCCGCTAAGCAAAGCAAAGCAAACCTGAGTCCAGAAAGTAGACCACTGTCATTATTCTTGGTTGCTCCCCATAACTACATGGTAAGACCATATTCTTAAAGGCACAACACACATTCGTTGCTGGACAAACAGTGGTCCATCCAGCTGAACTGATTTGGGAGCTCTCTTCCTGGTGGTTAGCTTTCATAGTACCCGAAGGTGCTATGTAAGCTTCTGGAGAAGAAAATAATCAGGGAACTAACTATTCCAGCAATGCACCTTGTATGCTACATTACTGACTTGCCAGAAATGATGTGTCTACTTATGTGATGATGGCATGATTGTTATGGGGTAACCAACTGCTTTTCTGACTGGATGTGATGGCCCCACCACAAGAGGAAATTCATTACTGTACTATAAACAAAGTCAAAAGCCCATGACTGAAGAAGTAATAAACCCTTAGTGGTGAACCTACTACTGTTGTTTTGCTAAATGTTCATGTTGCTAATTGCCTTCTAAATGTTTATGTTCGTGCCCTCAGTGTAGGTACTGACTCTCTGCAATAGCAACAGGTGTTCTTAACCACTGAGCCATCTTTCCAGCGCCATGACATTTCAATAGTAAATTTCACTGGTTCTGCAGAGCTGAAGTCCTTTCTTATTGGTGGGGTTGAAGAATGACTTCTTTTTGATAAGCTAAACCTATTAAAATTTTATCATCGGACTTCTCTATTCCTAAATTCAAGATCAAGGCTCCAGCTATTAAATTGCTGACTCTTGTTCATATTCTTTGGGGTTTTTTTCATCTCAGGGGAAAAAAGGGCTCCAATTTCTTGCTACTTTTAAAATGTGAAATTCTTACTTTATTTTGCTAGTTTCTATAGCAATGTAGCATTTGTGGTGTGCATTTCCCTCCTTGGTTTGTCTTTTCTGTTCAGTTTTAAATGATTTACTTTTATAACTTTTACTAATGTATGTGCATGTTTCTGCGTGTATGGAACATGAGTGCAAACACCTACAAAACCCAGAAGAGGGCATCCAATACTATGAAGAGGGAGTTTCAGGAACCTGTCAACTGCCTGACATTATTCCTGGCAACAAAACTTGGTTCATGTCCAATAGCAGTAGGCCCTCCTAACTGCTGAGCCATCTCTTCAATCTACCAAATCATTCCATA
This sequence comes from Nannospalax galili, assembly GCF_000622305.1. Classification (NCBI taxonomy): domain Eukaryota; kingdom Metazoa; phylum Chordata; class Mammalia; order Rodentia; family Spalacidae; genus Nannospalax; species Nannospalax galili. The sequence continues at coordinate 2,182,374 of NW_008352891.1, forward strand.
ATTCACTATAAACAGAAATCTCAGAAGGCTTCTGAGATATCCTCCCATGTTATGTATTCCCTGTATAAATCCTTATCCTCAAGTTTAGACCATTCCAGTTAGATGAACGTGGTCTTATTAGGGTTGGTAAGTCAGAGCCTGTGCTCTAATAGCCCTAGTGGGCCGCCAGTCCTTGACATAGCAAAGGAAAACAAGATGTGTTCAATGTAGCCACATTGGTAACTGAAACAACAGAGGTGGATAACCACTAAGATCATGTTCAGTTTACTCACAGGAGGATTAGGTTGAAATAGAGAGCCTGAGATGTGCATAACTAAGCAGTTCTGATCCAGGTGGCATCGTATTATCTGTATCTCCTGCAAGGTGGCCTGTCAAGTTGTCAGAACTCAATGAACACTATTTTCAGGAAAACAGGAAACAAGAGTCCTCTTGGTGTCCCTGACTCCTGGCATTTTTCTTCTTTCAGCATAAGATTCCTGGGAAAATTCCAGTTTAATTTCGTGGAGTCCATCTTCTAAACAGCCTGATCACCAGAGGGCAAAGTTTTCTCTTTAGAACACCTTCCTTCCTGCCTGGACAGCTCTGGTGCCACTTCCGTAATCATGTCACCTCCATAAGTCTCTCCCCTGCCTGTTTGGAGAGTAACTTCTGTGTGCTGTGTTACATTGTTTGAAGCTTTTGTATGTGTGATATTTTATTATGTAGCAATAAAAAACTAACCCAATACTTGTTTTTGTTCACATCTTTTCTTATTTGTAGCCAATCATTAACCCATGTCAGGAGTCTTTGCAGTTACATGCTCCACTCTCTGGCTCATATACCTGTGAATCTCATTCCTCTGATGTCAATAATCTATTTTGTGCTATCATCTTTTCAAATTTATTTTTCACTACTTTCTTTGTCTTATCCTTCTTCTTTTGAATTCTATTTTTATCCTATTTAAACTGGTGAAATATCTTTCATTTCTTTATGATCATAAGGGACTATATCCATGACAGGTTTGTATTTCTCTGGAGATTTCCTTTGGGAATGCATGTTCTTTTTCAATTAATCATTATCTTTCCTTTTTATCACTGTAACCAACTCTGCCTTTTCACTCTAGTCCCCACCCTACCCAGGATTTAAGACTGAATCTTTGACCAGTTTCTTTAAGGTTTTTGCTACTCTTTAAATGGACTCAACTATGATGAAAAATAATGTCTGCCGTAGCATGAAAGGAATTAAGAAGGTAGAAGATAAAGCTTGTCTTCAGTTTTCTTCTTCTTTCCTTTTATATATTTTCTCTCTTGTGTATTGTTGAAAACTATCTCACCAAATCTTTTGCATCTTTCTGAATATTTATCACATGTAAATTTTGGCATTCAAAATTTTATAGGCCTACCTCCCAGTAAGAATTTGACAGAGAGACTTCACCTTGGATTTTTCTATTTCTGTTCTTTAAATTGTACCAGTCTCTACCTAGAAGCCTGTGGTGCCTGATGGTTGAATCAACAGCACTCATAAATGACAAGTCTATGTTGATTTTGTTCTTGTTTCTAGCTCTGTCTTTAATCTTCTCATGTAAAGAAGTAAACTTTAAAATTATTTGAGGATTCATATACGAAAAATGGAAGGATGAGCATCCTTTCATTTCCTGCAACACATTGAATCATCATGTTAGCTAGTCTCTGAAGAGGTCCATGAGAAAAGTCACTGCTATTTTTGCCACAGCAGCAGCTTTTGCATTCTAGTTATATGGGCTTGTAAACAAATTTGTATAACCACAATGGAACAGAGCTGTCCCAGTGGTATAGCTACACTAATAGAGCAATTATGATCTGGATGAGCAATTATAGCCTAAGTGATATAATGGAAATTCACATGAATAAAATTGCAGGGGCAGGAGGAAATAGAACATAGATATATCAGATGACTGCATGAGTCTGGTCTTCCCTAATGACATACATTATGTGTCCAATATCCCAGGAGACCACCATACACATATTCTTTCCAACTCATTTTTAAAATTTTCATTTTATGTATATGAGTGTTCTGCTTGTATATATGTAAGTGTACCACATATAGGCATATGGTGCTTACAGAAGTCAGAAGAGAGCATCAAATCTCTTGGAACTGGAGTGAAGAACAGTTGTTTAGCCACTGTGTTGTTTAGCCAAACCGGTTAATCAGTTTACATCACTTAAATATCTATTCCTCATGCTTAAAGTCATTTCTCCTAGCCTTTTGAAATCAACAATATACTATTATTATTTGTATCCTATTATTTAGTAACATTGCAAAGCTTTTTACTCTTAGCTAAATAGAGTTTCACATCCATTGATCAATATTTCACCTTATACTCCTCCTTCCTAGGATCCAGACCCTGATAACCACCATCCAACTCTCATGTTTCAGTAGACAAGCTTCTGAGAATTCACATGAGTGAGATCACATTCTACTTGACTATCTGAGCCTGGCTTATCTCACTTAACACAAGGAATTTATTTCCATCAGTGTAGTCAAAAGACAGAATGTCATTATACACACATATATATTTCTACGGTGGATATAGTCCAAACAGTCTTTACCTGTCAACCAGTTGATGGAAAATTCTTTTCCCTTTTTTTGCCATTGTACTCAGGGCTGCCGTAAGCCTGAGAGGCCTACTGTTTCTTGAGTATGCTGCCTTCATTTGTGTTTTGTGCAGTGCCAGCAGAGGGATGGCTGAATCATATGTTAATTCTATTTTTATATGGAGAAGAGTGAGGATTTCCCAAAGATTTCCACAGAAATTGTTGCCATCTGCATTCTCACCAGTAGGGAGCAAGCATTCTGGTTTATCCACATCCAAACCAACACTACTATCTTTATTCTTTCATACCAGCCATTCTTCCTGGAGCAATTTTCACTTGTATTTATCTGGATGGTTGGAAATATAGAGAGCTTTTATCACACACATGTTGACTATTCTTATATCTTCTTTTGAAAAATACAGTTAGGTCCATTGCCAATTTTTCATTGGAGCATTTCTTTTCTTTTTGTATTAAGTGCCGGTACAGTTGTGCATGCATTTAATACCAGAACTCCACTCGGGAGGCAGAGGCAGGTGTATCTCTCTTAGTTCAAGGCCATTCTAGTTTACACAGACCTCCAGGCCAGCCAGGGCAACAAAAGAGTAAAAAAAATATTTTACTATCAGGTTTTTGAAATTCTTTCTGTATTCTGAATATAGGCCCCTCATAGGAAATAACTTCCTTTTGCCATATGTATTTACTGCCTTTTATTTTGGCTGAGCAAATTTTTGGATCTTTTCTTTTTTTAAATCATTATTTCCTGTTTCAGGATGTTTTCAAAAAAAAATATTTGCCTATTGTGATGCTTTTAAGCAGTTTTGCCCTGTTTACTTCTTGTCATTTTGTAGTTTTAAGTTTCAGTTTAAAATCTGTAATCTACTCAGAGTTGAACTCAGTAACTGATGTGAGATAAGGATATAATTTCCCTCTGTTGCATGTTGATAGCAAATTTCCCAGGCACAATATATCAAAAGGCAGACATACAATGATGATGTTAAACTTAAAGATTATTACAGATTATGAGAAACTATATAGAAATTAATTTAAAAACCTAAAAGAAATGGATAGATCACATGTGCTGGACAGCGTCAGTTGTCAACTTCATATACTTGGGAAGATGGAACCTCAGAGGTAGAATTTCTTTTGTCTGGCCTAGGCAGGTGGTCTTGGGTTGTGTAAGAAAGCATGTCGAGCAGAGGCCAGAGGAGCAAGTCTGTGGTCTGTGCTTCAGTTCCTGTGTCCAGTTTCTGCCTTGAGTTGAAGCCCTCACTTCTCTTGGTGACAGATTGTGATCTAGGAGTTGTAAAGTGAAATAAACACTTACTTCCCAAGATGATTTTGGTCAGAGTGTTTTATCACAGCATTCTGAAGAAACAAGGAGGAAATGAGAACTGTCAAATCGTGAGGTGATAGAAAACCTGAGCATATCAGAAGTGATGAATGTATTAAATTATTAATAAAATCTACCACAGAAAGCAAAAACCAAGGAAAATTTGGTTTCCCTGTGGAGTTCTAAAAGCCATTTAAAGCAATGATACAATTTCTTATATTATTTCAAAAAAATTAATAAATGAAAATTCTTCCACACTTACCCAATGAGACCAGCTTTAAATTTCAGCAAATGACAAAGAAAAAGAAAACTTAAAACTACAATTCAACATTATCAATAAATATATGCAAAAGCCCTGAACAAAATACTAATTTAATCAATGTAACTTTGTGATGATTACTCTCCATGATCTTGTGAGATTCATCCCATAGTTTCAAAGAGATTACAAGATAGGAAAATCAGGACTTATGGCATGTCATGTCAGGAAAACAAAGGACAAACATCATATGATTATCTGAATAGATCCAGAAAAATAATTTAATAAAATTCAGTGTTGTTTTACACACATGCATGTGTACACACCACACACACACAATCACGCCACCCCTACCTCTTAGTATAGAAGGAATATACATAAGTCAGTTCCGTGTCAACTCTGGCTAAAGGGTGACCCATTCTCAAAAAAGCATGCCCCCCCCAAGAAGGAGTATGTCTACATAACATAACTAAGGCTTATGTATTTGCCAATAACTATCACCGTTCAGGATGGGGAAAAGTAGAGAGATCTTCATCTTTATCTGAATGAGTCTCATTTCCACTGCTTCCCCCACCATTGTATGGAGTATGTCTAGGCAGAGCAAGCAAGCAAGAGGAAGGAAGGAAGGAAGGAAGGAAGGAAGGAAGGAAGGAAGGAAGGAAGGAAGGAAGGAGGGAATGGGGAAAGGAAGGAGGGAAGGAAGGAAGGAAGGAAGGAGGGAAGGAAGAAGGAAGGAAGGAAGGAAGGAAGGAAGGAAAGAAGGAAGGAAGGAAAGAAGGAAGGGAGAGCATGGATCTGTGATGGAGAACATTGATGGTCAACTTAGCAGGATCTAAAATCACCTAAGAGACAAGCCTCTGGACATCACTGTAAGGTATTGCCTCCATTACATTAATGTAGATGGGAAGACAAACCCTAACTTGGCACAGCGCCATTCTATGGGCTGGGGTCTGACCAGGGTCCAGAACTGAATAAGAAGAAGGTGGTCTTGACTATGGGTGTTATGAGACCCAGGCTCCTGGACTATACCTTCAAACTGTGAGCCCCAAAACCCACATTTCGTCCTTAAGATGTTTTCATCAGGTATTTTGTCACAGTCCAGAGGCAAGTAACACACATAACATCCAAACTGGATAAGATGAAGTCAAACCGACATTGATTTTGGATTATATACAATATATAAGAAATATTTTATATGTAAAATATATATTATATAAGAAACTACCAAAGCTAATACAAGAACTGAGCAAACTTTCAAGATTCAAAATCAACATTAAATCAGTATTTTTTATAGACCGACAACAATTATATAAAATAGAAATCAAGATGAGAATCCATTTATAAAAGCTTTCAAAAAATTAAACAAAGCATCGGGAGGCAGTGTCAGGCAGATCTCTCTGAGTTCAAGGCCAGCCTGGTCTACATAGTGAGTTCCAGGCCAGGTGGGGCTACAGGGAGACCTTGTCTCAAAAAAGACCAGAAAAAAAAAACAACTAAACAAAGCAGTAAGTATCTCTATAATGAAGACTACAAAACACTGATGAAAGAAATGAAGAAAGAACTGGAAAAACATCCTGTGCTCATGGACTACAAGAACCAAAGTTAAAATACTGCCCAACAGGAAGACTGTAAGAGCAAGGGTTGATGCACAACCATAAGGAAACACACTCCTCCAGGCTTTTTGGGAACTTGCTCATATGAACTTACATCAATGGTGACAGCATGTACAAGACTTGTACAAACTCAGTAAGACAAAACCCAGCATAGAACTGGGGAAATGGGCAGAAGGCACCAACCTTAGCAGAGGAACTATTGGAAACTGATTACTGTTGGATGAGGAGGAGTTGATCTTCTTTAAGGGAGTGTGCTAGATGGGCTGACCAGGCTACAGTGGATGAACTAACACCGAGGTACCTCTGGATATACAAATATAACTCAATAGACTGAAACACGCATGACAATGCATAAAATCCCGTGTGTCATGGGGGGCAGTGCAGATAGGGGAGTGGCTTAAATATGATTAAGATGTATGAAATCCACAAAAATTCAATGAAAGTATTCACTAAAAATTTACCCAAACCGAATTTTTCTGGTCTAGGGCTCATTTGCTAATCAGAGATTTCATATATATTTAACCTCTGCATAATAGCTCAAACAAATTTTAGAACTTATTTTAATACAAAAAAAATTTAAGCATTTTTAAATAGGCAATTTAAATTATTAATTTAAGGTACAAATTCTGTAATAAATGTTGGAATTAGGAAAACTAATATTATTGAAATTTTTCATCATTTTCCTTGCCTGTAAACTTTAATAACACACAGAATGAAAAGTTACCAGTTTTTGAACTGATATTTGTTCATTTATTTATTTGAGTTTTTTGTATAAACTTTCAGCCTATTAAATAATTGATAATATGTACTAATTTTATATAATCTTATTCTATAGCATAGATATTCCACATTGTATAAAACTTCTGCTTTTATTTTTAATAAAATTTGCTTGAAGTTGGCATGGATGTGTTATAATATGACATTGTTGATTCACTCACTTAAATACCCTTCACCCAAAATAATTTGCACATCATTCTTATGAAAACTGCATTTTCCGGAAATTTTTCAGCCTCTTCAACTACTTGAGACAAGGAAAGAAAATAACATATGAGTGATTATGATAGTTTATTCTGTTGAATTAGTAAACTTCCATGAAATTTATTGATTCAATAATTAATATGAATATCTTTTATGTCTTATATCATATATTGTATATCTCGTACATATTTATATTTATTAATACTGATATACTTTATATCTTATTTCTGAACATTAATGTTCAGGAATAAAATATTTAAGGAAGTAGATATAATCTCCATATTCAAATATTCAGTTATTGTACAATAACAAAACTTATATACTTTAAAACTTTGTGGGCTGGAAAGATGGCTCAATGGGTACAGACATGTACCACTAAGACTTAGGACCTGACTTTGATAACTGTAGTCCACATGATGAAAGAAAGAATAGACTACTGCAAATAGTCATTTAATCTCTACACCTCTGCTGTGGCACACACACACACACACACACACACACACACACACAAAGTCACATCCGCTCCTCACACACACACACTAAATCAATGTAATAAAATATTTTAAAGTCTCTGAACATCCTGTGTGCACGGGTGTAACATTAGTTCTTTACAGTGTTGGGTCTAAAATACTTTAAAATTTGTCTTCAGTTGATAGCAATATTAACCTTATTCTCATGACATGGAAAAATAGAGGAGCTGTCAGAATATTAAAAAAAGAATTTTCTGAATTGACTTCCCATTTTCTAAAGGCATTTTTTAACAATAAAATTAAATTCTTATTTAGCTAAAATAGTTTCAGTTGTGGAAGCAATATCTAGCTTGTGACATGCAATTACAGTAAGAACTATCATTCATATTTTAGAAATTTCCTGTGTATATAAATATGACATGAATATAGCAAGCTTGTCATTTTTATAAATTTTTTCTTTCTGCTCTGTTTTCTTTCTAATTTGATTTCTTCCAGCACTTACCTTATGCTGAAATTTTCTCTAGCCTCCTTTTCTGATATAGATATATTTATATATACATGTATATATGTTATTTTAAAGGAACGTTTCTTTCTGGAATCATAGAAGAAGGATATTTTGTGGCTCTCAATGCTTTTCATTAATTTTCAAGAAACACATGACATCTCCAGACAAAAACAGCTAAACATGGGAAAAAGCATACGGAGTTAAGACTTGTGAATTCTGGGATTGCACTGGAAATAACTGCCATTATCAGTATTATTCTTTTGAAATGAAGAATTCAGAAAGCTGTAAATTAAGTTAGTGCATTTACTAAAATTCCAAATTCCTGAAAAAGGGTAAGAGGCTTGGTTTGTTGAGACTTGCATTTACCAGTTGTAGTCAACTTAGGATACAGGATTTTCTGCATATGAAGATGTAGGGAGCAGAGTGAATGAAGGCCTTATATTTGGACTTACATAAACAGCATATTTAAACATACAGGTCACTTTCACAGAACTAAAATAAATAGACAAAATCAATATAAAATGATCAATAGTTTCCGATAAGTAAAAAGTATAGATTGTTTAATAATTTAAAAACAGTGAAATAGGCACTAATATATTTAAAGAAAAAATATAAATGTAAACTATAAGAGTACAAAGTATTTGTTGAAAGTAAAAATTAAGTTTAAAAACAGAGGCATACAAATTTATAAATGGAAAAGTATTTTGAGAAATATATTACTGGCACATCAGGAAAAACATAAAGAAAAGGCAATGGGAATAAAATCCATTCTCTGTACATATCTCTGAAACTGATGTCTTTATCCAGGCTAATGGATTGAGGGGAAAAATAAGCAGCAACCAGGAATGAAAATTAGAACGATTACTAATTCCATTGATCACATGAGATAATATGTTAATCTATGTCCAGAGAAAGAAAGAGAAGTAAGGAGAGAGAGAAGGAGAGGGAGAGGGAGAGAGAGAGAGAAAGAGAGAGAGAGGAGAGAGAGAGAGGAGATCAACATTTTCTGGGTTACCTAACGGAATCCACCGCATTTCGCAAGGGTTCTGAGTGTATGTGCTATGTTCCCTTACATTTAATATGTTTTTTTTTTGGTTTGTTTGCTTGCTTGTTTTTAGTCATTGACAAAAAAATCCTGCTCATCTTTTTATCTAGTGCTAAATATTAGAGATTTTATTTTCTGATATTGTCTGCTTTATTGAGGATGTTGTATTTGGGGTTTTGTTATTGAATTTCTATACTTGTTCTATTTTGAATTATTATACTTATGTTAAAGGACATGTGAAAGTATAAACAATTTAAGATACAGTAACTCAATGATATCACAGCTTCTGATTGCCAGGTCAACAAACAGAACATTACTATTCAAAACTAAAAATAGCTTCTTTGTCATTTTCCCGAGTTAATAACTCTGTGTGTTTTAATAACTCTGTGTGTGTTGAGAGACAGAGACAGAGACAGAGACAGAGAGGGAGAGAGAGACAAAAATTCAGTCTATCACCCAAAATCAGACATTAGGAAAATTCTCCAAGCCCATAGAAGGCACAGAATGCTGTTTCTCTGCCTTCAAACTTGAGTGTAACAACTTAGCAGGGTTTAAAATTCTTGGTGTATAAAGTATTTCTCTGAAACTTCTGCTATGTTGGTGAAATCTGATATCTAATTCCTGGACATTTTTTTTGTCCTTTTCAAATAGGATTTTTTCCTTCTGCCAGCTTCTTCCTGTTTCTATAATTCATTGACATATTCTTTTTGATTTTTCTTAGGTTTTGGGTCTCTACATTTTATTTTAGACTTTTATTTTTATTTCTGGTTGGTATGTCAACAATTAAGAGGCATGTTGATATTTCCACAAATCAACTGGATTTTTCACTAATTCTTGTTATATTATTAGGAAATAAATGTTTATGAATATTTCCTAAATACTAATATGTAAATCAGATATACTATCAATATTGTATGAGTTCAGTTTTCACTGCTGCATAACTTACCTTTATTTACATTTAGTGAAATAAATATTAACAGTGAGATTTTCTTATAATTTGCACTTACCTGATATGGTATTAGTACACTCTTTAAGTTTTTTAATATATTATTTTTGCTACAGCTGCCAAACTAAGTATTAAATAAAGAAAAAACAAGATATCTTCTTCAGTAGTGCAGCCAAATATTATGTAGTTCTCTAAAGTCAATATAATAATAGCCAGGTCACAGGGCTGGAGAGATAGCTCAGCAATTAAGAGAACTGGCTGTTCTCACAGAAGGCCTGTGTTCGAAATCCAACAACCATCTGACAGCTAACAACCAAATATAACTACAGTTCTAGGGGATCCAATGCCTTCTCCTGTCCTCCATGGACACTGCATGTCACAGGTACACTTATGTACATGCAGGCAATGTAGTCATACACACAAATTAAAAATAAAGTTTAAAAGGATTTGTAATAATAATCAGGTCAGAAAATAGTCATGAACAGTCAGAACTGGGTGCATCCAAATAGTACTGCTAGCACAAGGAATTCTGTAGTATTGCTGATTTTGAGTTTATAGGTGTTTCCTTAAATAGAAACAACTATGAGCAGGAATGTCCTTCTGGAGAATGACGCATGCTTTTCATGCTTCTGTGTAAAAGGATTGCTAGTGTCAGCTGCACATCTCCTGAGGAGGCTCTGAGGAGAGGCTGGGGAAGCTAAGCTGGGGCTAGCCAGGAATACCCTGTTCCCTGTGGTCCTGCAAGATGAGCTCAATGTCTGGTTCCTGGTTAAATAAATTGAGACATAAATCTAACTTGCGAATAAGCTGATAGTTGTTTTCTTCATACAAGACACTCTGGCAAGAAACTTGGTCTCTTAAGCACTTGGCCTAGATAGAAAAATGCAGCAGAAAAGTAACAGTGGCCCTTGCATCCAACCTGCCCTCTTTAAAATTTTATATCACTTAGTAGAGGGCAGAGTGAGCTGTGGGCTGATCCAAAAGCAAAGAAGTGTAACATTCATCATTATCAATGTTAAATATATATATATATAT